>NC_134468.1:8245182-8412330 GCF_964194025.1 Convolutriloba macropyga
CTAAAATACGTGATATTAAAGTATTTAAGGCAATTAACAGCTATGCCAAAATTCACAGAAACTAGTTGAGGTTTTTTGTCGCCCGAGGCTGGAAAACTCAAAAAAATGACGACAGTTTTTAAAAATTTGAAAAAACTTTTTCAATTATTGCTGGAATTCGTGACAAATAAATGTTCAAAACCTTTCCACTGACCTTAAAAACTATGCTGTCAATTATTATCAAAACGTTTTAAAAATTTAATGGGCCTTGAGGCTTTAAAAACTAAAAATATGATAAAAAATTTTTAAAATTGATAAAAATTGAAAAAACTAGTATAATTTTCGTGATTACATATTTCGTTTCCATTACAAAAACATATAGCAGATGAAATGGCCAAAAAAATAATTATATCATGCAATAAATCTTTAGAAACTTTTACAAACCTCAATTCAAGAGTAACCAAATGAAAAACTCAAAACTTGACAAAAAAAACTTAAATAACTGCGCCATTTCGGTCTCGAAATTCTAAAAATAACCTTTTAACTTTCAACTAAGGCATTCCCCAGCAGCTGCACCACTCTAAGCCTCTAAACACTTGGAGGACTAAAAAAGCCGGCGTCGTATTTCTAATGAATCATACTGACCTTACCTGTTTTTCCTGTTTCGAAAAATCAAAGCCATGAAGAATGTATGTTAACATCTTAAAAAAAGACAGAGCATCAAAATAATTCAATTCTTGGATTGTAATAAGAGTTCGTGCAGCTGAACGTGAACATGTTTTGAGAAAGTAAATATCAATTGACCTTGACACCATTGTGGACAAGATTACCCCTGTCCAATAGCGTAATTGATACCATCAGAGGTGTACACAAGACAAGACGCAACTTAAGAGTTCAATTAACAACAATTTCGGCCACTAACAATTTGAGTAAAAAATAATGACCATTTTTTTAGATTAAGAACTTTCTAAGCAATAGGTTATTTAGAACTTAACGCACTTATTGTATTGAATGCAAGTCCAACCTCGCTGTCTAACAACTTTCAATTTCAGTTTAAGTTACCGAGTAAGTTGGACTAAATCAACTTAGGCCGTTTCTATTTGTAACTGACTCAGTTCATTAATTCTATTCCTTCAGGCTCTGATTTAGATAAATCAGAGTGCAAAATTTTTCCTTCCTAATTTTTTAAACTCACTAAAGGATGATTCACTAAAGGAGTTTCATTGATTGATACAATATGTTCACATGCAGAAGTTTATCGTTTTCAAAATTCTACAAATTTGATCTGTTGTTCACATTCTTATTTGCTAGGACAATAGATAGAAAAAACAACAAATTGAAAACAACATTGAAACAATGGATCAAAATCTAAGCTATTGGAATGGCGTACTAGCCATCTAGATTTAAGTGCTCAATTGTTGTACAGCGAAAAAAAGTCCGGTCGTTATGTTTTGTTTGGCTATGATACGCTTATCTTAAGTCCCACCAGTGCATAGGAAAGGCCATGTGACCCAATGTTCCTTTAAAACAGTGTCTTTTTGATGTAGGATATCACTGTCCTTCTTCTCGATACCACAATAATGTCGTCAGCTCGGACCAAGATAGAGGTGTGAAACTGTCTTTTTACTCATCCAAACAGACAGTGATTCTGCCATCTTCTGGTGCATCCCTGTCGCATCAAAAATTCCGCAAGTAAACTTTTTCCAGATATTAGTTGTCTTTTTCAAACCCTCATTGGAACATTTTAACTATTTTACAATTTTATCGATCTTTTCCTCGTCTCACAAGCTCTGCAGTTTGTTCAAGTAAACTTCTCTCCCAACAGTTGATTGCAGGAGGGCTCACGTGGAATCAAACTGGTTCATTACACGGTTTTTTTCATTGACAACTGAAATAAAATCCTGAATATTTCGGGAAGGCAGGTTCAAGCAAACGTCTCGAAGTACTCCAGTCCCACCGTTTCATAACCCCTCGCCATATATCGTGTCTTAGTGAACCCTGCGTCATGACAACCCAATTGCATGAAAATCAACCTTAACTCATTTTCAAGTCGTCTTTTTGACAATCAGCTTCTGACCGCCAGTTTTTTTTTTGATGAACTGCACTTTTTCTTGTAAGACAGGTGTCTCTGCGCTGCCAGGGATAGAGGTTCACGTTTAGATCTGCGGTCACCTCGATTGAGTTGGGTGCGCACAACAGGTTTCTGATGTTCCTGCTAGAAAAACCCACGATAATTGATTTGTGCTACTTGGAAACAAGTTTACTGCTATCCCTGCCTCTAATCCTCTTGAAGACTGTGCAATCAAAATTGACTCCTCCTTTCATAGAAAATTTTATTTTTGAACCTCTGATCACGACTTTGAAGGGAATGTTTGCTCCCCGTATTGTCTTTGGAAGCCCTGTGTAAATGAAAAGATATCTTTTCATTTCCGGCAATTTCTTGTTGAACCCCTCAGTCAACCCATTCTTTGGCCTCTGTAGTATGTCGTCTCTAGTATGTATGCATGTCTACTCTCTCCCATTTACAGGAGCTGCGCTGCCTGTACTTGTCGTCTGTGATCGTGTGGTTGTTAATGGAGCCATTGCTTTACTTAGCTGTCCTTTTGCACCATATCTGTTGCACTGCGATGCCTTTTTCTCCAGAAGTATTTAGCAAAAAGATCAGTGATCAGACACAGTTAGCAGTTAAGTTTCGTGTGTTCATTCTCGAATTAAAGATTTACTTCAATTACACTCAACCACTATGCCCCTTGAGCCGTAGCGCTGTGCAATCACAAAAGTTCTGCAAAGATTTTGTAAATTTTGCATTGTTTGTCGCTGGGTTGAGGCTCTTCTGTTTGGGGAAGTTTTGTTGACACATTGGCGGACTTTTGAGGACCAAAACATCAAAGAAGGTCTTTGCTTTGTTGAGTTTGCTTTCCCTGCTGATTGTAGTCCTGTCCTCTAATGTAGAAGTTGTCCAATTTTCCTCAAGTTATGTTCCAGCCAGCTGTGTCACGAAGATCACTACTGTCATTGTTCTTCTTGTCCTTGATTTCAGCAATTGCTTTTTCGTGGGTTTTCTTCCTTTCGTTTGCTTTATTTGCCTAGAGCCCGGGCTCTTTGTGTTGCTCTTCTGTCTACTGTTAGGGCTTCCTGTAGAGCTTCTTGTTTTTTCATGTAAATGCCCAAACCGTCACTGTCTTTTAGCCTATTAAGATTTGATCGAGCAAAACGAGTGTGGAAAAATAAACTAATCAAAAAATTATGCCCGTCAACAACAAACTGGTTTTGTTCATGAAAATACTTTTTTGACCTTGAAAAATGCTGAGCCCAAACCGGTTGGATCTGAACTTTGGCAGGCGTTTGTTTTCTAACTTAGTTTAAAAAAATTTTGTTCCGCTGGTAAAAGTTCATAAACCAACACAATTAAGTCATTTTTTTTTTAATTTTCGACAAAAACAGTATATCCTCCCACTACCTCGCGTTGAATTTTTTTTTCAATAATGCGTCCCTACAAGTCAATACGAGTGACGTTTTTGTAACTGATTTTTTGAACAACCATGGTTCGCTTTGAGATTGAGTTGCTAATATTGAACCGTACTCTACAACGTGAAGCCAGCTACCCCAGGTTGAGATCGCGCTTGAAATTGCCTCTGATCAGACCGTCCTAGACAAGTGGGACCTCTGGCCAGACGATTGTGCACTCGAAGAACATTGTCCGCTCGGAGTGCGCTCGAAGCGGCCTCTTAGCAAACGGGTTCCAGACCAAAATGACGAGTCCTAGACCATAGTCCAGACAAGTTCCAGACCAATGTCCAGGCTAAAGTGCGCTCGAATTGTTGTCCCCGACCATATACATGGATGATCTCTGCAGATCTTCAATTACGAAAGTATTTCACGAACATACATGACAATAAATACATATAATAAGATATATCAATAAATTAAAAATTTAAACATTCTTAGCAAAAATTTTGCCACCTATTTTTTCATAATTTACGGCTTGCTGAAACGTTCCAACTCCCATCACTTTGGAGATAGAGGTTGAGCCAGGTTTTTTAACCTAGTGTTCTTCTCAAAATCTCCTATAGTTGTTTGTTTGTAACTCTGCCGTAGCCGGTTCCCAGCCCGGTTGAGAGAAGAAGGAGGGGAACACACCCAAAACATACTGAAAAATCTCAAAAAGTTGTTCGTTATTTAAACTCTTGATTTTATCCGACAGTATTTAACCTATTTTAGCTGGCTAAACGTCCTCTGATCCGACTATCGAGCGTTCGAAGCGTCCTCTGATCAGACAAAAGTGCGGCCAAAACGTCGCTCAGATCAGAAAAAAGTGTTCGAAACGTCCTCTGATCAGACTAAAGTGCGTTCGAAACGTCCTCTGATCAGACAAAAGTGTGATCGAAGCGTCCTCTGATCAGACTAGTGTGCGCTCGAAAACCTCCCTGATCAGACTAGTGTGCGTTCGAAATTGTCTCTGATCAGACTATTGTGCGCTCGAAACTGCCTCTGATCAGACCGTCCCAGACCGAAGTTCTGACCAGACAAGTTCTAGACCATTGTCCAGACTAAAGTGCGCTCGAAGCCTTTCCAGACCATGTGATTCGAGCGTACCGGGAACATGTGTGGGCTCGAAGATCGTCTGATCAGGGGTCATTTTGGTCTGGCCACCTCGATCTGGGCCTGTAGGTTGAATTTATGGCTGACAATAAAATAATTCGACAGACCTTCTTTTGGCACACAATTTCCCATTGTTTGTGAGTCTTCCGGGAATAGTGAACACTTGGGAATGCCAGCCTTGAGTTGCTTTGAATGCCGCGGGGGTCCAACTTCCACCACCACCGCCACCATTTATCAGAGATGTACCTGTTCACAAATGGACAAATTTTTCAAATATCAACACTCTAAATATCAACACTCTATCAACTTTTTGAATGATTCTTCTTTTAATCACACACAATGAATTAGACTTGCAAACTCTTGGCCCGGACTTGGATTTAGAGTGCCAAGTTTAAAAATTGACTTGATCGTAGCTCTGAGTCAGTAATGAAATGACAGTTGAATTAAGACTAGCCCGGTCCCGAAGTTGGCTTGGCATTAAGTTCGGGAGAGATCATCGATTTTTAGTTAATTCCCAGTAAATTAGATTCCCAGTAAATTAGTACCAGGAAGAAGAAATGTCTTCGAAAGCGCTGTTAATCTGGGCAGCTGATGAAAGTTTTACTGTTTAATATTTTTTATTCAGCTGTGTTTGAACCGAACTACGATAATTTCAAACTTAAAAAAAGACATTAAGTGCTATATAATGTTTGGGTTTTTTCCATTATAGCCGCTCTCCATGAAATTATAGCCCCATTATGGTATATTTACAGTGATTGGTGGTGGTAGTGGTGGTGGTGGGGGGGGGGGGGGGCTACAGGTTATCTGACCACTAAGCTGGAATGGGAAAGATGCAATGTTTGTAATAGCTACCTCAGTCGAAATCAAACGATTATCTCACAAAATCTTGCAATATAAATAAAAATTGCCATTATGCAAACTATCAGAGCAATTTTTAAGATTTTGCAAGATAAATTGACAACATGAATATTTGAATAATTGGTAAAATGTGTACATTTGGTAAAATTGTAAAATTCAAACGTTTCATATTAATGCCAATGCGTTTTGAAAGATATGCTTCTAACGAATTTTGGTAAAAATTTAGTAAAGCTCACTCAGTTGTTTGTTGTAACTGTTTAGCCTAAAATTTCCCGAAAAATTTTAAAATTGTCGAAAAGAAATTGCATAAAACTTACTTGATATTGTAGATAATATAATAATTGGTAATAACTTTTCCATCAGGTTAAGCTGACACTTGTTTCATTTAATGCCAATTCTTGAGTTTATTTTGCGAACGCAAAATGCCAAATGTTCATAAGAGTTTATCAAACACTGATATCGCAGAATAATGTAAATGGCAAAAAACTATCAGATGTTTGAGTTCACAATAGTTCAACAGGAATCAATATTTCTGAATAAATCAAAATAGAAAAGACATGATCTAAAAATCAACGATAAAATTGCAGCAACGATAAAATTGTTCATAAAACAAACTTTTTGGTTAAAGATATATAAACAATTAGTTCTTATCTTTTCAAGTAAAAGTCACATCACGCATTTGTGCTAACTGGAGGAAGCTTTCGCGGAGTCCCGTTTTTCACCCCTATCAGTCCCATTTTCTATCATTTAACCCCTGCTATTTCGACCCTCTATCATTTCACCCCAATTTTAATTCCTGCTATAAATAGTGCGTTCATCAACTTTCAAAATATGCGTAGGGCTTGGGTAAATTGGTTGCGAATATACACAAAAAAGGAGTTTTTGGGAGTTTGTGGGCTTTGCGGGACAAGGTTTTGGTATGAAAAGTGCGGGTTGAAATGCTTTAATGGTGAACAGATATAATGCCATAATAAGACAGGTGAAATGAAGAGAAAAGAAAAAAATAGCCGGAAGAATTCCGGAAATGACTCGAAGTGAAAATCAATTTAACCGCCTTGCAACTACTCATCAGAAAAAACTTGCCTCCATTAATTTATGATTTTCTCGAAACCAAACCATAAAACAAAAAAGTAAAAACAAAAAAATCAAATCTGTTAAAATATGATAAAAAATCTGATCAAATTTTGTCATAACTTGAGATCCCGAAATAACTATCTCTGCCAAAATTACTTCATCAAAACAACTAGTACTTACTAAAACCACTTAAGTGAATGTTTTAAAAATACTTGAGGCCAAATTATGAAAAAAAACTCTTAAAAACGACTTGCACTAAGAAACTGGAAAAAGTTAGTAAATTTCTTAATATTACAAAAGCATATAAATCCAAAGAAAAATTCTTTTCAGCCAAAAGCGCATCCAGATGCGCGCAAAACAATAGACAAGTAATAATCGTCTATAAAACTTATCTCAAAAAACAGAAAACCCGAAAAACTGCAAAAAAAAAATTAAGAAAAATAGTTCCAATGTTCGCCATTTTTTGTCATATTTCTCAACAAAAAAATGATTCATATCCAAAATTGCCCATACTTTTTACTAAACAACTAGAACCAACTATTATGACCACTACCCTAAATCCCCACAATTGCCATAAAAATTAAGGAATAGGAACGGCATTCAAAAACAAATTCAGCAAAAAAAACTATAAAAACTAAATGAGTTTTTTTAATAGTACAAGGAAACATAAAGCCGAATAAGGTTCCTTTGAAATTAGAGCAATGAAAAACTCGCAAAACAATGGGCAAGTTATAATAGGGTGGGTAAGACGCTTGTCTAAGTTTTAAAAGAAGAAAAACTGCAAAAAATGAGAAAAATGGTTAAAATTTTCTCAATTTTTTGGTCATTTTTCATTAGAAAAAAATGATTTATACCATTAAAACTTTAGTCAATTGGTATCTGACATTTCCTTATGTAACAAGCTTCTATTCAAATCCCACTTAAAGCAGTAAAACAAAAAAAACAGGTAAAAAATCATTAAATTTCGTCTAATAATCAGCAAAACTTATCAAAAACCTCCAAATTAGCATTAAAAATCAAATTAACTACTTGAAACCTTCAATTCCTATCAAAACAAACCAAAAACTAAAAAAATATCATAATCAAACCTCATAACCATCAAAAGTTGCTTTTAAAAAACTGCTTTTGAAAGCCGCACGTGAACAAAAAAATTTCGCTCGCTTAGAAAAAAATTTTTCACACATCAATTTCTCGCTCTCTCTTTTCGCTCCGCTCTTCACTTTTGTTCAGCACCAAATTCACTCCAGATTTCTGCACGCGTTTCATTTCTCGCTTCAAAATTCACTCCAAAAATTGATTAAAAAAAGGACTTCTCCAATACTCCTCTTCGAGTCGTAAAAAAATGGAATTAGCTCTCGAACATCACATAACTCTTTTCAGCTGTCAAAGACGTCAGTGTTTTTTGTTATTGGTCCCCACAAAACATTCCCTAAAAAATAATCTTCTATCTTGAAATGTTGGAAAAATGCTCGTTTATCAAAATTGATAATTAACGTGGTATCACTTCGATTTCAATGTTCTCAAGGTTAGTTTAATTGAACATAAATTGTGGTAATCATTTCAGCAAAATAGCGCGCGTTTAGAACAAAAAGTTATCATAGTTGGTTGGCCAAGAGCAATTTTTGTTCGAGTGCATTAAGTGTAAATAAGGCACTGATTGTCTGTTTGATAAAAGTTGATATCTCATATGTAAAAAATGTTGATCAAGCTCGGCTCGTTTTTCAGAGACAATTTGGACATTTTCTAAAAAGTGTGATTTTTTCTCCTTTTCGTGATGGTCTCTTGGGAACCGCTCAACTAGGATACACGGAAACAAGAAATGTTTATAAAAACTAGAGCAGGTGTGAGTCTGATTGTATTTTTTTTATTGAACAGTCCAAATGTTTTCTACTTATACCCCCTCCTCTAAAGGTACAGAAGATACAACACGCACAGACATAATTGCCATTTTGTAGTTTGTAGCCTCTGTTAGTTGGGAGGGGCTGGGGTTTATAGACAACATTGGCAATGTCTCTTAGAATATTTTCAACCAATTCATTTACCACTGATAAAGTTGAAAAAAGCTTGGTTTTAATCATTTGTACTATAATAACCGAGTACTTAACCCAGCAGAAACCTAACCCAGTTCGAGTTGGATTTGGTTCGAGCTTATTTAAGTACGATCAGAGGTCACTTTGGTCTAATCACAGGTCATTTCAAGCGCACAATCGTTTGTACAGTGGCCTGGAGTTGGTGTAGACGATGTTTAGAAAATGGTCTGATCAGTGGCATTTTTGGTCTGAGGATAGTCTGATCAGAGGTTTTTTCAAGCGCCCAATTGTCTGGAGGTTGATTTAGGTTTGGTCTGGGCAATGATAAGACAATCGCGTGGACAATGATCTGATTTGTCTGATCAGACGTGATATCTGTCTGGCAATGTCTGATCAGAGAGAACTTTGGTCTGGGATGGTCTGATCAGAGGTTACTCTAGTCTGGAACGGTCTGATCAGAGGTCACTTTCGGACGGGACCTCAACCTGGGTTTAGATCAAGTCGTTTTTATGCAAAGCTATGCAGGTTCATCTATTCAGTTAAGAATATAATATTGAGTTTTTCTTTCGGCACTTGCCTTTTGTTTTCATTAGCCATATTTTTAGAATTGGCTTATCGTTACTTCAGTGTATGACTGAAGATATCAATTTTCAGGAAATGAATATATTGAATATATAATAGCGATATTGAGAGATTTCTTCACGTTTAGAAACTTTGAAAGCACTTTAGTCTAATAAGAGGCAGCGTCCAGTACGCTTCAGTCTGAATGGAGGCAATTTCGAGCGGAGTTCAATCTGATCAGAGGCGATTTTGGGAGCACTTCAGTCTGATCAGAGGCGGACTCGAGCGCATACTAGTCTGATCAGGGGTGACATTCGAGCGCACACAATCTTCTGATCAGAGGAGGTTTCCGAGCGTAGTTTAAATGCACACGGAGCTTCGAGCACACGATAGTTTAACCTGAGGACAATTCAGTCCACAGTCTGGGTCGGCTTGATCAGAGGTCTCTTTCGTCTTGGACGCTATGATCAGAGGCCATTTCGGTGGGGACCTCAACCTGGGTAAGCTGGGGGGGGGGAATAGACCCAATTTATTTTTTATTTTGCGGAGACAGAATGTGTTAAGACAGATGGTATGATCGAAGTGAATGGAACATTTTCCGCTTATTGCAAACTTCTTTGAATCGTTTCACAAGTCAAAGTGTAGCAGAATGTTGGCCGTATCATAGAAGTATCACACAACTAGATACTCAAAAAAAATCACCGTATTTGTCAATTGTGTCAAAGAATTTTTTTCTTGATTGCTCAGCAAAATTTTTTTTTGTTACTTTTTACCCAAAAAATTTTGTTGGCAATCCATATTAGAAGAGCATGGCTGCCTACTGACGGACGAATTACTCTCGATTGACAGGACAGAGATTGGCTGGTTGTAGCTATTTTAATAAAATTATGAAGGCCTGCCAAACACATGTGGCGGCGGGGGTTCCAGACAAGTGCCTATGAGTGCGCGTGGATGAGTCCAAACATGCTTATTCTCCTTCACAGCATAAAGTCCTGCTTTCCCAGCGCTAGACCTTTTTAAAGTCAGAAGCTATGCATTAAAATAATACCCTCGATCCTTCCCGCTTTAAACCGTTTTTCGAGCAACGACTGAAATTGGTCAAACCAGAAGGAGGAGACCAATGTAGAACAAAACTAGTCAAAACAAGTTTGGGTCTTTCTCCCTTTTGCTACACACAGAAACACACACGCATACACACACAAACAACTCTCTCACACACGCACGCACACACACACACATACACACACCACACACACACACACACGCACACACAAAATGCATACATACACAACTGTAATTGACAGCCGTGAAAACCATAAATCCGCATATGAACAAATTAAGCTCAAAATTGGAAAACATCTCATCAATGGAGAGTTTCGACTTTTTAAGAAACAATAGATCCTTTCTTTTGTAAAGGTAATCTTTTCCTCTCAAGTACTGCAGTGAATGTATTTTGTCATTTTTCTGATTAATCTAATATGTTGTAGCAGAGTTCTCTTAGATTTTTTAGATGCAATTTCTAAATTGTTCCGATTTCGTATTTATTCAAATAAAATATAGCTAAAGAAAGCGCTAATCAAACTCATGTTTTTAATTAAAAAAGGCTTGGATTGATTTTGAATTAACCATTGCAAAAAATATTGCAGAGCACCTTTCTAAATCAACTATATTTTTATAAAACAGGTGTAACCCCAGAGTGAAAGCTCTCAACTTCTAATGGAAAACGTAAACCGACCAAGTCGGACAAATTGCTCTCAAACAAAAGGAGGGCAGTATATCTTCCAGCCCTAGATATTTTTTTTATGGTTGCTAAACAAATCAAACTAGGAAGGGATTCGAAACTTCTCCCTCAGTAGTTCTCGACAGAAGCATAAAACACACGGCTATCAAGACCTTGATATTTCTCATCTACAATTGCTTTTGTTTCAGCAACAAAATTTAATTCGGACAGAGAGCAACTGAGATCAATGAAAAACGAAGAAAACAAAAAAAATCATTTGAGAAGTCAAAGAATGTTCCAGAACAAAAGCAAAAACGGTGAAGCGAAATTATTCATGATAAGACACGTTTTCAATAATTGGTCCAAAATTTTTTCGAAAGCAATTAAACAATTTACAGATGGACAAATTACTCCTGTTGAGGTTTTATATATAATCCCAGGCCAAGCAACATATCAGTTTTTCACCAAATGTTGGCCAAAACGTCAAAAAAGGATTTGTTCAGACGTTGACGCAGATTTAAAGAGTATACTTTGAAGGCAGTTTGCCTGACTGTAGGGGGTAAATTTTTGAATGATAATTGACCCCACCAAATTGCTTGATTTTGATCAAAGTTTTCGGTTTTTGCGCTTCATTTTGATAACAGTTTCTTGTTGTTTTTGGATTCAAGACAAAAAAAACGATGAAAGTGACGAGATGTAGAATATGAGGTTTGATACTTTTTCACACTTTTTTCACGACTTAGCGCAAATCATGCTTATGAAGCACTAATCATACTTTAAAAGCAGAAATCATGCTCTATCTATAGATTTTTGATACCATAGTGTTTATAAAATTGATTAAAAAGGGTGGTTTTTAATTTTCAAGACAAAAAATGAAGGTTAAAAATCAGTGTAACCGTGTAGGGCAAATCATGGCAAAATCTAAATTTTCGTCAGTTCTTCGAGCGTAATTTTGTTCCTAATGCCCGGTTTCACTTCTGCCTTTCTGCATTGTCCTTAAAAAAGAGTTGAACGCAAATCCGATGCATTTTTAAGTCGCTTTTCTCGTTAAAATTGGTAAGCAACGCCAGCACTTGTATCATTTTTGCCAGATTTGGACCAAGACCTGTCAATTCTAAAAAATGACAAAATCAGTATTATACAGAGCTATCTATAATCGACAACTCAAATCAGACCAATTCAGAAATTCAGCACAGATTAAATCAGAGGAAGGCAAAGTGAGCATAATGCGAAATAAGAGTTTGATTCTAATAAATTATCTTTAAAATCAACTGTCAAAACAGTTCAAGCTGTTGCAGAACTAGTTGAGGCCGACATCAATCTTGTCTGACATCAATCTCAAATTTTCTAATTTGCTGAACGATAACCAGGGTCGTAGTGGAGGGCCGCATTACTTTGTCAATCATACCCCCCCCCCCCACCCTTCTAACCCCAACAACCAATAAATTTTTTTGTAAGTCGCGGTCTCAACTAGTTACTTGCAAACAAGCAGAGATCAAAATTTCTTTTTCCTTGTTTCATTGATAATAGGGAAATTGATCTGAAAAATCGCCCGAGTTGACATAATCTTCCATTACAGACTGGTCATCGGCAGTCACTTTCAACCCTTCATTCTCCGCTTCCTGAATTTGCCTCTGTTGCTCTTTATGTTGTTGTTCCAGCAACAATTTTCTTTTCTGTTCTTCTTCTATCTTCTGCCGCAACTCCGCTTCCTTTCGTTGCAATCGTTGCTGACGTCTTTCTTTCGCGGTCCGAGCCAGTTTCGAACCCGGGACGAAAGAAGTAGATGCTGCGGTTGCTCCCGCAGATTTCGGCACTGCGCTGCTAGAGGTACCTGGTTGGTGTGTGGCTGTTGCAGATGTCTCTGGCTGGCGAAGATTATACGGTACAATGTCTTGGGTTGCTTCATTCGTGACTGGAAGCTTGCTTATGTTCTAAATAGAAAACTTGTTAGTTTAGCTAGAAAAAAGTTCGAATGTTTCAGAAGAATTAACGGGTAAGTTTTTTATTCCGAATGATTTGAATTAAACTGTGCCGTATCTAACTTTCTCTTGGTTTTAAGTCTTCGATTAACTGCAAAATATGTTTCTGATAATCAAGAGAAGCAATCTGTCTTTTTATCTCTTTGTAATTTGATCAGGCATTATTTATAAAGTTTGCAAAACGACTTGTCGTATGTTGAACATGAAAGAAGCTTGAAAACTTGACAGGAAGTTCTATGTGTTCAACATATACTTGGCTACAGAGATAAAGTCTCCAGGAACAAAAAGAGCAAAAGATATGTATGTTTGAAGGACAAGTTGATGCATGCAAACAGTAGTGAAGCAGACTTACAAGAAAGAAACTGATTTATATCTAGTGCTGGTCCATTTCGCACCTTCAATATTTGAAACCCTAGTTTAGACCTCGACTTATGAAAAGACCTTGGAAGCCTAGTTGGGGAGGTGTGTGTGTGTGTGTGTGTGTGTGTGTGTGTGTGTGTGTGTGTGTGGGGGGGGGGGGTCCAATTTATTCCATATTGACACTATAATTACACAATCTAGCTTAGTAGCTAAAGTCGAGCACGATATTTTCATCACACTTTCGGTCTTTTTATAAGTCGCGGCATAAACTACGAGAGCGCAAAATTATAATTTCTGTTGATTGGCCTCATTAGATGCTACTTTTGATACCTAATTACGACTTTTTCATATCAAAATATCCAGCTTGATGTCCTATAACGAAATTATACCTGATCCGATCATCTACGACAAAGTGACCTAATGATGAACTTTTCATGCTCTCAAAATTTTTCGTTCACTCGAAATGCTCTCGAATTAATTTCTGATCAACCAAAATGATCCCTGATCAGGCTTAACCAGATTGAACGGTAAGAAATTTTTAAATGAAAAACAGTCAAACAAAAATCAACTATTAGTAAGTCTTCCTATCAGTAACGCAAACATACAAAAAACTTTTTATCTTCAATTTGAACACAAAATTTTGCGATTTGACAGAACAGAAAGTGGCTCCCAGTTAACAACAAAAATAAGTATTCCTCCCTTTTTCCTATGCAAAATGAATAATGATCCCTCATCTAAACATAACTGACTAAGCGTCGGAAGAATTACTCTCGAACGACTAGTGGGAGCTCTAATCAATTGCAGCGTGCTTCAGTCGGGTGGGGGGGGGGAGGGAGGGGGAGCCTAAACGTGACTAAGAAGTTCAATAGTGGGCTTCAAATAACACATTAGAGGTTAACATATACCACTATTAAGATTTAAAGTAATAAATGGCACCAGTTTCGGCGCACTTTTCATTTGACTTTTAGTATTAAATTGCCGCCAATTGAATTCAGCTGCTTGAAATTGTGATTGAGAAAGAATTTTAGTTCACGCGAAACGCAAAAAGTCAAGGGCGTAAAATTCACTCGAAAAGTCAAAATTATCAAGCAAATAATTTGCATAAAAAAGACACACACGTTTACAATAATTGCTATGAATTTCGTTCAAGAGCAAATTATAATAAACATAGCTAACGAACGTCGGACTCTACGAACCAAACTTCACGCCGTGAATAAATGACTCAACAGTGTCTGGCGACTTGTAACTCGTAGAGCTCTAAGGAAACTGCTCAACTCTATCACATTTTTGAAGACAAAAGTCAATTGTTCAGGCGAAAAAATATATTAGACAAAAAGTCGGTCAAGCGAAAAATCGCATTAAAAAGACCAACGGAGCTAACATAATTGCTACAAACTTCGTTTGAGAGAAATTAATACTTGCTACAAACTTTGTTTGAGAGCAATTAATAATTGCTATAATTTTCGTTTGGGAGCAATTAATACTTGCTACAAACTTCGTTTGAGGGCAATTAATAATTGCTACAATTTTCGTTTGAGAGCAATTAATACTTGCTACAAACTTCGTTTGAGAGCAATTAATAATTGCTACAAACTTCGTTTGAGGGCAATTAATAATTGCTACAGACTTCGTTTGAGAGCAATTAAAAACTTCAGTTATAGGTCTGATGACTCTTATAAATTCACTGGGAAAATCCGGCATTCGTTCAGAATCGCGAAGCTTTTTGAGTTGAAAGTTAGAATTTCAAAATGAATACATAAGAATAACAAGCCTTGCTCAACAATGCATTTTGCACATTTTTAATTCTGTCACTGTATATTGGAAAATCTCGAATATTCTAGAATTTGGCACTGAAGAGATCTGGCATTTTAAAAGTGCTTGCACGTGACGATTTCAACTTCTGTTTCAAATATGTACGTTTTAATCTACCAACATAGAAAAATTGAGCAAAAATGGTCATAGTAACAATAGCCACAAACCAATTTGTCCCGGGCTGTTTGCATGAACGATGTGGGTGTTTCCCCAATGGGACGGGCCGAATACCTTCGTGACCTTGAAAAGTCTGTTGGTTTGAACTCGCGTCCTCTGATCTCGGAAGCAGCCACGTGCAAGGGTCGGGGTCGGAGTCCGTGGGAGGGCAAAAGTTCACCTTCTACATCGTCTTCTTCTTCTTTCTTTTCTTCTTCATCTTCTTGTTTCTCGAGATACAACTGAAAAAAGGGGTCTCTCTCGTTATAGCCCCCCCCCTCAGATTAATCACCCTCATTGCGGTATAATTATAGATGGGGTTGGACGTAAGTTATATGATCGTTAAACTGGTGACTATATTGGTAAAGACCCAAAAAATAACCAAAGATTTTTTCTAAGATCATATTTCTGTGACATAATAATATACGGAAATGCACCACAATTTTCAACGGCATTGCTGTTCACTGTTCACCAAAGCAAACACGGATGATGGTTATGCTCAAATCTCTAAATGTTCTTGCAGTTGTTGCTTGAAAAATTACAAGGTGTGAGAATATAAAGAAAGCTATTTATGATATGAGCTGTATTTTTAAACTGCGAACAACCTAGTCAATGGTTAGTTACAAGAGGTACTTTTGTTATTGTGAGAGTTGAAAAGAGAAAAAAACAGCCATCTGATTTCGGCCCATCTGATCACAAAAAAATGCAAAATGTTTGCTCTAGAAAAATATATCGGACCATTTTTTCTCGAGGTCAAAAAATCAAATAAATTTTGGTTTACTTCTTATTTGGATTTTGGAGATGTCAGAATTAAGGGGGGTGTGGTGGTAGGAAAGATGTATTAAAAGTTGATGAAAAACAAAAAAATGAAATCAGAAATTAATTAAAAAGCACAAGGAATAATTCACTTTCAAAATACTCGTGAGCAGTTTTTTTGTTCTGTTAAACTTTCAGCTAGGATTTGACTTCAGATTTTATAAATTTAAGTTAAAAACTTGCTAAATTTCTAGGATCAAAAATCCAATTTCTGAAGAAAATTTGCGCGGGACAATTACCTCGTCAGCTTCGTTGGGTGAGGGTCCAAGTCTGTTTGGCTTAGAAGAAGAACCGCCTCTGTCTCTGCTTTCATTCGGACCTGAAAGTATGAATTATTATTTATGAAACAGACTACGCTGACGGAACTGACGTACAATGACAGCTGATATTGACAGCTTAATTTTTCCTGTGTTTCAAAAATTGTAATATTTTAGTTCGCAGTTTGTTAGATTTATCAAATATATGCTGACAACTCAACCCCTATATTGCAGGATATAACTTATCATGGTAATACAGTTTAGGAATTAGTAAAATATATTTTTATAATCTATTTTTTGCCTTAAAAACGGTGCTTGATCGGTTTATATCGTTTCTTCTAATTTCGCTAAGTTGAAATTGATTTTATTAATTACTTCATAGATTTGTTTAAAAGCTCAAAATAACGTTTAATTGAAACAGTGATCGGGGTAAGTCAGAATACGAACCTTTAAAAATGAGTTTCAAAAAATTGGAAGGCAATTCGGCGCATTTAAAAAAGACATGTAAAACGTTGAAACTGTGATCCACGTAAAACAAAGAGCTTGAATGAAAGCAAAGCAAAATTTAAAAATGTCCAGAAAGAAAAAGAGATAAGTCCTGAACGCAAATGCACATCAAGAACTCTAAAATTGATTAATCTAAAAACAGGTTTCAACAACAACTATAAATGGGCTCCAGAAACCACCTAAAAACACCCTCCCTCATAAAATGAAAAATAAAATAAAAATAGATATAAAAACGCCACACTGCTAACGAAAGAATATGTTTTTCTTTCATACACTGTTTTCTCAAGTTTAAAAAAATTGATAAGATAAAGTAATGTGCCGATAACAATTCGTTTTTTTTGTTCTTTTTTGTTGTTCCTGTGAGACGCAAATTAGCCCTTCTAAGTTAATCCAAAGATCCTTATGACCTTCTGACAGATCATATTGTCTTATGAGAGACGGGAGATTGCACAGTATATTTGAAGTTATAATCGACACATGGTACATTACGTGTCCAAATTGAGAATTTTGAGCTGAAAAAAGATATTTCCCTTTTTGAAAAATCTTCAGTTACAAAAACTAAGCTCGTATTATAGTATTAATCTCTTCAATAGATCGTATTACATTGTCTTTGTTATAAAAATGACACACATTATGGAGACAATTAAACAAGCTAAAGAATATCTATACCGAGCAAAACAAAAAATAACAAAAATAGGCAAATTAACGTCGAACTAATTGACAGTAAGTGACAGTCGCTTTGTGTTGGATAACAGTCAGAATGCGGCAGAAAAAATCTCAAATGTAGTGCGTTACCAAAAAGGCAAAAGAAGCAAATATCAATGGAATAAAAAAAGCAGGAAATTTCGGTAAGAAGGGACAGATTCCCTCTGAAAACTTGGAGTAACTAGCCAAAATTTGTCTTAAATTTTCTTAGTAACAGAACTCATAGAACAGATGCAAATGAATCAAAACAACGCCGTCCTGAAAAACGCAAACTTGCGAAAAATTTCAAACTTTGAATATAACTGGTGAAATTCTATCTTAATGAATTGTTTTCAACAAAAAAACTAAAACTAAAAAAGTAAGTAAATCTAACCAGAACCACGACGAAAACTAATTAAAATTCAAATTCTTCACAGAATTTATGAAACGAGATCACTAAAAAGCGTCAAAATTATTTTAAGTATAACCAGTTAATGTCGGACGGATTGCTACTAAATGAATGGCTGCGAGTTGGCTTCATCAGCAGCTGCAGTTTAAGGAAGCTAGCTTAAGTTTAACTGCAGTGCAGTGGCGTGGGGTGAGCTTTGGGAGAGGGAGGGTGCTGGTGTACGGGTGGAATTAGGTAGAGAGAGAGAGAGAGAGAGGAGAGAGAGAGAGAGAGAGAGAAATAGAAAGAAAGAAGAGAGAGAGAGAGAGAGAGAGAGAGAGAGATGGAGAGAGATAGAGAGGGGGAGGGAAGTGAAGGGAGTCAAGCTCTGAGAACGGCCCATCGCACCCTTAAACAGTTTTTGTCGAAACCCTATATCTCCTAAACAGTTTAATTGACGTAAATATACTAGTGAGCTGTATGGCTCTAAGAGTACTAAATATCTCACGGGTGTTACTTGTTTATCCCGTTTTTGAGGACGAAAATCCAAAAGGGTCAGACAAAAGATTGGCGAAGCTGAGAATTGTATTAAAAAAGACCACCAGACTGATATAATTTATACAAATTTTGTTTGAGAGCAATGAAACGGTAAAAAAAATTGCCTTGAATTTCTTCTAGAAATCTAAAAAACGATTACAATTGTTAAATATGCGCTTAAAGTCACAATTGCTCCAAAAAGTTTGCGAGAAAAGCTAAGTTGCCCGAAAAAAATGAGAGTCAATTTGAGCCTCTTTGAAAAGGCCGTACGTGAAAAATTCTATCTTTCTATCTTTCTCAGAATCGAATCACTCAACTCACTCTTTGCAGTAAACTTTTACATCCTGTTGTCGTGACACTCGACCTATTTCAAATTCCGAAGGTAATCATCACTATTCGCATCGGACTTTCCACCGTTACTCTTCCTTTTTCACGAAAAAAACTGCAACTCAAAACAGTCAGAAATATTTTAATTGCGGATAAAAGGGAAGCGCATAAATAATGTTTGTTTGGATAAATGGCGTAGGCTGTTAAATGAATCATAAGAGGTGGAAAAAAAGTCAATAATCGTAAGCTACCAGACCAACCTTTCAAAGCTGACCCCCCCCCCCCCCCCATAACCAGATCATGTTCTTAAAGGGGGCTCTCTTTAAACAGACAAATGTCGCAAGAATTGCTCTCGAACGACAGGCGAGTGGAAAAACATTTAACCCCACCGGTATTCGTACAATTGACCTCCCGCTTCATAACCCACTCCCTACCGTGCTATTTGTCCCTTAGTTTTCCTATGCTGCAACCGAGTTTATATTAGCAACAAGCTTTACTTCGGAGCACTACAGATCACTCAAAAATGATAAGGACAGCGTGAAAAAGTCACTTGAGAAGTCAAAGAATGCTCTAGAAGAAAAGCGCAAAATGGTCAAGCAAAAAATTTGCATAAAAAAGACCAACACTTTTACAGTAATTGCTATGAACTTCGTTCAAGAGCAACTAATAACAACATAAGACTAAATCTAGAGAACGAATAATAGTGTATAAGACTTGCTTGCGGTATGAGTGGCTCTGCGAGATCGGCGCCGTCTCCGTGTTCCAGTGGTGCCAGTAGTCTCTGGGATGGTATCCAGAACTCTCTCTGATTGAGTTCCACTCACTCGTCTGCGCCTCCTCCTCTTTCGTCGTTTGTACCTCTCAACTCCGCCCTCCTCCTCCTCGGGTTCCTCCTCTCCGCCCACTGCTGCCCAGCCTAAACAAGTCTTGTTATAGTTATAGCGATCTCTTCTAGATGTTTATATATAAAAGAAAAGATAAGTGGCGATTAGACATTGAAAACTGTCTTTGATCAGTACCTTTTAACCTTACTTTGTTTATTGACTTCACTGAACTAACCACTGAAGGCGACATTTTTCTTGCTTTTTTGCTTTAGATTCCATGCCAAACATCACTTATTGCTCCTAGGAAGTTAATTAATTAGGCCTCCAATTAAGAATAGAATTTATACTTTTATCTGGCTTAACAATCTTGATGTATTTTTTAAACCCTAAACGTAATTCAAGGTAAAGTTAAGGTAAATATAATTTAATTTTACAGTAACATGAGTTTACCTTAACTCCCTTAAAGAAAAATTAGACGAACTTTATTTAGAATGACGTTGACACCAAACCAATTCATTAGTGAAATAATACTACAATTATGTCGCAAATATCTTATTACCCAAAGAAACGGGACTTGATACACCCTGCCATGTCATGCAAGATCTTGATAAACTTTGCAAAACCTGAGACATCTTGCCAAGATCTTGATAGACAAATATTTCTTGGAACACCTTGATAAGACCTGGACAAGATCTTATCAAGATATGTCAAGAAATTTTCTTGGCGTAACTTGATAAGATCTTGATAATTCTTGACACATAGAAAATTTTGTTTGTAAACAACCTGGAGTGAGGTGGTGGAAACGGGAATCCAGACAAAAATTGGCCATAACCAGACAATCCAGACAAACACTTAATCATGTGTCAAAGTAGTGAGAATTAGCGCGATGCAACGCGTTTATGTCTCAACTTTGTAACGATATGCAACTATGACTTAGCAATACGATGATTCGACGTAACCCAAAATACGCGATTACGATACGCGCAAATTTAACCCAAGAAACGCGATTATGATCTAACAGGAAAAACATAAACATAGGCGCAAATCTCGCATAGTCCCACAAAATCGAAACATAACCGATATCTGTGCAGTTGAAAAATCTTTGCAAATTCTTGATAATTCTTGCTTAATTTTATGATTTCCTGCTACATCTTGTTTTTGGGAGCTATAGAATTGTTAATACTTGATATATCTTGCCATGTCATGGTTAATCTTTCTTGGAAATCTTGCAAAATCTTGTTTTTTGACAGCCATGCAAAGAACTTGTTAGATCGTACATATCTTGATGTTTTTCCTGGTAAGTACCGTGACAAGATCTTTGCAAGATTTACCAAGATTTGGTATGTTTCTTATCAAGCTGTTCCAAGTTTCAGTTCACTGGGTAATCAGACTATGCTAAAATCGGCCTCTTAGCAGCACAGTTACCCTTACAAAACTATACCCCCTTTATGATATACTTAGGGTAATGGGACTGGGGTATGAACGTTCTACCCACTAAACTGGATTATACTCTGGGAGATATTCTCAAACATAGCCGGCAGATTGCCGGAATAGCTGCGAAAGAAGACATGCGTGCCATATTATAGAGATAGAAACAGATACAGATCTAAAATGAAAAAAAAAATCGACGCCGCACAAAAAACTAGGTCAAAAAACATTCAGCGATAAATCAATAAAGCTTGTTAAAATTGATTTCGCAGAAACCTCTTATTGGGGACCTTTACTGCACATATGAGTTCCTTTGACCTTAAACAAATTCAAATTAAACTTAAGTTTTAAAGTGCAAAAGTCTTTTTATTGAGTGAGGTAAGTCACGTATGATCAAAATCTAATCACGAAAATTACCTAAAAACTTTTGGTAAAGCGAATAAGAAATGACGTCACGCGCGCAAATGCCGTTAGTGAGAGGAAGAAGTTATTCAGAAAATTTGACTTTTTCAGCTTTGCTGTGTGAACAAATGTAAAACGAAAAAAGAGCGTCAGACGACGAAACAAAAAAACATAGCCGGAAGAATTCCGGAAGCAACTCGAAGCATCAAAACTTCACAAACAAAACCGTAATTGCAGCGGAAGCCACAACTTTTTGTATAAAATTAGTAAACTCACTACCTCTCCAGGTTTGCTCTAAAAATTGGTGAAACTTAAACCACTGTCACCAAGAGAAACAAAATACAGCAAAATTTTATATCATTGAAAACGTTTGGTAACGTTAAAAAACCGAAATAATTAAAGTGGTCAAGAAAGTGATAGACTGAAAAAGCTGACAAGGCTGTCAACTGCTCTCAAATAATTCATGATTTTAATCTGAAAAAGATCGCGAAAGCAAACGGCAGATAAAAATCTAAGTTAAATAAAACTAAGTAAAATCTTTTCAAAAAAGAAAGCTCAAATTTAGGAATCAGAAAACAACTATAAATACACTTCTAATCACTGCGATTAAGACAAAAAACAAAACACACTTGTTCCTTGTTGTACAAATGCTAAACAACATGATTTCATTCTAATTCAAAAATTAAATTGATCATAGAAAAGACATAAGCAGCAGAAGAATATTCAAAGGCAAAAAATATTTTGATTTAATACCAAGGCCGGAACAAAGTTGCAGTAAATAGTCTTATGTAGAAATTGCTGAAAAGGCTTGCTGTCAGACTCTCAGTACTGCCTTATGTTGAATGCAATCAAATGCAGACCAAAGAAATGACGAAAATCTAAAAAGCATTTTCTGACCAAAATCATTCATTTTCAACAACTGAAAAAATCAATATACCGAAAATAAATGTAGGTGCCATGACAAAGATAGAAAGATAATAACTAGAATGTGAAGAATATGGGCACAATGTAAGGAACACCGTAACAAAAACATATTCTTGATTTCTAAATCAATAAAAAATTCAAGAAAAACGAATACATTTCATTGTTCAGCTTTCAAGACATATAAAAGATAACTAATCATCCAATACAAAGATTTATTCTCCTGAGGAGAACAAAAAATAGGAAAAAGCAGAACTCAAAAATACGAAAAATTGAAGCATTTTGCAACAAAATGGTCAAAACACTTTTAAGCCAGCATTTATGAAAAAGTTTTAAATGTTTTTCAAAAACCTAACGCCAAAAAAATGATTGAATTTTTATTGAAAGGAAATTAAAGTCCCTCATGTTGCACAAAATGACAATTTCTAGCAATTACAACCAAAAAAAAACAAACAAAAAAACTGACGAAAGTCGGAAAAAATTACCAAAATCGGATTAGCATATGTAAATTTTATAAAACAAAATTACAACGAGGTAGAAAGAGGCGTTGAGTATATGAATTATCAAAGAGAAGTTGCGATATTAATTCATTTTTGATAAAAAAAAGACTGTTAAAAGATCCAAAAACGAAGAAATTAATAGAAAAAAAGCCAAGAATTAACTAAAAAATCAAGAAATATGTGCCAATTTTCAATTTGGAACGCATTTTCAGGCTCTGCGGTATCACACAACACTGTGGTATCAATTTCATAGGTTGACATTTCAATATAGTATCGAATAAACTTTATTTCTATATGAAACCAAATTAAAAGCAAAAAAATTGGGCCATTTAGTCCAAAAAACGGCTAAAAACGGTTATCTATATGTGCCATTCAGTCAAAAACTACTTTTCAAAGTCAAAAAGCCATTAACTAAACGAAGCGCATGATAAAAAAATTTCTCTCGCTTAGCGAAAATCTGTTCACCGAGACAGTTGTTCTCAGTTCCGCTTTTAGGTCAAAATGCCGCGCGAACAAATATGCTTCCTGTAAAAAAAAACATAGCCGGAAGAATTACGGAAGCGACTCGAAGCGTAAAAACGTGACAAAAACCCTAATTGCAGCTGAAACCATTACCTTTTTTAATAAACCATAAAATTATAACCCCCCCGGTCTGATCTAAAAATTGGTGAAATTTAAACCACTGTCACCAAGAGAAACAAAATGCCGCGAAATATTTATTAATGAAAACGTTTGGTAAGGATAAGTGCAAAATAATTAGGATAGTCAAAACACTGATAGTCTCAAACAGCTGACAGCGCTATCAACTGCCCTCAATTAAATCATGATGCTAATCTTAAAAAGATCGCTAAAGCAAACGACAGATAATAATAACAAACTAAATTAAATTTTTCAAAAAATAATGCTCAAAGTTAAGAATCAGAAAACTACTACAGTTAGATTTCTCATCACTGCAATTAAGACAAAAACAATATATACGTTTTTCTTCTTGTATATATGCTAGACAACATGATTTCAAACTAATTGAAAAATTAAAATAATCATAGAAAAGCAACCGAGTAATATTTAAAGGCAAAAAATGTTTAAGAACAATACCACGGTCGGAAAAATACAAAAAAAGTAATAAGTAGCAATTCTGGAAAAGGCTTTCTAGTAAACTCTTAGTACTGCCTTATGTTGAATGAAATCAATTGCAACCCAAAGAAATGACGAAAATCTAAGAAAAAGCCGAAATCATTCAATTTGTCAATAACTGAAAAAATCAATAAACAAGTATAAATGTAGGTGACAGGACAGAGCTAGAATGATACAAGCTAGAATGTGAACAATATGGACACAATGTAAGGAACACCGTAACAAAGACTAATTCTTGATTTTGAAAGTTCAAATCTAAATTTTGAAAGTTTAAAAATCAAATTTAAAAAAAACAAGAAAAACTAACACCATTTCATTTTTCAGCATTCGAGACTTAGAAAATACAACGATATATCCAAGACAAAAATCTATCCTCCTGAACAGATCAAAAAAAAGAAAAAGCAGAAATCAAACATGCGAAACATTGAAACATTTTGCAGAAAAGGTCAAAAAAATTTTAGGACTGCATATATAAAAAAAATTTAACTGTTTTTCAAAAACTTAACGCTGAAAAATTATTGACGTTTCCGGTAAAAAATAAAAAAACCTTAAGAAAACCAATACTCCTCTTCGAGTCGTAAAAAAAACCAAGAGCACCGCAATATAGGTACGCTCAGCTTACAGCTTCGCAGCTATAAAAACTAAACTGATCTGACGATGATTATGGAAAAACCAAAACGTGGCTAAAAATGCGGCAAACTTTTGTTGGTCAAGTGAAATAGGTTTTGCTTTCCTGGAGACAAGCTGCGGAAGTGCTCCCCGTCTGACGGTGGTTGGTCATCTTCGCCTGTTTTCCCAATCTGGTTTGGGTCAATTTGTTCATTGATTGCATCAGCTTGTGTTCCACCATACACTTCTAAGTCGTCTGAAAATATTCGATCAACAAACTCATTTCGATAAAATGGCGCCGAAGTGTTTATTACACTCGAATTTTCTCGATTTTATCAATAATCGCAATTATCAATTATTGATCAGATTTGTGAGTTAACCACTAATAAAGGTAGAACTTGCCCTTTTCGCTGTTAAAGGTTTCAAGATTTCGTGGTAAGTGCTGTGAAAATGATGAAATTGGACAAGATCGAAGCTAAATTACAGAGAATTTTTTTGGCACATATCTTAAATAAAATTCACCGCATTCCTTGCCGCTCATCATATGTTTGCTAAAACAACGACAGCAAAAATTTTTTTCTGTCATTTTTTAAATCGAGTTTAGTGAAAAGCTGCCAGTTAATCGTAGCTTAATTTATCACTAAATATCAGAGAATAGATCGATAGGTTTGAAAAGATTGCAGATAGAATTTTTAAGAATTGTCTGTGACGCTACATACCAGCAAAATCACCCTCAAGCTCTTCTAAAACAAATAATTCATTTTTTTTCGACAACTTTTCATCACAGTTTTTGCGCTGAAATCAGCGCTGATTTTAGTAAGAATTGAAGTTCGTCACTTCATTCACGACAGTTTCTCATAATTAACCATAATCTTCACTAACTTTTGGAACCCGATATTTAATCAAAATGGGCCAAACAAGAGTAGTTTAGGCTTGTACGACTTTGATTTTGAAATTCGATCTCAACCGGCGGCCTATATTCAGAGACAGATTCAATCACTCGAAATTTGAATCGGGGATTGATTAATTGTTTACAAGATAGCTAGAATAATTGTCTGGACACGAGAGGGGCCCAGTTAGCACTCATTTAAGACTGGAGATGGGTGTGAGCATACCGCATTTTTGCTTCAGACGGTATTCTCAGAGGTTACTTCCCGGAAAATTTGTATGATTCCCATTTCTCTCAATTATACTTTATTCTAATTCCCATTGGAAGATTAAATGGAGCTAAACTTGGAATATATAGATGTAGGCGGCGCCAATGCCAGTCCAGACCAGATGGTCATCTTGAATACGATTTCATCATTCGACTTCAACGAGGGAAGTTTCAGATGATTTTCAGGCTTTTCTTTAGACTCGACTCCGAGTGCACTTCAAGGGGCAAAATCTCAGAGGTCAGAGGTCACTTTCTGGACTATGCACTTAATGCATGGTTTCTAAATATTCACCTGTGCAGACTGCTAGTACACAACAATGTTTAATGGTTTTGAAGTTAAGAGAAAGGGACATCAATTTTAGTCAATGGTTATGGTAGGTAATCTAAAAAAAACACGTTAATTCTCCAGAAATTACATACAACTGGGGACGTGTAATAAAAAAAACGTGCAAAACAAACACAGAGTTTAGATTCACAAGCTTTTATCTGGTTTAAAAACATATGGGTAGCATGATTTCAACAAAAAAAACGTTTTGGTCAAAAAATTGTGGTCATAGGTCTATAATAAACTGTATAAAAGTTCTGGGTCGAACGGTCTGAGTAAGATGCTGTCAAGTCTGATCTCAAGCTAAAATCTGGACAATGGTGAGATGAGAAGTCGGTAAGATGATCTGGAAAGATGATATAAAACTTTCATATATAACGAAGATGTACTAGTCCTACCAATTTAATAGGACTTTTTGATTGTATGAGGTCAATCTCCATAATATAAATTTTCTACTATGAATTTTTTTGCCCAACAGGGCCAGCTTAGGGTTGTCACTTGCCTCCTCTGTAGAGAAATCCGAGCTGATTCTGTTTATCTGAAGAGGGCTGTTTGTGCTTTGTGAGAAACTGGAGAACCAACTGGTACAGAAAGCGGTATTGATGCTGAAACAATTAGTAGATGTCAGTGCTGATAATAGCAAAAAGGTAAAAAAAGTTTGACAATCGCTGGAAATGTTATAAAAAAACGTGAGTTGCATTGCGGTTATGTTGTCGAAAAACGGAGACACCCACAAACACACACACGAGCACATACACACACACTCACTCGCACACACACATAAACACATACAAACACGTGCAGCCACCCAAAAAAAGCAGAAACTGGTAAAATAATGTTTAGAGTTTTTAAGTATTAGTTATAGTTACTACCAATCGACCTCAATTTTGAATTACCAAAATTCGTTTTCTAGCAACTTTTGTTGAAAAATTTTGGAGAAAACTGTTTGAAAAAACGTAAATGTCAAATCGTGAGAAGCCCTAAATAACAACACAAAAAGAAAAAAATCGGACTCAAAAGCGCAAAATTGGGTATTGACTTATCAGAAAAAATAACTATTAATCATGGTGTTCCACAAGGAACTGTGTTAGGACCTTTTATTTTTCTGTTATATGTCTACGATTTTTCTGAAAAACCTGAAGGTGAAGCAGATGTTGTTCAATATGCGGATGACACTAGTATTATATGCAAACTTAAGTGTAATAAAATTATTCTACAAAAAATTGAACAAAATATAAGAACAAACAGACAAATAACTGACAGAAAATCAACTCACTTTTAATGCCGATAAAACAGAGATGTTGTTATTCTTTACAAACCATACTAATTCTCACCCAGAATTTAACATTAAGGTAAAGTTATCCAACCAGCTCAAGCTTGTTGTTATCTGGGAGTACAAATTGATTCAAACTTAACCTCAGAAAATCACCTGAACCACAGTTTTAAGTGAAATGGCCGATGCAATTCGTTCTTTGTATATTGTGAGAAATCAAAGTCCTTTGAAAGTAGGAACTGATGTTTTCAAATCAGTTGTACTCTCTCATCTTTCTTTCAGTGGAGTATTCCTTCATACTATTACAGTGAATCACATAAACCGCATATACAGGCAAATTAACTGGGGAAAAAAACTTGTTAATATCGACAAAAATTTGGCCACTCCATTAATCTTCTCATTAAAGATCGTATCCTGCCAGCCGAACTGTTTATCTCAAAAGTTAGCCTAATAATGCTACAAACAGATATAAGACACTGAAAGACATCTGAAAATTTTAAAATGTTTACTAGTCGCCATAACGCTAGAAAGAACAAATGAACAAATCAAATTATCATAAAAAAGGGAACCAAAACGATGTAGAGTGACAATTCTTTGATCTTGAAAAGCGTTCAAAAATGGAACAAATTGCCTATTCCATTAAGATCTTTTAACTGTAAAACTTGCTTTAAAAATGTTTTTACCAAGTTTTTTGCTCGATCGGCACAAAAAAGTATCAGTTAATAGACAAATAGGAGCCCGCAAATCCTATTTTTACCAATGAGAACAAACAGCCACATTTTCAAGCATTAAAAACCAAATCAAAAATTGGCCATTTGAAGCTTTTGTTTGAGGTCTTAGGGAGGATAGCTTTATGGGATGCATGATGACGGGGGGAGCAGACAATTAAAATAAATGCTGACTGTGTGGGATGGTGAGAGTGAAGGGTAGTGAGGATTGGAACATAAGAAGATTTGTGCGGAGGGAAGTGGTACAAATGTTGAAACCATTCCACTACCACTAGAAACTATGCAGTAACATAAAATAGAACCCTAGAGGAGGTTTTTTGACACCTAGAGCTGAAAAAACTCAAAAAGTGACAAACATTTTCAAAAAGCTTGAAAAAAATGTGAAAAGTAATATAAAATTAAGTGTTTTTAGCTATCGGTTGCTCGAACGGAACTGGGGGGGGGGGTTGGGGTGCACGGTTCACTGGGGGCTGATGGGGAGGAAGGGGGCAACAGTTGGGTGGGGGCAATAGTGGGGGATCAAGAGTGGGGGTGGGTTGTCTTCAATTTCTAAGAACGGCCCTTCACACCATAAGTTTAAGTCTCGAAAACAGTTTGAGCTAAAACAGAGCTGAAAGGCTGTAAGAGAACTTAATGACCGCTGGGCGCTACCTCTTTATCTCGTTTATGAGGACGGAAAGTCAAAAGTGTCAGACGAAAAATCGGTCAAGCGAAAAATCGCATTAAAAAAACCGACAGAACTAATAAAATTGCTACAAACTTCGTTTGAGAGCAGTTAAAAAGTGAGAGTTTCAAGGGGGGGGGGGTAGTTGTTTCGTGAAACAGGAAGTACTATATGGTTGAAACGTCTCAGATCAACATGTTCTCCTTGTATTTTAACAGAAGATAATAGCCACTACACACCAAACGCAAGTCAAATACTCTTCTAATTAATGCCCAAAACTCCAACATAGAAATCAACATTTAAAAAAAGAGTCAGTTCAAGTTGAAAACAAACTTGTTGCAGCTGGAACATACCTGACAGATAACTTGAAACACAGCAATGAGTCGTGCAATATACAATCTAAAGTTAACTAGATTGAAAAATTGAAAGAAGTATTGTTAAAATATTTCGAAACTCAAATGCCTGAGACCCATAGAATGATTGTACAGATGCAATTATAGACACGAGGGATCAATTCTGAAGAATATACGGGGATGCATTGGACTGGTTTTCAAAACAGTAGGTGAATAGAATGGGGTACAGGTAGGTTGTGTACTTTTGGGGTACTAGGGAGAGCGTGGCTTTAAGGGTCAACGGTGACATTATGTTGTCATAAGGATAAATTTAAATTCACTTGAATTCTCATTCAATATTGAAAGAGAAAGCTGTCGTTGTTCAAGTCATAAAAAACTTTGCTTCAAATAAAAAACTGAGAAATGCCATTATTGTTCTTCGATTCGTAAAAATTTGTTTAAAACAAACGCTCTTGGAGTCGTAAAAATTTTAACAGGAGTGAAAAATTGGCAGAAAGTTTTGGTGAGAAATTGAAATAATATTTGTGTTTTTTAGAGTGTTTTATCATCGCCGCAGCTTAGTCTTGATTATTTTACTATTACCCAGTATTACTCCGTATTCCAGTTTTGTTCCGTATCCGTGCTTTTCTATCATACATTTTTTTCAACTTGCAGGCACACATATACTCTGAACCTCATCGGCATTTGAATTTGCAAAAAGAATTTGATATTTATGTAGCCATTAATTTGGATGAGGATTGGAACATAAGAAGATTTGTGTGAAGGGGATGGGCACAGACGTTTGGAGGCAAAAATTACACTAAACAGAATGATCTTTTTCATCTTGTGTCTTTGCAGCAGCTTCGTTGAAACATAAAAACTGAGGACCAGCCGAACTCTAAAAAAGCGGTTGAGCAACTGAATATTAACCAAATTTGACCGAATTATCTTGTTTTCATCGAGGGAAAGTCAGAAATAACTAGCAAGCGGGTTATGTTGGCAAGTGGTATAAAGCCATGCGTGAGAACGTTAAAAAGTGAGAGATGCAAGTGGGGGGGGGGGGGGGTGTTGTTCCGTGAAAGAGGAAGCACTATATGGTCGAAACTCTCAAATCCACCTGTTCTCCTTGTATTTTAACAGAAGATACTAAACACTGTACACCAAACGCAAGTCAAATACTCTAATAAATAATGTAAAAAATTCCAACGCGGAAATCATGATCCTAAAAAGAAGTAACTTCAAGTTGTAAACAAATTTGATGCAGCTTGAAAAAGCCTGGCAAATAATTTGAGACACAGCAATGAGTCCTGCAATATACACTCAATAAGTAACTAAATTCGAAAACTGAAAGAAGTATTGTTAACAAAATTCCAAATTTCAAATGCCTGAGACCCTTAGAAATATTGTACAGGTGCAATTATATATACGGGGGATTGTTTTTGGACAATATATACGGGGATGCAGTGGAAATGTTTTCAGAGCACTAGGAGGATATCCACCTTCAATGTTAACAACATTTTCTAATTAAAACTTTCGATATTAACATATTGTTGGATTCCATTGTTGGAAAACGTAAGTCAACGTCCGAAAACAAAATTCAATGTTGAAAGAGAAATCAGTCGAAGTCCAAGTCACAAACAACTTTGCTTTTTATACAAAAAACTGAGGAAAGCCATTATTCTTCTTGGATTCGTAAAAACCTGTTTAAAACAAACGCTCTTGGAGTCGTAAAAAAATAACAGGACTAAATTGATTGGTAAAAAGTTTGTTTGAGAGAAACTGAAAATAATGTTTGAGTTTTTTAGAGGGTTTTATCATCGCCACAGCTTAGGCTTGATTCTTTTAATATTAACCAATATTACTCCGTATTCCAGTATTACTCTGTATCCATGCTTTTCTATCATGCAATGTTTTCAACTTTCAGAAACACATCTATTTTGGACCTCATTAGCAATTGAATTTGCAGAAAGAATTTTATATTTATGTACCCATTAGTTCATTAATTTTCTCAGTTTATGACACGAGTTACTTTGTTGGTAACGGTCTAATAAAGCAACCTGCTCTTTTTCTAACCGATAGAATATAATGGTTATTTGTCTTTTTATCAATTTGTAACTAGGCAACGAAAATTAAAATCTTGCGTTGTAAATTGCTTCTTCCCTTTTTGAATAAAAAAGATTTGCATTCAACTTATTATAAAATGTATATTAGACTAATGCTTTTTGACCTGTATAGTTATAATTTGATTTCAACAAGCAGAACTTTTTTTGTGCCTAATTAAATTATGTGCCAGTTTTTGCTTGCTTTAATATAGCAGCCGGACAAGCAGAACGGTTCACGGATAATGACAATTAATGTCATTTGTCCTATGAGTCTGCCCATTTTTGAACAAATCATATAACAGCCTGCATTATTGGACAGTTGAATATATCAGCAGCAGCACTATTGTATTGTTACATGTTTTTATTCAATGTTATAACGTAAATACACCTGCTAACCGACCCGCGAGATCGTGAACACAACTACTAAGTTACCCGGGAGATTGTGAATACACCTGCTAAGTGACCTGGAAGTTCGCAAATATAACTAATCTGGTTATGCAAATGCATGCTCCACGTTGCACCCGAAAGGGAACTCGAACGCACCCCAAACGCACTCCAACTGCTCCGTGTCAGTATCGAGTATCAGTATCAGCAGTAGTATGCCGCGTGTATGTAGCTGTTACCTGGTAACGTGTCTTTACAAAATGGATGCATTTCGCATGTTTTTCTTACATGCTCAGGCAGTTTCATCATTTTCGAAAATATCACGGTACTGTTTTTGCTATGAAATTACTTTGAACAGTCTGAATAAATGTTTTTTTTCTGGACATCATGACCTACATTTTTGATGTAAATAGTCTGTTTCAGTACTGGTTTTACAAGTTAAAATGGAAATACGCAAGTTCAAAACTGAAACACTCTGGGTGGTCAACCCGGGTATTGACTAGTTTTTCTCATGGTAATGTTGTATTAACCGATACAAAAATCACACAATCTGTAAATTAACTCAGATTATCTCAGTACTCTGCTTTTTGTACGATGGGTTTACTTTTGTGTGCCGCAGAACTCTAATTATTTTCACCAGTTGTTTTTTGTATTGTCATTGAATTAGCCAAACTTTTACACGCTATTGGTTTTTATTTGTTTCCGAAATTGATATTCCCGGGTCGAGGTTTTAGGGTAATTTTTCGTAAGAAATGCGGTGAATGCGGTGAATTTTCGTAAGAAATGCGGTGATTGCGGTGAAAGCGGTGAAAATAAATATTTCACCGCATTTCACCGCATTTCTTACAAAAATTCACCGCAAAATTCACCGCATTTCTTACAAAAATTCACCGGATCAACGTTTGTGGCAAAATAATTTAAGAAATGCGGTGAAAGCGGTGAATGCGGTGAAAAAAAATAATTCACCACATTTCACCGCATTTCTTACAAAAATTCACCGCGAAATTCACCGCATTTCTTACAAAAAATCTTCGCATATGATTTCCAAAATTTACTTAATCTGATTTAAATTCACAAGAAATTTCGAAGATGTAAGTGAAAGTTGGAGAAGTGGACTAAGCAGAGGAAGGCATGCAGGAGGTCAGAGGTTCGAATCCGTGTGGGGTCAATTCTTTTTTGTAAGAATACTGAGAACGCGGTGAAAATAAATAATTCACCGCGATTCACCGCATTCACCGCAAAAAGATGTAAAAAATACGCGGTGAAAATTATTTTTTTCACCGCATTTCACCGCATTTCTTACAAAAATTCACCGCCAAACCTCGACCCGGGTTGTGGGCTCATATTTGTTGCTTACTATGATAGGGATGACGTCTTTCCTGCACAGTCTCAAGTCAGCCACACACCCCATGACGTCACTATACTCCCTCGAGGCGGCCTCTTGTACCAATCTGTCACTCGCTATGTACAGTCCACACGAACGACTACCATTTCTGTAAAAACATTCCCTTCCCTTGAACAACATTGGTCCCAAAAAAGAATTTCAAAAAACTGTTTTTGACAAATGCTATATTGAAAAATTTGAAAAAAGCTCGGTTTCTTTAGTGGCATCGGATTTCTGCGTAGATGTTGGATATGTTTGGTTTTGAAAAACGCAAGAAATCATTGGAATGTATGTTTGGTTTTAACTTTCAGATATCTGCAATATTTTTGCTCTTAGACGTATAAGAAATTGTCCAGTCGGCTATAATATCTGTACCATTTTATTTGCAGGAACTTTAAACGAACTTCTTGGAAAAAATTTTTGCAAAATATTGTTAGTCTTCATTATTTTAGCTTGTTGGCAAAACTAGGCGAACAAATATTAATTGTTAAATTGTTCCAAAATAAAAATGGAAGAATCAGGTCGAACAAACTAACGGACAGTGTGTCAGTATTTCAGTTGATTGCTTTCCAGGAGGAGGTTTGAATGAGTTTCGAACAAACAACACAAAATCCAACACTTCCCCCACTTTGGACAAATCTCCATTTACAGGAAAATATGGATACTGCAACACTAGCGTCTCTCGCTTCTCCACAGTCTATTATAAAACATACAGGTTCGATTTAAAATATGTCTGGTCAAGGCTCGGACTTTGTGATTGTGAAAATTGCTAAGTCGTGTCCCTTTGGGGGGGGGGGGGGGTTCTTACGTTAACGGAAAAATTCATAGTGGATTATTAAATGTTACTTTTTGTCGGCCGAGTCATTTTTTTTGTTAAGAAGAATTGTCAAATAAATCTCTTCACAAACAGAAATAGGTCGATGCAAATTGTTCTGGGATCATAAATGCATGAACAATTTCCCAGTTACAGAAAGATCGGAAAAATTGAAAAAGTAAAAGGTAAAAAGTTAAATGTTCTATTTCTTCTCGGGCAACCTACGCCCGTTAGGTTCCCGGGTCAACGATCATACAACTTTCTTTGATTTCGTACTAGGTTATATATGATTCTTAGTAATCATTCTAGGTCATATATGATTTGTATGAATTCTTGGTTGTCATACAAGGACCATGTATGATTTCCTAGAAATCATACAAGGATCATACAAAAAATTCAAAGACTTAAAACTGTATAATTTTGATTTTCCATTGAAGTTGAAAAAATTTCTTGGATTTCATACAAGGTCATATATGACACATAATACATTGACAGGTGCCACAAATTCTCGTATAATGTAGTCAGAGGACTTATTAAACTATTATATCGCATTTGCAATCCACATTTGATGCTTTGTGTGCGCTAAAGAATAACTTTGTGGTTTAAACGTATTCAGAAAACGAATTTGACACGATATCCAATTTTTTTTCTTGATTAAATTTTTATTATAAATGAGCATTTATATGTCTAAACTGGCTTTAGAGTATGTCAAAAATTTTGTTATTTGTTTGGACTTACTCCTTTATTTTGTGCTCAACTTACTCCTTTATTTTGTGCTCAACTCAGTCTCAAAGAGTCAGAGCCTCTTTGAGGCTGAGTTTTAAAATGAGCCAAATTGAAAGGCTTTTATCTGAAGCCAGAATGACGGCAGAAGAATCAACGCAAGACGAAAGCGATTTTACTGAAGTAAGGAATAAAAGAAAACGCTTCAGAAAAGTGCCAACTCCCATCAAAACGTAAGACCAATGATTGTTTCAATTGACCCAAGACCATCACAAATTCAGTTTGCAAAAGCAATCAGGTCGAAGTTTCCAGCCGTCAAGATCAAGCAAATAAGAGAACTGAGGAACAATACCGACTTCTTTATTCAGCCAGAGGACCTCACTTCAAGAGAATGCTTGATGCTGTCACTAAACCTAAATCAGGCCTTTCCAAATGCCAAAGTGAACGTCAGGAATACACTTCCCAAGCCTAAAACTAAACCAAGTTTCGTCATTGTAAATGTTCACCACAGCATTACTGAAGATGAGGTAAAGGAAGAACTTTTAAATAACAACGCAATGAACGTCACCAAAGTTTCACGAATAACAAGTCGAGCAACGGGCCAGCCAACAAAATTAATACGCGTGATCACGGAATCCAACAATCAAGTCAACGCAGCTCAAAAACATGGCGTCAAAATAGGCTGGCAGCTATACCGATGTGAAGCAAGCCGCGAACCACCACATGTTATGCAATGTTTCAAATGCCAGAAATTTGGCCACTCAGCAAGGGATTGCACTAATGCAATTCGATGTCTTCGCTGCTCGCAAGATCATAGTGTAAAAGAATGCAATGTTGCAAAAGAAAATGCCAAATGCTCATGCTACAGTTTATCGAGGCTGTCCAGCATATCAGCATAAGTTAGCAGAGGCCTCACAAAAGATAAATGAGAACAAATTCTCAGCCGTAACTAATAAACAGAGCTCTCAAGCAAAGACCGACCTAACGCCATCAACTGAAAAAATTGCTGTTCTAGTAGCTAAAGTCCTGAGCAAGATACGAACAGTTCTTAACACTATGTCCTACAGTGACATAATAAATATTGTCTCTAACAGCGCCTCACGTATCTTCAATGAAAAAATTGATGGCCAGAGAATACATGACAGCATAAAAAGCACAAATACAACTCCTGTTATTTCAATTCAAACAAACAATTTACCAAACAGCCAAAACTTTTCGCAAAATGGATAAGCTCAAGATTTTGCAATGGAACTGTCGCGGACTAAACAACAAAATAAGTGATCTGATTTTGTTTTCAACAGAAGAAGAAATAGATGTAATTTGTGTAAATGAAGTTAAGAACTGGAAAAAAACAACCTCCCTCAACAACTACATTGTTGCATCGGAAACCTTCAACAACGGTCATCATGGCTCTGCTATCTTAGTGAAGAACAGCATTGTTATCAAAAGAATAGAACCAGTAGAAAAAGAAACTGATAGCAATGGAAGAACACTAGAAATACTTAAAATTTGCCTTAAGTTGCCCTCTTTCGATAATTTTTGGATAATAACTGTTTACAATTCCCCTGGAAAGCTACTCTCGACCGATAAAATATTTTCAGGAAAGTTGAAAAATGTCTTCATATGTGGCGACTTCAATGCTCCCCACCATGAACTAAACTGCTCCTACGATTCTGAAAATGGGGAAAAACTCCTATATATTATTGACGAGGGCACTTTTAAACTGCTGAACAACGGTTATCACACCTATCAGTCGTTTGATGGAAAATGCAAAAATATGTTAGATCTGCACTTTTGCGATAATTCACTTTTTGCGCATTTTAACAACTTTCAAGTATCAGAAGATTTAGGCAGCGATCACAAAGTTACAATTACGACCCTGAACCTGAGAAAGGGTGAAGTTTTTCAACTAAACTCAAAAATCAACTACAGAAAGTTTAGAGAACATGCAAGAAAATTACACAGATCATCAAATCTCTGGCCTGTGAAGTATCCAAAAAAGAATGAATTAAATAAATTTAGCACCAGTTTAATTGAGTTAATACACAAATCTCTGGAAGACTCCTGCATTAAAAAGAAAGAGCTCCCCTACAGTGTTGAGACGCAAAAACTGATTAAAATGAGGAGAAAAAGGCGAAGAGAGCTCAAAATAGCAGTTGGCGATCACTATACCTCTTTAAGAACGGAGATAAATTACCTACAGAAAGAAATTAAACGATCAATGATGCGATCAGAAGACCGAAAAAGAGCAAAGGTCTTGGAAAGTGCATGTGATAAGGGTAGCAAAGGCTTCTGGAAAGCAATAAAAGAACTAACTAATAAAAACGAGCCCAAACAAAAAACAGCAGAATACCCAAAATTATTCTATAAAGATTGTGTGGCGGTCACCGACAAGGAGAAAAGTGAAATGTTTAAACAGCTGCTAAAGGACACAATGAAAAATCACGAAACGGACTCATCAATAATTTCTGAACTCTGCGACAATATTGAAAATGAAACAGAAGCAATAATAAATACAAATGAACATACTGAACAACTGGGCATTGTGGTTACCACAAAAGAATTTGATGAAATCTTGAGAGACGAAAAAAACATGCCCTGGGCCGGACAAAATCTGCTACAAAATCCTTGAAGAATTACCAAAGAATGTTAAAGCCCTTGCCTGTCTCCTCATATCTAGCTCCATAAACAACTCCTTTGTTCCATTTAACTGAAAAGAATCCCAGATAAAAATGATACCAAAACAGACAAAGACCGATCGAAGGCTGAAAACTACCGACCCATTAGTCTTACAAACTGCATAGCCAAAATATGTGAAACTGTTGTAAAAAATATTGTTATGGAATATTGTGAAAGCCAAAATATATTCGGCGAGACTGAGAGTGCTTACAGGAAACACCGCTGCACAACAGACAATCCCATTAAACTCACTCAGCACGTCAGTGAAGCCTTTCAGTGGTCCGAAATGGTTGGTTTCGTTTGCTTGGATGTCGAAAAAGCGTTCGATGCTGTATGACGCCTAGGACTCGTGCACAAATTAAACTCGATAGGGCTAAAGAATTCGGTCATAAGATGGATAAATTCATTCTTTTCGCAAAGGAATGTCTTTGTGAAGATAAACTCCACTGTCAGTGATAGTTTCAGCCCGACAGCTGGAGTACCTCAAGGGAGCGTAATTGCTCCCATTCTCTTTCTCATTTACGTCAGTGGTTTGCCGCAAATAAAAGCCCAGATCTCACAGTTCGCTGACGACTTTGCCCTCTACTATAGGTCACGATCCCCGAAATTAATCGAAAAACATCTCCAATCATCACTGAATAGTCTAATTAATTGGTGCGGCTCATTGAAAATCAAAATTAACCCAAATAAAACTCATTACCTGATCTTTAAAAACCCCTCAAAGAAAGAATCTTCTCTAGAGCTCAACATTAAAAGAATTACCATTCAGAAGACACAATCGATAAAATTCTTGGGTATCATTCTTACTCCAAACCTCAAATGGAATGAACATTGCAAAGATTTAATACGAAGAGCGAACAGCAGGCTATTTCAACTCTGGAAGCTTAGTAACCTAAACGTTAACGAAGAAAGCCTAATTTTGGTTTACAAATCTTGGATCAGACCACTCTTTCTGTACTCAAATGCTTGCTGGCTGGATCAATCGCATGCCCTTATCAATAAAATACAAAACGTTCAAAACCGAGCCCTACGAATTTGCCTTCGAAAACCAAGATGGTATCAGACTCAAAACCTCCACGAAGAGGCAAACATGAAGCCAGTCAGAGAAATGCAGATTGAACTGGCCAACAGGTATATTCAAAGGGCAATCAAAGACAACATACTGTCTGTATCAGAGCTGATATATAAGAAACGACAGTGCCCGCTCAACTCTTGCAAAAGCACTCTTGATCATCTAAATTACTAAATTTCACGGCCGCATACGCAATAGACTAGTGGCTAAGATGACTGCTCAGAACAGTGACCGACTAAACAAAAGGAGGATCAATCCCAGTTTAATCTGGGAAATTCAATGTAAAAGATCTTCATCTTTCAAACAACAGAAATGGGATCAATGACTAAAGAAAAACAAAAACTAAGAGAGGAAAACTAAGGAAACAGGGGAAAAAAACAACAATAAACAGGAAAACAAATCTACAGATAGTGCAAATGAAAAACTGGCAGTCGGATAACCAAAAGTAGCTGTCGAGTGGCACAGTTGCGAAGAGCGCAAAAAAAGGATTAATGATGTAAACACTACTACGGTTCGAGTCCAACTCCAGCAACTTTACATTTATTTTATTGAGGCGTTTCCTCCATCCAATAATCTGCATCAAAATTTTAACGTCTCGAAAAAGAGGAAAGTGGCGCAGTTACCAACAGCGCGTGGATTATCAACGAAAGAATGAACATTTCTTTTCTCCGACCCGGGTTCGAATCCAGCTCAGTTGCCTCCAACTTTCCTTATTATAATTAATTTTTTCCCGCTATATTAACAATATGAAAAACAACAGAACCTTGAGACGTGTTAAATGTATTCGGCCAGCCGCTCGCTTAGTCAATTCGGGGCCAAATACAACTCAGTCTTTGCCATTCTCTGACCATCTCATTCAATTGTCTTCATCTGTTTGGCCAGCCGCTCGCCTATTCAATTCGGGGCTGAACAGATCACAGCTGTCATCAATATCTCTATGCTTAGTTACTGACCAACACTTACGCCTTCTTTCGAAGTCTCTCATTACTACTTTATTGAAAACTATTTTACTTTTTCACTCAACACTCCACTGATTTAAAAGGAAAACGTCTTTGAGATTAAACAAAAACATTAACTATTGTGCTGCGCGTGGTTTGGTTTCAGTGGTTTTATGGTTTAGGTTGGCGTAGCACTTTTATTGATCAATTTCTTATTTCTGTCACTTTTATGTTAATGCGTTTTTCCAGTCAGAAACAACGCTTTTGTTTATTCTGTTTCTCCCTCTCTTCATTAATCATAATCGTTCTTTTTTTTCCTCCTCAATCTTTTCTTTCTCGACAACGAAGCAGGACTATTTGAAATCAGGGACACCAATCTAAGCCCTATCTATAATTGAATCGAGCGGACAGCAACATATTTGAATGAAAGCTGAATTTTTTTTAACATCATACATGATACTTAGCGCGGACCGCTAAAAAAAACAGCACAACTGGGAGCTTCGGTTCGAAACCGTTCAAGTCAGTTTGTTGATCTCCGTTTTAAACTTGCAACGACTTAAACATTGAAAGAACAAAGCTTTGAAACGAAAATCTTGCAGAAAAATAAGTCAACTTAGTGCAGTGAACTATCACCTCGAAGAAACAGAACATCAATACGCGTGGGTTCGAATCCCACCCACGCCCATCGAGCATTTAAAGCTTTCCCATTCAATTTTAATTTATTTTTTTGTTGTAATTTATCATACTTACCTGAAGAAAATATCACACTCATTTTAAACAATTTCCACGAGGCTAGCCAAGAAAACGATCCAATAGCGTTTGTATACGTCAAGTTCAGCCAGCAGAAGTCCTCCATGGTACTTGAAATGGCTGAGTGCATCCGAGGCAGAGGAAGTCTTCTACTACAGTTATATAGAACTTTAAATCTTAATCGGAACTTCTCAAACTCAATTTTTTAAACTAAAACTTCTCTTACTGTGTATATAACTGTGTATATAGCTTCTTTCACCTCTGGTTGTACATAAATTGTATTATATAGTGCGAATTTATTTTGTGCTCAACTTGCAATTGATATTGTACGTTAGGGCCTTTTGGCGGATCACAATGTGATGCCGGGGTATCATATAGGTGATGCCTACCGAATAAAAACAAAAAAAAAACATAAATGGTTTCAGATTTTCAAAAAATAGATGTATGATTCTTGGTATTCGTACTAGGATCATATATGATTTCTTGGTAATCATACAAGGATCATATATGATTTCTTTGGTTTCATACAAGGATCGTACTAAGAAATCAAGTATGGACAGTATGAAATCATATATGATCCTTGTATGAAATCAAAGAAACTTCAACCCGGGTTATACTAAACCATAAGCCTTTCAACATAAGCATTCTATAGATCACACATGGTGTTGAAAACAATTTTTGGTTCCATATAAGGTAGAAGGAGAGGGTGGGGTAGTTGAGGTGAGGCCGGGAGGCATCACTTTTCGTTGAGATACCTGTCTGTTGAGAATGGTGATGGTTCTTTTGTCCTGGAATGACTTGGACTGTTCCACTGCTCCCTTTTGCATGAGAGTGAACTGATGTACATAAAGAGGCATCGTGTCATTCTTTGGAAGGTAGGCCGCACACATCACCTGTGAGCAGATTTAGGCTATTTTTCCTTATAGCCCGCCCCCCCCCCCCCCAAGGGGGGTTTCAACACGTCAAAGCCGCCCCGACACCCCCAGAGCTTAGCCTTCATATAACCTATAGACCCCTCTCCAAAATATCGTAAAAATATTATAAGGGGGTATAATTTCGTGGGTGGGAGCTAAAAAGGAAAAGACCCATAATTATAGGCACTCATTTTATAAAGTGGGGTCTCTTCAGGTTCTAGTTTCTAGCCCCACTAATCTGATGCTGTACACTGTGAAAGAGGCGTGCTATATCTAGTCTAGTAGTCTACTAAATCTGTGGTGATATATGCTCTTTGCAGAAACATCCGGCTGAGAAGATGAAGGCCGGTATTAACAAAAATTTTCAGCAAACAACTGGGATAATACCTTCCCGGGCCGAGGGTCACTGTCACTCAACGGAAAAATATGCAAGATAAGCGGCGAAAGCGAAAAGCTTTGTAAGATAAGCGGTGAATGCGATGAAATAACAGAAATTAGGCGGTGAATGCGGTGAAAAATATTACTGGTTGATCGCGGTGAAGTTACATAATTCCACCGCTTAAAAAAAAGTGCCCAAATTTTGTGAGATAAGCAGTGAATGCTTTGAAATTACACAAATTCACCACTTAACTTACGATGTAAGATAAGTGGGTAATGTGGAGTAAGGAAGCAATTGTTAATTTTCAACCACCCCCCCCCCCAAATTGTTAATTTTTACATATTTTAGCTATGAAATGTGATGAATTTCTGTAAGTTCATCGCTTATTCTAGTGGTGAAATTACATAAATTCACCGCTTAGAAAAAAACTGTAAAGAGATGTAAAATTAGTGGGTAATTTTAGAGGGGGGTGGGGTTAAAATCTAACAACTGCTCCCTTACTCCACATTACCCCCTTTATCTTACATCGTTTTACCCCCTAAAACTACCCCCTAGTCTTAGATCTTTCTGACACTTTTTTATAAGCGGTGGATTTATGTAATATCACTACTAAGTTAAGTGGTAAAATTGTGTGTTTTTAACGCATTCACTGCCTATCTCACATAATTTGGGCATCTATTTTAGGCATTGGAATTATGTAATATCACCGCTAACAGGTAAAAACTTTTTTTTCACCGCATTCACCGCCTGATTTCTCTTATTTACCGCATCTCACCTCAAAATTATGTACAAATTTTGCAGTGAACAAACTTTTACCGCTTATCTTTCATATTTTCCGATTTCTCCTCGACCGGGCTTTTTTGATATGCGAAACTGATAAACTGATTGAATGTTGTGTAGGATAAACCTCATTGCACAGGTGAAAAAAAGTTCAGGGAAGTAACTTTTATGTTTTTTTGGAGCTTTTAAAAATTTTCGAAAAAAATTCGCACCGATACTCTGAATTTCAATTCTAGGATCTTAGTTTTTCATAAATTTTGATTTTTTGCAAATTTGTGTCAACCGGCAGCTACCAACATTCCTTGCCCGCCATTTTACATTAGCAGGAGGCAACTATTAGCCCATAATAAAAGGCACTCATTTTATAAAGTGGGGTATCTTCACGTTCTAGTTTCTAGCCCCACTAATCTGATGCTCTACTCTGTGAAAGAGGCGTGCTATATTTAGTCTTCTAGTCTACTAAGTCTCTGTGGTGCTATATGCTCTGGGGTGTTCTGAGTAGATGAAGGCGGGTAATAACAAAAATGTTTAGCAAAAATTGGGATAATACCTTCCCGGGCCGAGGGTCACTGTCACTCAACGGAAAAATATGCAAGATAAGCGGCGAAAGTGGAAAGCTTTGTAAGATAAGCGGTGAATGCGATGAAATAACAAAAATTAGGCGGTGAATGCGGTGAAAAAAATTTTTGGTTGATTGCGGTGAAATTACATAATTTCACCGCTTAAAAAAGGTGCCCAAATTTTGTGAGATAAGCAGTGAATGCTTTGAAATTACACAAATTCACCACTTAACTTACGATGTAAGATAAGTGGGTAATGTGGAGTAAGGAAGCAATTGTTAAATTTCAACCCCCCCAAATTGTTAATTTTTACATATTTTAGCTATGAAATGTGATAAATTTCTGTAAGTTCATCGCTAATTCTAGTGATGAAATTACATAAATTCACCGCTTACAAAAAAAAGTGTCCAAGAGATGTAAAATTATTTGGTAATTTTAGAGGGGGGTGGGGTTAAAATCTAACAACTGCTCCCTTACTCCACATTACCCCCTTTATCTTACATCGTTTCACACCCTAATACTACCCCCTAGTCTTAGATCTTTCTGACAGTTTTTTCTAAGCGGTGAATTTATGTAATGTCACTACTAAGTTAAGTGATAAAATTGTGTAATTTCAACGCATTCACTGCCTATCTCACATAATTTGGGCACCCTTGTAAAGCATTGGAATTATGTAATTTCACCGCTAACAGGCAAAAACTTTTTTTTCACCGCAGTCATTGCCTGATTTTTCTTATTTTACCGCATCTCACCGCAAAATTATAGACAAAAATTTGCGGTGAACAAACTTTCACCGCTTATCTTTCATATTTTCCGATTTTTCCTCGACCCGGCTTGCTTGATATGCGAAATTGACAAACTGATTGAATGCTGCGTAGGAAAAAGCGCATTGCACTGGTGGTAAAAAATCCAGGGAAGTAGCTTTTATGTTTTTTTGGAGCTTTTAAAAATTTTCGAAAAAAAATTCGCACACCGAATTTAATTTTTCCTAAAATTTGATTTTTTTTGAAAATTTGTGTCAACCGGCAGCTAACAACATTCCTTGCCCGCCATTTTACATTAGCAGGAGGCAACTATTAGCAATGGAAACTAAACTTACGTCTCGGAAACGAGAATTGAGTCGTCTTTTCCAAAAAAAAAATGAATTGAAGTAAAAGTTTTGGTGTAACGAGTTTTTCGTTTTTCAAAAACCTCTGAACACAAACAAAAAGAAATTGCTTGTGCTTATTTTTACCTGTGCGCCACGTTCCTTCACATGTAGCGTTCAAGGCTTTGAGAGTGAGGTAAGTCATACTTTACCAAAAAGAAATCGTGCGAGCGCATAAAGAACTCGCTTGTATAAGAGTGGAACAAGGCGTCATGCACACAACTTACTCGACAATGAAGGAACAAAAAGCAGAATTAGAATAAGTGTGATTTTGCAAGATACACCAATGGATGCTCCAACATAGCTGAAAGTTACAAGAAAATAGTTGCGAGAGCTTCGTAAAACAACAATCTCCAAAAAAAAACAATAAAAAGGACGAACATTTCAAAAAACAGAAAGACAGAAGGCCGAGCAAAAACTGGCAGATTGCCAGACAAAAGCTGATGTAGCTTCGTAAACTTGCAATAAAAATATGAAAAAGAAGGACGGTCGAACTGCTCTCAAATGATCGGCGAGCGGTTTGCTTTGGTAGTATCGAGCTTGGGTGAGATGATAGCAAGGAGGATGAAAGGAATGGTGGTGGAAGGACGCGCAGTTGGTGGTGGTGGTGGTGGTGGTGGGCGGGGGGGGGGGGGGGTCAAACGATGGAGGGCTAGTGTCGGGAAGACTGTACGAAACGGGTCCAAACCACCGGCTGGAGGAGGTTGGGTTGGACTGGGGGCGTGCTGTGGGCGGATGAATGGGGTGTGGGTGGGGGGGGGGGGGGGTAGAGCTCTAAGAGACTTTAATACCCTCCGGGCGTTAGTTGTTTATCCTGTTTCGATCAATTGGGGACAACTACAATAGGGCCAGTCGAAAAAATCAGTCAAAAGACCACAGGACTAACATAATTGCTACAAAATTCGTTTGAGAGCAATTAAAAAGAAAACAAAATAAATTTTACTTTTTTCTTTTATATCCTGAGTTGCTTGTTTTATTATGTAAACGGCCTCACGGAACATTCAATTCGAGTAATACAATTTTATTTGTTCTTTTCTCCTTCAAAAACAACCAACTGACGAAGAAGAAAAAGCTCTCAACTAATCGTTGAACGGTTAGTTTTGGTAGTATCTAGCTTGGGTTTAGAGAGGCTAGCTTTAGGGGTTGCATTAGGGTGAGTAGGTTGAAGCAAGAAAGGTGGGTCAGATTGGGAGCAGGTACATAAGGGGTGGGGATGGTATCAAGCCAGCGGGATCACTAGAAAATAGGTCAGGGCTCCAGCTATTTGTGGTGTAATGGAGGAAGCATAGAGGTGGAGTACAAACCCGCCAAAAACTCTCTATCAATCAATGATTTTAAGTCATGTCTGAAGTTTTGGTAAATTGTACTTACAGAGCAGAGTTCCATAAAGGTGTTCTATGACTAAGTGTCCTCCGGGGAGTACCTGTTCATGCCGTTTTTGAGTTTAGAAAAAATGTTTCACTAATAAATTATCATTGAAAAAAACAAAAGAGTTATAGCAATTGCTACAAATTTGTTTTAAAGCAATAAATTAATTTTTTTTTTAAAAAAAAACGCATTTTTGAAAGTAGAAAGTCTTTTTGTAGAGTGAGGTAATTGCTAGCATTGAGGATGAGTGGAGTGGTGGTTTGGGATGTGCAGTTAGTGGTGGTGGTTGCGGGGTGGGGGGGGGGGGGGGGGGTCAAGCGATGGTGGCTAGGTTTGAGAAGCCTGGACGAAAGGCGTCCAAACCAGTGACTGGAGGAGGGTGGGCTGGACTGGAGGGGTGCTTGGTGGATGAATATGGCGGGGGGAGTGAGGGGGTTAACCTAGTGGGGTCAAAGTTTGCATATTAAAGCCGGTAGAAATTATTAGCAATGGAAATTATATTCACGTCTCGGAAACTAGAAATGAGTAATTTTTTCTAAAAAAGCTAAATGAAAATTAGAGTTTTGGTGTAACGAGTGTTTCGAGAACCTCTAAAAACACACAAAAAGATTTGACTGTGGTTATTTTTACCTGAGCACCACGTTTCTTCCGCATAGGTTTCAATGTGGTGAGAGTGAGGTAAGTCATGCTTTACCAAAAAAAATCATGCGAATCCATAAAAAACTGGCTTGTATAAGAGTGTAACAAGGCGTCATGCACACAACTTAATTGATAATGAATGAATAAAAGGCAGGTTTAAAATAAGTGCGATGCTTTAAGATTCAAACAAAACTCCTGACGACGAAATAAAAACGCACCAAGAGGAGCTCCAACATATCTGGCAGTAACAAGAAAATTGTTGCCATAGCTACATAAACAGAGTAATATATTTTCAATTGATGTTTTTCTTTCAAAAACAACCAACTGACGAAGAAAAAATACCATTTATCTCGAGTTTATGCATTTACCAAAAGAGCCAACCAAAAGAATCATTGAAAAGCATAAGGTTGACGACTTTCATAGAAGATGAAGTGAATTTTAAAAAAATATGGAAACTTAAATTCCAAGATAACAAAAATAATCGACTTCGGCGTCACTGCATCTCAATAATTGTACCATATCACTGAAACATCGCAATTTCGCTCCAGGTCAACTGGCCAGAAAAAAGAACTGGGCTCTTTCTAAATTTTCCCAGAAAGTTTTCTGTGTACCTTTCTGGCAGTTATAGAAGATTTGGGGTCTTTCCCATTATAGCCCCCCAGCTTAGTGGTCAGCTTAAATATACCATAATTTGGGGCTATATTTTCGTGGGGGTGTGGCTATAATGGGAAAGACCCAAGATTTGTACCTTATTTGATTTGTACCTGTAGACGCTTGTAATGATAGTTCAAGTTTTAATCACCCGGACCCTGGTAACATAGTAAATCAGTGCTGAAACAGTGTATTCCAATTGTATATCGTCGGCCCAGTACTGTATCAATGTATCCTAAGAGTATGTTGCTACCTCATTATGTGCAGTCTAATCGTATAGATACTTTTTTTCTGAAAATAGACTGAGCATTCTTGGTTTTGATCCCCATGATGTTCATAGCAAAATCATGATAAATTGTGAAAATTTCAGAAAAATTTTTAAATTTTGAGCGATGCACGTTTTGAGCACGACGATGACTTACAATCTTAACACGTTGTAAGAAACGTATTGAGATTAGAAAAAATATCTGTCAAAACCAGTAAAAACCCGCCGATGCCAGAAAATACATGCCGAGTGCTTAGAACCTGACAAATTTTGCCCAAAATTGAAGATTTTTATGGTTTTTATTTCAGTTTCAGATTGTAATGAAATTTTGTATGAAAGTCTTGTTTTAGAAAACAGATACAGTTCTGGGCCGACAATATACGATGGGAATACAAAGTTTCAGTGCGAATTTACTATTGCACAAGGGTCCCGGAAGACAACATTAGCTTTGTTGACTGTTTTAACCGGTAGTTATAGTGAGATATATTTAGCCTGCAATCTCAATGACAACAGGTGGAATTTTATGCGATCATTCGGCGTTGCGGACGTATCGACTTTCCGTTTGGACCCCCCTTATAAGCTTTATCACAATTGCCCAGTTAATTTGATTTCGAGTTAGGTTTTAATAGTTTGATCTCAGGTTCCATCGTTCATGGCGTTGGCGATTCGGATAAATTCTGCCCCCCCCCGCCCCCTAATGTGTTGTTATATAGCACGTCACTATGTAAAAGTTACAAGTCAACTAAGCAGGGGGGATAGAATAGATCCACCAATTCAATCACAAAATATCTCGCTTGGGTATGGCAATATACTTACATCATCAACTCTTTACGGGTATTTTTTCTGTCTCCCCCGCCAACACCCCCCCACTTTTGTATTCAACGGACTATAATCTGCACCCCGAAATAATTTTTGTCGTTATTACTGGTGTCAATGACAGTCTCCTGAAAACTCCTGAATTTGCTAGATCTATAGTCCAAATGGTCTGCTGGGTGTGAAATGACACAACTAGACTACTCGCTGCGCAACCAACTTCCAGTTAGTCAAATTTGAACCTGGATGTTGTTTGGCTAACTGGCAGTGTTTACAGGACATTTCACAGCCAACAAAGTCTGTGGATGACATCCAAGTGACAACGCGGGAAATTTCAGGAGGCTGTCTATGACTCAAGTTATTTTCAGAATTCAGAAAAGGTAAACTTAACAAGCTGCTAGGCTTGTATTTCAAGAGTAAATTTAGCAAGCGGCTGGGCTTGTATTTCGAGAGTAAATTTAGCAAGCGGCTGGGCTTGTATTTCGAGAGAACTGTGAAAATGCTGAAAACTGCTGAAACTATTTCGAGAAATTGTGACAAACTGACAAACTGACAGTTAATAATAACTATAAGAAAGTTTAAAAATTCATAAACATATTCTTTATTTAAAGATAGAGAAACAATTGTCTCCTGGTATTTAATCTATTAGCAACGAGGGTTTTTTCGCATGCTGGAATTGGGCTGTCCAGAACATTCACAGAATTTTTTTTGACTGTGCATTATAAACGAAGAAGAAGATTTTACGAAGAAGAAGATTTTGGTCTGTTCCGAGTGTTTTCAGTTAGCCGGTTTTTTACTATGATTTTTGTCTGAACAGTGTAAAGATGACATGATCTTAATGTGTTCATAGTAAGAAACAGACTGAGAAATACTATGATTCAGCGTTGATTTTTGATGTTACTATGGTCCGGGCAGTTAATAGCTGGATGCGTATGAAAAGTTAGTCATACTGGATGCGTACATTGCCACTATTTGTATATCCCTCTAGCATGACTACAACTGGCACTCGCGTGTCCCAGATTAGTCTCCAGAAGTCTTCCACTCCATCCCAGTTTTTAGGGTGAGCAGTCGAGACGTACTTCACTTTGTTACGATTGAAAGCTCCCTGAAAAACAAAATGAAAATATATCATTATACCCAGTGTCTGGATGTGCGCGGATACTTTTTGTACGAAATTTGCAGATTGTATGGAAATTGTGTACGAAATGCGCTGAATGTCTCACAATCTTACTTTCTTACATGCTTTGCATAATTGCGTAAGTTCAATTTTTAATTTCTTTGTACTTAATTTACTCGTTTTAGGTACTTAATAAATACTCCTCAAAACGTAACTCGGGGCTCTTGTCAAGAACAGTAACTCTAAGTTAAATTAGCCCAAAACTGATTTCGCGAATTTCTCTATTAATTGTTTCGACCCCCCTTTAGTGGGGAGCGAGGAACTATATACTCAACTGGGTTTTTTTTTGTTCAGTCAATTTTGGCCGACCGATAAAGAATTGTGAGTGGTATCATTAAAAAGCCCGTCCGGCGTAGAATACGGAATTAAAAAGATTTTTTCGATTTTCGTGTTTTACAGGGAGTTATCGAGGTTTAAAGTTTTGTGAACATTCGAACGTTTTTGTTCACATTTTCAGTAAATTTTGCTAAAATTTGGCAAAATATAGCTAATATAATTCAAAATAATTTAAACTTTTTAACGGCAGAGTGTTATTGTTACCGTCAGAGATAAAAGATCATTGCTGAATTTTTGATTGAAGTTTTTTTTTTGGCTAAAATTTTTGATAAATTTTTCAAAATTCAAACTTTTTTCATCAAAAATGGCACAAAAATTGCTTTTTTGGTCCACTTTGTTAAAGTTTGCCGGACTTAGTGACCTAGAAACCTCAACACATACTCCCTATTCTCAAAAAGAGCGCTAGTTGCAATTAGGAGCCGTATTAAAGTCTTCTGGAATTGAAAATTTGCCGTTTTTTGCAGATTTAACTCGATAATTATACAAGATGTATTTTTTTTTCAATATTTGAAGAATTCCACTCAACAATTGGTCTAATTCGCAAAAAATTGGAACACTTGGTCAGTTTGCAGTGCGCGCGAAAAAATCAGGGAGAGGTTCGATAATATCATGGACTCTTAGAATCAGAGACTTTTTGGTTTTTATTTTGATGCTGCCTTTTTTCAAAAAACTTTGCTTTTGTTCTTTTAACGTTAATTACTGACAATATTTTTTGTTCACGGCTCCATTAATGACAGCTCCAAATTACGTAAAGTTTAAGCCGAATATAGATATAGTTTGTTTTCAGAGAACCAAAGGGTTTTTATGGCTTTGAGGAAGAGTTTTAGTAAAATTTAACTGAATTCTTGTCTTTTGCCTTCAATTGTTATCATTTTGGCAGTCTGATTTTTGAATTTGACAACTCAAAGATCTAAATTTCTTCCTCATGAGGTAAATGCGAATATTTTCCATTCATTCGGTTGTTTTCCAATGTCTCTTATGCTATAAAATGTATTTGTTTTTAAGAAATTTCTGTGATTTTTTGAAATTGTCAATTTTTTATATTATTTTAGTCAACATTTTGCTTATTCTCAGTTGTTACACGTCAACCCTTCCTCCTTATAGAATAAAAACGAAATTAGTGGTCGATTGTCTTAACCGAAGGTTTTCTTGCTTTTAGTACTACTTTTTTTTATACATATTTTTCTGATTTTTGCGCATAATTGCCCATTTTTGCTGTTGTTTTTGTTCCTTTTTTTGTAATTTGTCACATTATTTAACAATCTAAATTAAAAAATTTTTTACAACATTTGAAACTGAACATAATTTTTGTTTTTATAACCTATGGTTTGAGGGGCTGCGACACCGTTCTCTTGCAGAAATTGGTAGAGTTTTTTATTTTTGCCCTTTATTTGTTATTAATATTTGTTGTCATATGCCAAATAATGTGTACTTAAAGGGCTCCGTGGCCAACTATAAGCAATTGAAGGTCTCAGAAAAGCAGTTGAACTTAAATAACTGATATCAGTAAATAACGAATGGCTGTTTTGACTTTCGAATTAATTTTCTAAAAAAAAAAGAGTAAAAGTATTCTTCAACTTAAACATTTTTGTTCTGGTTTAGGTTTTTTTTCGTATTTTACAAAATTGTATGATTTTCGTAAATTAGCTTCATTATTTAGAGCTCTTATTAATGTTTTGTTGAATCAATCAAAAATTTTTCTAAAGTTTAAACTTTTTAAATGATGTCTTCAGGGCTTAGACAACTTGTTTCAGAAGGGTTTCGTGGAGTTTAGATACTTTTCAGTTTTTGTGGTTCTTATTGTTGTCATTTTGTGATAGCCGTTTTTACAAAAAGATGTTATGATGATCAAAAGAGACACAAATAAAGATGTTATATTCTCGCGGTTAATATCTTATAAATTTAATGGATTCAAAACTGTGGTTTCGTAAAGTTGTTTTTGAAACTTATTAGCTCAGCTTGTATTTAATGTTTTTTATAGTCTTAGTCTCATTATTAACAGTTGCAATTAAATTTCCGAGTAGTTGCAAAAGAAACTGTCTACTCTTTTAGTCAAAAGCTTTTGTTGGCTATGGATTTTGAAAATAATTGTTTTTAATAAAAAAGAGATAGATTTTTGAGATCTGCCAATTTTATTTCTCTTAAAATGTAGCTAAGCTTCTCTATATACAATTCAGATCATTTATTTTTTGAAATACAATTTGCTCTTCATAACGGTTTTATTTTCCTCAAATGATCTTTATTCTTGGAACAACCAGTTTTCAAAAAACCAGTTTTCGTGATTTTTAAAAAATTGCCCCTTTTTTGTAGGTTTTTGTTTTCTTTTCACAATATCACAATAATGAGCGCCTTTTGACTTACAAATGTTGTAACCTGCAAAAAATGCAAACGAAGATTTTTATTGTTTTTAGTGATCACCTTAATTTTTAATTGATTGGGGGGACATCGTTTTCGTGCATAATTTTTCGTGCAAATTTTGCCTGTGTTTGTCGTTCTTTTTGCAGTCGTATGACATATCCTGTATAGTGAAAGGCCTCTTTGGCTCTCTATTGGGTTATAAAAGACTCTCTCAACGATTTCATTAGACGCGTAATGTTTCTAATGAGTTCGAATTTAACACTTATTTTAAAAAAAGCAATGTTTCAATAAACTTTTGCCGCTTTTGCTCATTTCTAGTCGACTTGTTGCCAAGTCGCATTGGAGAAAACTCTCATTTTTGTTCCCAAAAGTACCAGTTAACCTTCTTAGTATAAATTTTATCTGATGCCCTTTTGATTTGGTTATTATTGGTTTTCATAAAATGGACAAGGAATTTTGGTCTTAATTAATATTTGTAACTCTTTGATTTTTATTGCCGTCTTTTCTAGTAGTCGTATTATGGTAGCCACAGGTCTCATAGACGATCTAGAGTAGATTGTTTTATTCTTTTAGTAGTTTGTTGAACGATATGTTGATATGTTATTTTTTTTACCTCTTCCTCATTTGGTAGAGAATTAAGTGAAAAATGTAGATGAGCGGGGTCGGAACTCAATGTGGAAACGCACATTACCGAGCCTCCTTGTTTTCTTTCTGTAAATATTTCTGAAAACCAATTTTATCAACTAGTGCTAATTCCTTTTTTAAATTTTTTTTAAAAAATAGAAAAGTATGTTTTTGAAATATTAGCTATTTTGGTACTCCACAAACTGCTGTTTCATAGTGGGATGATACAGGGAACGTAAAATTAGCAAATATCATTTATCCTTGTAACTGAGACTAATTAGAAAGAAATCAAATACATGACATCTAAAACATGACACCTAAAGAAGAGATAAACCCATTATCTCTTCTCTATTTTTGATTTAGTCTGTCAATATTGGTAGTGTTCATCTTAAATTGTTCTGCTGAGCAGTTGTTTTGCCCAAAAAATGAACAGAATGGAAGAGGAATATGGTTGGTTATTTAGTCAAAAAAGTCAAAAAGATTTAATGCAAAATGTTGACCAAGGTAACCGAGGTAACAAATCCTTCTTTGAGGGAGAAGATTGATCACACCACTGTAATAATCAATTCGTTCAACCAAAGTAAAAACAACAACAACAATTTTGAATTAAGCTCATCGCGACCATTGCAACGCAATGACGGAAAAAATACCAAATTTCAAAATCTTTTTTTAATTTGGATTGGAGCCAATCGACTAACAAAAGCGAAGAGGAGTAAAAAAATGGCTTTAAAAAATTTTAAAATTTGATGTGAATTAAAACTATTTTCCCATCAATATGCCTGAAAATCTGTCCGAAACCGATACGCACTATCGTATTTCCTTACAACGCAATTATCATGAACCTTAAAATAATTGCAAAGTGACCAAAAAATGTTTTTATTAACTAAACAGTCAGAAACTAAACTGTTAAATCTAGTTTAATGGTTTAAACCAAATAGAGCAATCTAAAAACGTCAACATATTAACCAAAAAACCACAAAATTTGGAAGAAATTTGAAGAAAAGTAAATAAATTATGCGAAAATCAGACAAACACTGTCTCAATCTCTGTTAGTTTTCCAAATTTTTGTCTAATTAAAACTAACAGAAGACGATTGAATCTGTAGCAAGAGCATAAAATTATTATGCTTACCACTCAATTGAAACTACACAAAAGCTAAAAGCGTTTCTCAAAATCAATAAAACAGTTAATTTCTTTTCTATGTGTCAAAGCTTCTTAATAACGATTTTGGAACCTATTTATCAGCCTAATCAAATCATTTAGCCTCGAGGAAACAGTAAGCTACAACAAAAAATACTACATCGATAAAAAGCAAAATGTTTTCTATCGCTTTTTTGAATATGCGGAATGAGCAATGAGCAGAAATTAATAATTTGCTCTGCTCCACCTTTATGTTCAGAACACTTTGTTTTTAACCAAACAAAAAATTTGCTTTCAAATAAACCCCAATAAAATTATAGATAAAAGAACTTCACCAATAATCTTCTCGAATCATAAAAAAAGCATCACAATCGATTTTGAAATACCGGCTTCAAGAGCTTCCATTGGTATTCACCTATTGTTAACAAATTTTTAGGTCATAAATCGTGCCCGTTGGCTACAAAATATTGCTCTAATTATCGAGTTTTAGCCAAAAACCCTACGCCCCTCGTCAAAAACTATCGTGCAAAACGATGACATTTTCGGCCAAATTTACTTGAGCAAATTGTTATTTCCAAATTGTTATTTTTTGAGTTTTTCAACTTAATATTTTCCGGAGAAAAAGAGTAAAAATAGCTTGCAAATTGCCACTCAAATTTGATTTATAGCAATTTGATTTTTGAAAAATGCTCAATATTCGGAATAAATGTGAATGGCTTTGGTCCCTAAATTTTTTAAACCAATTACTAATTATATATGAACTTATTTCATTATGTGGGGATGTCAAAACAAATCCAGGGCCCAATCTTGAGACAACTCAAACATTCGAAAGTTACGAAAATCAAATAGCTAACTTACGGTTTTATCCTAAAATTGTCTATTTTAATACGCGGAGTGTTAATAACAAACACGAGGAAGTCTCAATTTTTTTACAGCAACAATACAGCAAAAAGTTCCTAATAATTGCTGCAACGTGGATAAATGACAAACAGGATAAAACAATGATTTTTTAAAAACAAAAGCATTTTTTCATTCAGCAAATTACGTCAAAATATCAGGAGCGAGTTAAACTCAAATAAAAGAAACGTTTTCGAATCGTTATTGGTTGAAATACGTGAACTATATAAACAAAAGCTTCTAATAAACATTTTATTATGTTCTTGCCAAAAACCTGGTAAAAGTTTTTCTTGATGAATTGACATCAAAAATCTCAAGAGAATATCCATTGAGAGACCACATGATTTTGTGCGGAGATTATAATCTAAATTACTTTCAGCAAATTGAAAAACGGCCTCTAGGAGAGTTCGCTTCTAATAATGAGTTAGACACTGTCAACAAATTTCAGCCAACTTAGACGAATGGAATCACTGGAACTTTATTTGATTATTGCTAAACCAAAAATAATCAAATCTTCGATTTGAAAACAGTAGAACAGAAGTTTGGAAGTGATTTTCTTTCTCAGTTGTTTGTTTCATCATTGGTTTTTGATACCGAAAAAAAGATAGTGGAATATCTTTTTACAGAGATACCAAAACTTTTTCAAGAGCTGTACAATGGAACCCTTTTCCAAGAGCTGTACAAGAGTTGTACAATGGAATTAACAATGGAACCCCTCAAGGAACAGTCTCGGCCCCTAATTTTTGAATAATTTTATTTTAACGATTTCCCGGAAAAAGCATAGAGGTTTTATAATTCGCATATCATGTATGTATTATATCTTACTCACAAACAAATCACGGCCTTCATACAAAAACCTGCAGTTTTTTCATAAAACTGATAAATATATGAAACAGAATATGTTGACATTGAAAAGAGATAAATTGAAGTACTTAATTTTGCTAAAAGAGACAGCTGCTTTCCGAGGAATTTCTTTATAACTGAAATATCATAAAACCGAAAGTCATTTGTCGTTATCTTGGCTTAATGAGTGACAATAAACTGAAAATTGACATAGATTTAAACAAAAAGTTGACTAAAATGGCGACTGCTATTGGATCAATCTACTTAGTGAGACATCTAATACCGTTAAGAGCAAGAATTGTACTTCTTAAATCACTTGTCCTGTCTTTTTTCATTTTCAGTGCAATTTTTCTCCAATTTCTAACAGTTTTATCATTTCCGAGAAAATGCAGTCAAATAGATTGGGGTATAAAGGTTTTCCATAGGCGTAAAAAGTTTGACAGCGCAAGGGATTTTTAAATAAAGATCAAATTTTACCTGCAGAGCTTTTCATTAAAAAAACTTCTCTTTTTAAGTTTTTTTTATTTAAATAAGCGTTACCAGGAAAGCGGTCAAATATTCAAAAAAATCATTCAAAATTTTGGGAAAAGTTGAGATGAGAGAAAATTCCAGAACTTTTCAGTTTTTTCCGATAAATATGTGGCAATCTACATGGAGTGACTGATCATTAGTCAGAAACTTCTCGAGAAAGTGGAACAACTTGCCATTAGAAATCCCAAAAAGAAAAAATTAAGTTTAAGGAGAAAACAATTAGAGAAATGAGCAAAATACATGAACTTTTTCCAATAAATAGACAAGTACAAGGTTTTAGAAATGATTTTTACAATTATTTTAATGACTAAACTTTTTATATGCTCTAAAAGTGATTGTTAATTGTAATTTTTTAACCAAACTTTGTCTTATGTAACATTCTCTTATGCACTTCAATCTCAATTTCAGTTTACCTTGAAATAGCTGGCATTGACATATCCTCCGCATAGGTGCACAAGTGGGTCTTCTGTGTAGTCACAGGTCCAGCCCAGCCGAACCAGGGTAGACTCGTCTAAAAAATAGGAATAATTGAACACGTTGAAAAGAAAAACCATTCGTAAGTTATTCAAATACAACCAAATAGTGTAAACAACTCAAACTGAGCTCACACAAAACTTGACCTCTCTTTATTATTGTAATGATGAAAAAACTTATAAAAAAGTTGAAAAATTAGCTGCTTGCGCCAAAACGATCTAACTACGTCAAATATGAAAGAGCCGTTAAGTAATAAGAGCTTGGAAACTTTTAATCTCCTCCTCCTGCCCACAGACACATTTTTTCTTTTTTTATTACTACCCAGTTGGTAAGAATCGTTATACCCAGACCGTCCTCGACGAAACTTGCCTATGACTAGAGTTTTTTTCACGCAATTTTTCCGCTTACATAAATGCTTTAGTTCAGATTTTTGTTCTTTCGTGTCCAGACTTTTGTGCGTTTCGCAAAAAATCTTGTTCTTCAGAGTCAAAATTTTTATTTTTTGATGTCCAGACAATGGTCAGTTTATATCCAGATCGTTTAGCGTATTGTTTTTTGTCATAAATTGTTTCTAACATGGTAGAATGCGTGCTTTCTCGTGCAGTGGATGTTGGTCGTTTTTCGTTTTCAGACGTCTGTCGTATCCACTGACAGTCGCAACAAACGGAAACTGGTCTTCGTCAAATCTCTGAAAAACATAAAAAAGATAAAAATTTTTATTGCGTTGTTAAAATGATGAACTCGCGGGATATTCTTAAAAAAAACAGATTGAACGAACCCGCTTGATTTTAGGATTTTTAGCAGGAACCATATTACATAATGATTTACTTGCATAACGTAATTCGAAGTAGGGGGTACGAACAGAAAAGATCCACATCTTATAGACATTTGTTAAGATGCAGACCTTTTAACTTATCAAGATTCACAAAAACTTTTAAACCGAGCTCTATCATCTTTGACTCAACTATTATTAAGTTCGAACAATTGATTGTATTTGATAATTGCGACACTGTCAATGTTGTTACATTTTTAGACGGACCTTTGCAGATATTAGTAAAAAATCAAGGTTTTGTAGTTTTAACATGATCAATTCGCTTCTCATTGCCTAACTTAGATCCCATAGGTTTATTCTAAAAAATCGACAGTTTACATGTTATAGCAAATCGTATTAACTTTAATTGGACAGCAAAAATGATCAAGAATAAAAAAATGGCTAAAATCTGATTTTTCTATCACAATAACCTAGCAAACTAAAGGAACATAGAATTATGATCTACATAAAACGTCTAGAAAATCAATGTAGTAAAATTTTTGCAAAAAACATAGTATTAGGTGTTTGTCCATATCAGATATTTGTCCATTGCAAAAACACAAGAATTTGTTATGCCAAAAATGTTTTTTAAAACCGTTTTGCAACAGAGCATTACTTCGTTGACACTCTATGAGACATTCAAGAGATATGGACAAATATCAGTACATTTATTTTGACGTTTTTGTTGCACTCAACTACAGAGAATTTTTTTTGTAAGTATCTTTCGGTCTAATCACATAATGCGTCGTTCCCATAATGCTTCGATTCATAGGGAAATTTTTTAAAAACTTTGCACGGTTTAGTTTTCAATTTAAATTAAGTTTCTATCGCGAATTTTAAATGAATGTGAGAGCAAGCACTCAAAATTTTTTTCACTCTTTCAAATAAAAATTTTGGTGCAAAAGACATTTGTGATTGTTCAGATAACTAAAGTACTTGAAACTAAAACGAACGATTTTCAAGCTTCAGAATCGAAAGCAAACTTTTTATGCTCAAAAATGAATTCAGGCACTCAGTTTGAAAATAAAAGATGTTTTTTGGACAGAAATTGAAAAACAAGGAGGCTTGTTAATGTGCGTTCGCACATGATGTTCCGAAACGCTCTCAACTACATTTTTGACTTAACTGTCTTTTGACTTACATTTTTGACAAAGAGATAATCAAAAATAGATGTTTGAGTTTTAAAAAAATCGTTGCACAAACAAACTAATAATTGAATTAAATAATGCCATGCCTCATTACGACGGACGAGGTCTGCAATTTAAAAGAGTACGAGAAAAAAACAACATCAAAAAGCAAAAATTTCACGGCGAAAACTAATATCTAAATTTAAAAGCACCTAGTAACAACGTCAAATTACAATCAGACCAAACTCTATCTACACAAATTTACTTTCTCCTCACTACACAGCAGATTGGATTGTTCCCTAATGAGACTAGGCAATAAGTCGACAGAGAAAAGAAATAATCAGGCGAAATTCAAAAATCAATCAACCTTTTTAAACCAAATGATTTCAAAAGTCTTAAAAATCATTAGCTTTTAACAAAACAATTCTTGATAAATTTACTAAAATTTCATATTGAAATCAATAGGACCTGTCTTTTGTCAGACGAAGCCATAGGAATGGACCAAAGATGCAGAAATTACTAACAACAAATTGCAAATATTGCGAAAATACAAAGTACTGAAGCCATTAAAATCTTTAGCTATTATCTGAATATTATGTATTTTTAAATCAATTTCTATCTAAAACAATTCAGCTGAAAATTATGTTGGATGAATAATTAAGTTCAATTTGGCTTCATTTGAAAATCATTGGGATCTTTCATAACGCGATTGTGCTAGAGGAAGAGAAAAAAGAACAAATACACCACTATAATTTTTTATGAAAACTCATATTGTCCAACGAACAAAACAAAACATTAGTAACGTCATAACATCAAGAAACAATTGAAATTTTCAAAAACGAGAAATTGTTATGTTACAAAATGACAAAAAGAACAACAAAAGTTGAAAAAATTCTTAAAACTTTTTAAATTGCATAATATCATAAACTTTCAGACTATTTGCTATAAACCGACTGCTTCGGGCCACACCACTCATTCAATGCTCAATTTTAAGCTTATGTGACCGGTCAGCATTTACGGCTACCTAAATAATAATAAATCAGGAAAAAACAGCAAATTCCAAACAAAAATTGAGCGAGAAAAATGTCGAAGCCTTAAAAAAAACTTTTCAGTAAAAAGCTCTTCTTAACTTTTCAGTAAAAACTTTTCAAATTTCAGCTGAGTTTTTAAACAGCAGTGGGTTCTTGTTTTTAAAAATTTGACTCCAACACAGCAACAAATATGAAAAAATACATTTTATCAGCAAATTTTCTGAGAAAACACTTAGTTTCAACGCCATTAAAATCAATAGCTCTCAACGAAAGCTAATAAATACGCTATGTTCTGTCTCGATGAGGCAACAAGGTTGGTTGTAATTGATTAGCCATCAGTAAGATTTTACAATAAGTCATGAAAACAACAACAAATCCAGACAAAATAAAAAAAAATTAAGTAGAAAACTGGTAGATTTAAGTGTTCAAGTCATTTAAAACATATGCTTTTCAATGAAAACTTTGTGTATGATCCATTGAAGATCTTTTCTACGTCACTACAACTGTCAATATTAGGATAATTTGTAAAGATTCCAAAAGGAAACAAAATTACAAAACAAAATATACAAAATTTTTTAAAAGTTTTGAAAACTCGTGCATCAAAATCATAATGCCAAAAGTTGGAAGATAAAACCGCTAACTACATAAAATTTGGTTTAAGTAAAAACGGAAACGTTGCTGACTTTACTGAGACACACTTACACCTCTCGAAAAAAGTTTACGATTGGTTAATATTCGAAAAAATTTTCGAAAAAATATTTTCAAAGTCTTGACAGCCATTAAATTCGATAGCTTTCAATGGATGTTAATGAATACGCTCAGTTACACCTCAATGGGAGGAATAGGATGTTTGTCAGGCATAGGTAGCCAAGAACACAACACAATAAGTCTCATGATTATGAAAACTAGAATAAATCTAGGCAAGACCAAAAAATCATTAGATAAGTACGAGAAGAAAGTGTCGAAACCATTTAAACCATATGTTTTTCTCTGAAAACTTCATCCAAGATCCATTGAACGTCTACTCCAAGCCAATGGCAGATATCAATGTCAGGATCAAGAGGAACCAATAATACGAACCAACAATATCTAAAAGATATTTTAGAAAATTTTGAAATCTTGTGGCATTGAAGTCGTATAACAAATAGTTAGAAGGTAAAACCACTAACCAGAATAATTGTGGTTGAATTAGAAACAAAAGGAGTCCTGTCGTTGCTGAGACTGACTTACGAATCACGAAAATAGGTTTATGGTTGTTTAATGTTGAAAAAAGTTCTCGAAAAATCATTTTCAAAGACTTAACAGCCATTAGCTGTCCATTCAAAGTTCTAGGGAGGTCCACTTAATGCTCATTACGAAAACTATTGTTCTTTTAGTCAACGAGTTAATGCCACAGGAATGCAAAAGTATAGTAAAACCTGAAAAAGAAAATCAAATTTTCAATTAAAATTACGAAAACTCAGAGTAGAAGTCAAAAAAAAATCACGAGCAATTCCTTGAAACCAAATTTTTTGTTCATTAGGCTTCATTTGACTGTAGATCAAGTTTGTCTTTAACAAACCTCGATATGAAGAGTCACTAGTCTCTATGTTACTTAAGAATACAAACAAATATGAAAATTTTTCTAAAAAAGAGCTGTCAAATATATTTCGAATGTTTTTGATAGTAAACTTCCCTATGAGACCAGAACAAGTCTTTTTATCGCCTTTCGTCTGCTAGGAAATCAAAATTGATTCATTTTCTGGCGTGAAATGTGGTTTTGAACTAATATGTTTTTATTTAAAAAATCTTAATTTGAAGAAAAACTACACTAAAAGTGAACAAAATCATGCCAATTATCACGTGTTCACACAAAACTTCAATCCCAGATAACTCCTCGAAAAAAAAACGAAATTCGAAAAACTTTTTAGTTTCGAATTCTACGCTGGACGAGCTTTTTAATGATACCACTCACATTTCTCTACGATGAATATATCGATCGGCCAAAATTGTCTGAACAAAAAAAACCCATTTGAGTATATAGTTCCTCCCCCCACAGGTGGGTTGGAACAATTAAGCAACCGGGGGAAAATACAGCTAAATTATAAAGATACTTTAAATCTTTTATATTAAACTTGACAACTAATTAAAAAATCTAGGATAAATAGATGTTGCAAGTGTAAAATGAACCAGTTTCAGACAATTAAAATTGGCACTGATAAAAATTTGATTGTATTTATCTTCGGATGCATTCCACCATCGGTTTTTAAAAATAACTATTGAGGTTGTTTTGCTTTTTAGCTCTTCATTGCTGGACAAACCAACCTGCAAATCAATACATGCAGTTGCAAATAGATGTGCATCTATCGTTTCTAAAATATTAATGACTAAAGTTTGGCTTCTTTTCATGTTTCGTCCGTTTGGCTTTTCTTTGGCTTCTTTAACTCGAGATTTTTTTGTTCAAGAGAGTAGTGCAAATAATTTGTTTCCTTTAAACGGGTTTCAATTTTCAAAGATAGAACAATGAGGACACGAGATTACAAATGATAGTTTTTTTATAAAATTTGTGTAAGAAAACATCCAAATTTACTGTGGAACCAACAGAAAACTTTCACGACTTATTAAAAACTCCCAGATTTGGCAAAATATGCAATAACAAAAGTAAAGCCAGTTAAGGATCCCCCATTATTGTCCACATTGCTTAAGACACACACATTTACAATAACTACTTCGAACTTTGTTTTAGAGTAATTATAAATTGCAAAAATGATCATTATATGCTAAGCCCGGGCTGCTGTTTAATTGGTCAACGCAATTTTCAATATAGAAGACACACAGTGATAAAATAACTGAAGAAACTGCTCTTTTCAATTTAAATGATCATAACACTTTATTAACGGTTGAAAATCCTGAATCCTTGTAGAAGGAAACAGCGCTTCCCGGTTTGACAAAAAGTTAAAATCTTACAACTTTTTTGTAACAACAGATTAAGTCAAGAACATGTTTTCAAATATATTCATTGCTACTTTGAAAAATTCATATTGTAAAACCATCATTCAATTAAAATATTACTCCATTTTCTCATAGAAGCCATCATAAGAAGTTGTAATTTGATAGATTTTTCTATTATGAAGTCAAACCTGGTTACATAATACCAATTTATTGTTCCGACCCTCTTGAGGGGGGAGGAACTATATACTCAACTGGTTTTTTTTGTTCCGTGAATTTTCGCCGCTCGATATATTCATCGTAGAGAGTTGAGACTGGTATCATTAGAAAGCTCATCCAGCGTAGAATATGGAATTAAAAAGATTTTTTTAATTTTCGATTTCTACAGAGAGTTATCGAGGTTTAAAGTTCTGAGAAAAGAAGAGTGAATTCACGTTGTTTTTATTCACATTTTCCGGAATTTTTGTCAATTTTGCTAAAATTTGTTATAATTTTTAAGAATAGTGTCGTTGATTTTATTTTTGAAGACGAACAAGGATTGTTGATTGTTTTGATTTAATTTTTTTGGTCAAAAAATCTGGATAAACATTTCAAAATTTAGACTTTTTCATCAAAAACAGCATCAAAAAACGAAATAAGCTAATTTAGTCCACTTTGATTAAATTTGCCGACATTACATCCCCAAACAACACTAAAAAAATCTTTGTAGACTCAGAGGGGGGCTATTTCTACTTCAGAGTCCGCTGAGAGTGCACTGTAGTTAAAACCTTGCCGTTTTTTGCCAACTTTACTCGTTGATTATCAAAAATGCAGAATTTATTTTGAGTTTTCAACTAACAAATTATCTATATCTACAACATTCGAAAAATCAGTTAATCCTAACGGACAATAAGTATTATTAGGGCTTGTTTTTGGCCATTCTAGGACTGTTACAATCCAAAAAAAATCGGGTTTTAATCAGTCGGTCTTTTTTTTAAAAAAAGACTTTTTTTAATAATAAAAAACAGAACATATCAATTCAAAGCTCAGGAGTGATAGGTCCAACCGATTTGCTTGTTAAGTAGCTCCAAGCTAATGCATTAAGTTTTTTAATTGAAAATTTAGGGTCGTTTCTTTTTTTAAAAATAATTGACCTTTCAATAAATAATGGCTTAATTAACTTTTTCTCTACTTTTTTTCTTAATTTGTACAACTTCCAGCTTAATGTCAGCGAAAAAACGACCGCTTCATCTTTCTACTTATTTAACATTTATTCTCAGTTGCAGTTTTAAGCCTGAAACTATTGTTTTCTGGCTTTGATACCACAAGATTTCAGATTTTTTTTGTTTTGATATTTGCCAGTTTTTCACGTTTTCTAATTTTGTCACATTATTACATTTTTGACGGTTCTCATGTCACCTCATTAGCATTCAGAATAAAGCACAGTTGAACATATTAAAATTCTGAAAGATATACATCATCGTTTTAACGGCCTCGACGCCTCTTTCTTGAAGAAATCAATTGAATTTTTTAGTCTTACTAGTCTTACTAATGAATGGCCACGTACTACATTATAGCTGTTTGAAGAAGGCGCAATCAAATATATTTTGAGTGCCAAAATTTGGCTTGACGGTTTTGACAGCGTTTTCTGGCAAGTTTCAATTGAAATTTTGTTTGTTCTTTGTTGTTCTTTTTAGCCGCTTTAAAAAATGAATAAGGACAGGTCATAATGCCCTTCTATAGAAGTAGTGGAAATCGTAATTTTGTGGTAATATTAATTGATTCCTAATGGTATTTAATACTTTGAAGTTAACTGTTTCAAAAAAATAAGTTAATTTTTTTACTTTACTGTTTTTGTTCTTTCTTGTATAATTGTTACCAAACCTTTTTATGGACTGGTCGCATATGTTTTCTGGGGATTTATAAGTTATTTTTGTTTAGTTTTGGGTTTATCTGACGGACATACATAAAGAGGGACATAAATTTTTTTGATGTAATTAATGTTTGTTGTTGTTGTTGTTGTTTGATTTTGCTTTTCGTCTTGACTCGCTTTCTTAATATTGACATATTACAGCAATCTAATGCATCAACTTTTACTCCACTGAGTTATTTGCTTTGGAGGCTATCTTATCGTTGATACAGAATTTGTTGAAAAAGACTTGGGCTTTTTTGGGAATCGCAAAAAATAATTTTTGGGTTCTTCTATCTGTTCCTCATTTGGTAGACAATTATGCCAAATTTGTGGATGGGCGGGGTCGGAACCTTATGTGCCATCGCACATTACCGAGCCGCCTTGTTCATATCTAACCTCATACTCTTTAACTAGTCCTGCGAATTGTTTCTGAGAGAGGAGTCTGAACTCTTTGAAGAAGTTTTTGTGCCATATCGGGTGTCTCCAATCAAATACCATGTCTTTGCTTCTGTTCACGGCTATCGCACGGTGCTTTGCAGTGAAATAGAGTCTCCTAAATATGGGCATTGTTAAATTTATGCAAATCAAGCACTTTTAAATAAACCTAAGAAGAGCATTTTTGAAAGAACATTGCAGTCAAGATGCACTCACAAAATTGACACTTAGTTAGACCCATTTCCAAAGTTTGAGGCAAATCGAACAAAAAAAATATATCTGTACATCGTAACGAATTTTGATATTGTTATTTAAAATTGATATTTTGTATCTCAACTCTTACCTTAATTTATTGTACACAATTTGCGAAGCAAGAGAAATTTGACATCTAAACACAATTTAGAAAAAGTGCACTTTTCAATGAAGTACAAAAGTGCGTATAATATTTTTGAGATCTACTTTTTAATTTTTTTTCAGCTTCAAGAATAAAACTAGCAAAGATCTAAGATGATAAACCTGCAAGCTACGACATCCAAATTAAGTACAATAGCTGAAAGAAAAATTTTACAAGGACTCTCAATAATTAAAAAAATACCTAACTGATTAACGGAGGGCGAATTGCTCTCAAAAGACTTGCGAGTGGTTTTTGGAGGCTAACTTTGGCTCATTTGAAGGGGCCTGGAATGAGTGCATACGGATGGAAAAACGTGCATGTGGGGATTGAGTGGCATAGTGTGGGTCAGAGGGCTAAGGAAGGTGGGGGGGGGGGCGAAGTTGGGCGAGGGTGAAATCCACCCACAACATAGGAATTTATGTCTCGAAAACTGTTTCGGTGACCCGCATTCTTGCAGCCTAAATAATCCAAAAGGTTCTTAGAGAACTTAAGGCCTTTTGGGCGTTACCCGTGTATCCCATTTTAGAAGACAAAAAGTCGAAATAGTAAAGGAAAAATCAGTCAAATGAATGATCTCATAAAAAGAACGCAGAGCTAATATAACAGCTATGAACTTCGTTTCAGAGAATTTAATCATACCAACTACTAAACAGTAATTTAGTAATTGAACTAAATGTGACTCCAACAAAAAAACTTACAGGCCAGCAAAAACCTTGGTTGAATGAACGAAAAAAATTCAGACGAGGCAAAAATGGGCCAAATATTGCATAGAATGTTGTACTACAAGATCAAAGTTGATGACTATTTCAGCAGAACTGTAATTGAGCTATACAATGCAAGGCGAAAAAGTCCAGTCTTGTCATTTGCCTCAGAAACGAAGAGAAAAATTAATAATAACTTAAAAATAGTAATTTTCAGCTTAGTTTTAGAATAAATAATTTTCAGCTTAGTTTTAGAATAACTGAAGAGTGCTTTTTGTTTTTTGCGGTTACGTGCACGAGAGCCCATGTTATAAAGAGCCGACTTTATGAAGAGCCAACGCCAGAAAGCGTCGAAACCTGGCTTGATTTAAAAAGAGCCGAAAGCAAAAAATTGCATTTAATTACCTTAAATTGTTAGTTGATTACCAAGAAATTTACTTAATGCTTGGTCACATGCTTTATTGTGAGAGTTTCATATCATGTCCAATAAGCGGCTGAGGCATGGTCAAGGCCTGCGATAATTTCAAGATAATTATCTATTAAATTGTTTTATGTTTCTTTTACTAGAAAATATTAAAATTTCTTTTTTAAAAAACTCGGTTATGATTGGTTGAGACTTTATTTTAGTCTCATTTTAGAAAGCAATTTAATTGGCTGCAAATACTATCTTAATTTATCGACTAATAATTTCAATAGATTGTCGGCTTTTTTCACTTCGGCTCTCTTACAAGTCAGCAATTTTGGCATTTCAGCTATACAAGAAAAGTAATGTTCTTTTTGACCAAAGCATATAAAAGTTTTGGCTGAGTGCAATATTAGAGACCAATAAATCCACAAAAACTGCAGAGAAACCGTACAAAAACCAAACAATTCTCATTTCGAGCTCACATTTTCTGACATTGATCGCTTCACTTTAAAGTTAAAGCCGAGTAAATCCTAGTAAAGCTACATAAACCGCATTTCAACTTAATGCCTTACAACTTTGCTAGTTTTACCCGTTTCCAAACATGAATTTCACACTCAAAACAAATGTATGATGCACCTGCGAAAAAGACAGAATTTAAAATTCTTAGCTTGTAAAAAAAGAGCGTAGAAAACCAGATGAGTATCTGCTTGACTATTGACAAGCAACAAAAAGAAAAAAAACAGAGAAATGCAAAATAATATTTTCCAAAACTTCATGAATTTCTTGAAACGCAATGAAAAATTGCTTCAAATGCAAATTAGTTGTTACAGGGTGCTAAGAACAAAAAGCTCATTGTTTACAAGGATATTTTGCAAAAAATAATTGAGACGAAAGATGAAACAGTCGAGTTTTAAACATTCGCACAATTATTTCTCCGCTTAAAATAAAAAGGTGGAAAGAGTGGAAAAGGGTGGAAATAGTGGAAAAGTTGGAAATAGCTGGAATTTGAGATTGAAATGTTTAGGGTAGATTCAAGACGATCCCTTAGCGAGTCCTCCTGTTGCTTAAAATGCCATATGAAAGCAATTAAGACAGAGTGCTAAAATTAAGTTAGGCAGTTATTTTTTTAGAGCTAATTTCAATTTTTCGGATTAATAGTAATTTTTTTTTGTACTTTTTGTAGTTGTCCCTGAATGCGAGATAAGCTGCAAGTGCAATGACGAATACTGCAATCTGGACTAAGAAAATGAACACGACCAGCTGGTTCAGATCGGCCACCACTCCCACATACTGGCTCTCTGAAAATACACACCCCATATTACGTCATTAAGCAGGTCAGATGACATCAGTCTGCGACCCTAGATGACCCTAGACTGAGAAGAGATGACATCAGTCTGCTTTGTCTGTGACCCTAGTCTATTACCAACGGCTATCTTTAAAGATCTTGCTGGAATCTTGCAAGAGACTTTATAGATTACGCACCATCTTGCAAGAACCTTGCAAGATCTTGCCAGATAAGCGTGGACTAGGGTATGGACGAGATTACAAATAGCCAAGGATATTACACTGAGGCGAAGGAGGCGAAAATTGCGAGTTTGGAGCATCGATTAAGATCTACTTTTCCAAAATCTGAACTATCTAAGATTTGACAAAAATTGGTCCTTTTTGTACCCCCGCCCTACCATCTTAAGGGGGCAGCGACCAGCATCTAGCCTCCTCGTTGGCATGAAGATGGTGGGGGGGGGGGGGTTTCAGGTGTTTGTGCGTGGGTGTGTATATGCAAGGTAAGACAAACACAAGTATACTAGGCAAGACATGACAAAAAGGGCACAAAAACTGACAACTTTGTTTAAAAAATGCACTAAGAAAAATGCTAGGTCGCAAATTTTGTCGAAAGCAAACTTTTGTCGAAAACACAAACTATTGGCTGTTCTCCTCTATACCCTCAATGAATTTAATAAATCGGGACCCACTAACCAGTTGCATATTCACCCACAAACACCACATTACACATATCCTCATTGTCTCGATAATCATGTGCAACTGCAATTAAGAATATTGTATAGACTGTGTTCGGATCTAACTCGGCATTACACGACTGGTTCTTCTCGTTTTTAAGGTCACACTCGGCTGTCGAGTCAACTCCCAGTTTGAAGTTGAACACATTGTCATAGCCCTCGTTTTTAACCCAAACTGAAACAATAACCCTGATTCAAATGACGTCATTAGAGCTTATTATATATCACTATAACCACTAATAAATGAATTTCAATACTTAAATTACCTGTGACTAACTAAGGCGGATGTCCCAGATGAGGAATTTTGAGCTCCATTTTTGCTTAGATTTTGGTTGTTATCAAATTTACTATGAAAAGTTGACAAAATTTTGACAACGATCAACAATCCTAGCTGAAATGTGAATAATAAACATATAAATATTTAAGTAAATAAATAAATAAATAATAATGTTCAAACAAGAGCAAACCTATAATGATGTGATAAAAAAAACTGTGCAAGTATTTGCAGAAATGAGGATTTTAAAGATATTAACTCTGTTGCAATTTTTTTAAAGGGAAAACATCCACCTGCCCATTATAGGACGAATTTTGTTGTTGGATGTGAGAACCCGGAGGTTGGTGACAGATCAAATCAGCGCTGAATCAGTTTAGAGACATTCTTTTTTTCGGGTGGCCAGTACTCTGTTCATGTCACAACTTAAACTGGCCAGTCTTAATTTTGGAGTAAAACTTTCGGCATGAAAAATAAAATGTTCAGCCTAACTCCCGCAAACAAGTTTTGATTTATATTCGATTCGAACTTCCGCGTGGGTACTTGTAACATTCAATTTGCGTAGCAAGTCGTAATCACTAACCTAAATGGGCTTTGTGGTATTTGACTGCAAACTAGCGTATGTATGAGTAGTGTGTATACCACTATTGTAATTAGCAGTTATAAACTACAATAATATGATGTTATTCTGCTCCAGGTCAACTTTGGAGGTTGAATGGGACAGAACAGCAATTTCCACTTTCACTGCAAAATTGACCCAATTATTTATTTAAATGATGAATAGATTTAAGCTCAGTCAAGCGTACGAAACCTTTCGCAGTTTAGTTATGGGGCTTAGAGATTTTTCCTTTACTTTGTCAACAAAAATTAGAGGCAGTTTCAGATTTCTTATTCTTTTCTTAAGAGCAGAAGCTCTGAAGTCCGAGGTAGAACAATGAGTAATCAATTGAAATAGTCCCACTACAGAGTGGTTGTTAACAATTAAACATACCCGGCAGATTGCCGGAAAATAGCCGCCGTTGATTCCAATAAGCATGATTGGGATCGAAAGAATAGAAGATATTGAAAAAAAAAAGATTTTTGTACAAAAACATTTTTTAAGTCCGATTTATTTTGATGGCATTTCGTAGTTGAACATAACGTACTTCTGTTTCTTAGAGAGAGGCTACAGGAGCTACTATCAATACCAATAAGCATTAGAGATGGTAACTAAGACTTATAGGAACGACGTTCAAATAGCGTGCATCTAAAATTGGGCTTTATGGGTTTATCCCGTTTCTACTTCTGACTTCAATTTTTTATACTGACTCTGTTCATTTTGAATTGCTTTGCTGAGCAACTGATGTTCAAAATCACTTTTAGCAGAATGAGAGAAGAGGGAAACTAGCCTCGAGAAGTCAAAAAGATATTACGCAAAATGTTGAAAAAGCGGCAAAATGAGGTAAAGCGAAACATTTTTTTATTCGACGAAGTAAAAAAAACATAGCAGGACAATTCCTGACGTACAATTCAAAGAATTTCCATTGACATAACAAACAGCTAGACCAAGAACGGACAATGAGTGGTTTGAAAAAACCATTTCTAATAAAAATCAGAAGAAAAAAACAGAAAAAAAAACAGAAAATCAATGTCAAAATGCTGCTAGGGAGAACAAAAAACCACTAGTGAGATAAGTAATTTTAATTCTATCAAATAACTAGGTCCAGAATGAGCTGTTAATGGATTGGGAAAACTATTTAGAAAAAAATCCGATCCAAAAATTGAAAAAACAGTAAAAATCAGAGTGAAATTGCCGCATGTGAACAAAAAACCACTTCCGAGAACCCAAATTTTTGTTCAAACACCTTTTTCTCACTCTACTTTAAAATTAGAGCGAAAAAATTCACGCCGGAAAACCACTCGCTTTTCCGCTCCATTTCATGTTTCGGCGTGACCAAAATCACCACTCCAATTTGACTTCAAAAATCATGAAAATGTGTGAACAGACCTTAAAAAAAACACAGCCGGAAGAATTCCGGAAACGACTCGAAGTGAAAATTCATTTAAACGCCATCCAACTACTCATCAAAGAAAAAGTGCGTTCATTAATTTACGATTATCTTGAACCAAAGTCATGAAACAAAAAAGTAAAAACAAAAAAATCAAAACTGTTAAAATATGATAAAAAATCTGATCAAATTTGTTATAAATTGAGATCCCGAAAAAACTATCTCTGCCAAAATAACTTCATTAAAACAACTAGTACTTACAAAAACCACTTAAGTGAATTTTGAAAAAAAATACTTCAGGCTAAAATTATGAAAAAAAGCCCTTAAAAACAACTTTCACTGAAAAACTGGAAGAAGTTACTAAATTTTTTAATATTTCAAAAACATATAAATCCAAAGAAAAATTCCCTTCAGCCAATAGGGTATCAAGATGTTCGCAGAAACAATAGGCAAGTCATACTAGGCAAAGAAACTTTGCTAAAAACAGAGAAAAAAACGAAAAACTGCAAAAAATTAAGAAAAATAGTTCCCATTTTCGACATTTTTTGTCATATTTCTCAACAAAAAAAAGATACTTACCCACAAAACTGTAACCAATTGTTATCATAAAATTGCTCAAAAGGAAGGTTTTTCTACAATACCCATTTGAGCCAGTAAAACAAAATAATCGTCAAAAAATCGCAAAAATTAGCCCGAAAATCAGCAAAATACATTAAAAATCGAATTATCATAAAATTCATATGAATTTCCAGAAACCTTCAAACCACTACCAAAACCAGCCTAGAATTAAAACAAAATCATAACCAAAACTCTTAACCAACATAAATAAAAAAAAACTGCTTTAAAATGCCGCACGTGAATAAAAAAATTTCGCTCGCTTAGAGAAAATTTTTTCACACATCAATTTCTCGCTTTCTCAAAAACATCGGTATGCACAAAAACCACTCTTTTTTTGCTCCATTCTTCACGATTGTTCAGCGCCAAAATCACTCAAAATTTTTTCACGCGTTTCATTTCCCGCTTCAAAAATCACTCCAATAAAATTGATTAAAAAAATGGACTTCTCCAATACTCCTCTTCGAGTCTTAAAAAGACAGCGCCCCAATACAATTCAAATTCTTTGAATTGTAAAAAAAATAGGAGCGCTATAATAGCCGGCTGAGAAGATGAGGGCGGCTATTAAAAGTAGTAATAATGTTAAGTTGTTTTCAACAGTTAACAAAATAAGATAATGATGACATTTATTTACAAAATACATCAACAAGACCTCAAGGAGATCACTATCACGTCATCCAACAATTCGGCGGGTGATTAAAACACAATTGAACTGGGGTAGCAATCGGTGACAAAAAGCTGTTGAAAATCTGATGAGTACTAAAAAATAAAAAAAAAACCAGCAATATGCAATATGGCAGGGTGCGGAGTGGGGAGTGAAGTGGGAGGAGTGGGGTCAAACTGTAAGAAAAACCATAAAATAATGTCTCTAAAACGGTATCGGTGAAAAACCTAAAGTAAACCATTACAGTAGTGATTATAGTAAACCAAAAGACTCTAAGAGAATTTAAAGCCTTCCGGGTGCTACCTATTTATTCTGCTTTTGATTGTGAAAAACCAAAAAATTTAGACAAAAAATTGTTCACGCAACAATTGCATAAAAATCATAAAACCAATATAATTGCTACAAACTCTGTTTGAGATCAATTAAAATTAACTTAAATATCAGCTAAAAATATCAACGTTTTAATATTTTTGAATAATTGTAATGATATAAGATTTGTTCAAATTGCTAATGAACGGCCCGCAGAGTTAAATATGTAGCTTTGGTCTTATCTAGCTTACATTTCAGGAACCTGACCGCAATGCGCAAAGATAAAAGCTCGTATGCGGGTAAAAAGTTGCAGGGGTAATAAGTGGAAATAAAAAATGAGGGGGAAAGGATCCCAAAGCCTTCCAAAGCCTACCCGAGGCTCCACAACTTGCATTTACGACTCAAGTGTTTCTCGGGAGCTTCACTGAATAGAAAAATTAGCGCATACTTAGGCTTTAAGAAAGTTGTTCCAGCATTTTGGTGCCTTCAGTACATACCCATTTAATAGCATATAATACCAAGTTTTTCAACCTTTGATTTTCTGTTTCTGATTCAAGATTCATTGGCAAAAATTCGGATTCAAGAAATCATTAGCAATTGCACTGTATTTCATTTAACTGCAGCATGCTTAGAGCTCTAGCATCTTGACTCTCAATGACTCATGGCCGATCAAATAAAAAAAAAATTGGCAGTTTTTTTTTCGAGAATTTTTAACCGTCGTGTATTTGTTATGTTACGAATGTACCTACCATATGTGTCAGCTTCATGTTTTTATTTCAACTTCCATGTGGGTATAAATACTAATATAAAACCAACGACGAAATCTTGATCAACTGAAATAGACAAATTGTGAGGTTAAAGAAAATTTCTGCGCATTTAATATCAATTCAACAAAATAAATTATTTCGAACAATTAGTTCATTGCAGTCAATATAAATAAAAAGTGAAAAGCGCATTGATAGAATAGATTTTTCTAATAAGCGAAACCAGGAGACTAACGGTTATCATCTTGGTAGCAAGTTTCTGGCTTTGGGACTTGATCAGTGACGAATCCAATTCCGATTGGTTGCACTATGAAGTTATCGTACTGAAAAAGAAGGAGTAAAGTCGGAAAAATGAACCACCAGCGCCTCGCTATTTCAACATTAACTCAATTTCACAAACCCAGGGTTAAGTTTTTTGACGCCGAAATTGGAGTACACCGAATTGAAAATCGAATAGCATACATAACCGACTACCGTAGGAAGAATTGCTCTCGAACGACTAGTTTGAACTCTAAACTATTAGAGTGAGGGGGGGGGGGGTAGAGTGCAGGAATACGAAGTTCACCAGAGGACTTCAAATGACGTCATTAGAGGTTATTGTATACCACTTTTAAGATTTAAAGTGAAAAAATGAAAAAAAAAAAATGCGGTCAACATTTCATTTGCCTTTTAAAGTCAAATGAAAAGTGGGCCGCAATTTTTTTTTATTTTTTCTCTTTAAATTTTAATAGTGGTATAGGTATATACATTTTAGCAGTTGGATTGAAGTGGTCTCAGTTTACTGTTAAAGTTGATTTAACAGTTTTGGGACCACTTTAATTCAACAGCTAAAATTAATAATGCGAGAGAAATTTAGATCACACAAAATGCAAAATGTCAAGGACGTAAAAGTCACTCGAAAAAATACAAAACAGTCAAGAAATTTTACATAAACAATTGCTTCAATCTTCTTTTAAGAGCAATTAATCCGTTTTAATATTTCAATGCATTTGTTTTTCGGAAAATGGCTAAATTGTTAAGCATCGTTGTTTAAGTAATCGCAAAATCACTTGGATCTGGAATCGTGGATCTATCTGATCAGAGGAGTCTTCGAACGCACTGCGAGTGCACACAAATTTGCGAGTGCACAGCAATGTAACCAGAGTTCACTTTGGTATTGGGACGATCTGATAAGCGTTCACTTTTGTCGTGAGGCGCTAACGTCTAGTCCTCAACGTGGGAAAATGCACTTTAGTAGCCTTTTAGGTGCATTGATCCTATATTGAGGATTATATCATATTTATAAACCTAAACCAACTAATGTCGGAAGAATTGCTCTCGAACGACAGGCTGGTGGACAAACAGTTTGGCACCACCTGGATTCGAACCATTGACCACCCGCGCCATCAGCAGACGTAGTTCCCACTCGGCTATTAGTTCCTTCTTTTTGCTATGCTGCAACTAATTTTATAATAGCAACAAGCTTACTTCGGAGGGAGAGCAATAGAGATCACTCAAAAATTAAGAGCGAAAGCGTGAAAAAGTCACTTGCGAAGTCAATGGATGTTCTAGAAGAAAAGAGCAAGAACAGTCAAGCGAAAAATTTGCATAAATAAAGACTAACACGTTTACAATAATTGCTAAGAACTTCGTTCAAGAGCAATTAAAAAGATTAGCATTCAGTAGTAACTAAGGAAAGTAAGTTACTTCTATTTAAAGGATTATTAATAACTTAGTTTTTATGTTACCGTTCGATAGAAAGAAGTGTTATTGATGTCTAATATGAAATCTCTCTTCCATTTATTCTGGATATAAAACAGATTTCGGTAATTATACGATTAAAGTATATTCTGTAAACTCCTGTATAATCGAATTTAGACATAGAGACGACAATCTAGCAAAATTGTCAAAAATGGGCTCCCTTTGTCAATAAATTTGCCACAATGCGCTCCCTTCACAGCCTCAAGGATGTTATAGAGAGGTCTACATATTTCTGCGCACAAGGTAGACTTACCTCAGTGTCTCTTACTAACCAACTCTGTGTAGTAAAAAAGACTGAGGAGAGAGAAATTTCAATTAGAACAGCAGTATGTGTACTGTTGCTGCAAATAGAGGAGAGACTGAATATGACAAAAGTATACTAGCCATTTAAATACAAATCGAGTTTTCAAAATGTGGGATCGGTCAGAGAATTCAAGTAATATGTTTCTGTCTGCTGCACCGGGGACTTTAACAACCTGAGTAAAGTTTTCATGAACCAATTTTAACTTAAAAGAACAAATCTTACGCGTCTTATATAATATCTGCTTTCTCAATGGTCCGTTATTTTGGTTGTAACATGACCATGCCAGTGTAAGCTGCTTCTGCCTCTTTGTGTCGATTCGCTGATAAAGTTGACATTGAATTTTTTATGAAATAAGGTTAGATAATGTTTCTTCTATATCATAGTCAAATTGTCAGTTCAAATTAAATTAGTGATATTGCATTTCTGTTCATATATCCTTTAACAGGACAAGTCCTGACACAATTCAAAGAAATTTCATTGACTAAACAAAAACTCTAGCCCTAGAACGGACTATGAATGGATTGAGAACGCCAATTTTTTTAAAAATCACATAAAAAAATCCAAATAACAGTGAAAATCAATGTCGAAATGCAGTATATGAAAAAAAGCGCAAGCGAGAAAATGAATTTTTGTTCAAACACCATTTTCTCTTTCTACTTTTAAAACAGAGCAAAAAATTTCACGCCAAAAAAACCACTTGCTTTTTCACTCTACTTCCTGTTTCGGCGTGACCAATACCATGTGGGGAAGGGTACCCTAATTTGTCTTCTTGCACACACTTACACTCTTAGAGGTCATGCTAGAGTCTCCGTCGCAGTTTTTCAATTTTTGAAGACAAAAAGTCAGAAAAAGGCCATCAGACTAACATCACTGCAGCAAAATCACCTGAGAGCAATTAAAGACAGCAATATTAGATGACTAACAGCTTCCCCCATGATTTGTTATGGATTGACACGTGATCTGTAACTGCTCTGGAACTGAGTGAACATTTTGGAAAGAATTTTTGAAGGACCCAAAAGGTAATTGAAATACAAGATGTCAATGAAAGCATTCGATTTTAGTTTTTAGTTATATTGTAAATATTCACGCTCTCACGTAAAAATTGTGCAAAAAAGTTTAAGCTTGCTTTTACTAATGTAATGTCCAGTTCTTTAAATAGCAATTTAAATATTTTTTTTTTCAATTTTACATAATGATATATTCTTAGCTTTTACCATTTGTATTTTATTGTTATGTGTACTAGGGTAATTAACAATGTTACTGGAGGGAGGAGCGCAAACGGAAAAGATCGGAATTATCATGAGCTGAAAGTTCGCAGAGAAGGTGTAATTTGTAAAGTTCAACCTCACCAGAAACGATTGATCTCCCTTGCAAATTCTGAGAAGAGTAACATTGTTGGGAAGACTGGAATCGGATCCCTGATGGAGGAGGAATTTGTAATACTGGATGAGATCAAATGTCTGGTAGAAATTGTCACAATTGATTCCGATGAGGAGTGAGTTGGAAGTTGAGGATATTAGTCCACTTTTTCCACCTGAACGCTCCTGCTGGTTGGCGTATATCAATGGTGGAGCTAAAACAGAATTGATTTTTGGAGTCTTTCCCATCATACCCCATACGCCCCCCCCCCAAATTCCAAATAATGGTATTACTACCATTATTGGGGGATTTACGGTATCTGCCACCATGCTAGCGGGGGGGGGGGTGGGGGCTATAATGGGAAAATTTAGGATCTATTATCATTCTCGTGTTTGTCTTTTCAATGTTGATGTCCTTCTTTAATGTACTTAATGGTATTCACAAGCTGGCATTAAAGTTTTCCAAATAGTTTCGATTTCGAGAAACAACGTTTTTGGCAAACAAAAGTTTTTGCTATTAGAACACGTTATTTATGAGTTCTAGGAGTCACAAGTTCAGATCTTAGAACTATTTTTTTTATTTTTGTATATCTTTGACTCACAGACAAAAAAGTAATCAGAACTGACTAAATTTGGGAAAATTCTCAAACGACCAGCGAGCGGTTGGCTTTGGTAGTAGCAAGCTGAGGCTTAGGGATGCTAGTATTCGGGGGGGGGGGGGTCAAGTGATGGTGGTAGGGTTGGGAGGAGGGCTGTACGAGAGGGAGGGCTCAAATCTCCTGGGAGGGTTCAAATCTCCTGGTCCAAATCTCCTGCTCAGCCATTTACGAGTTTATCTTTTTTTTGAGGACGAAAAGTTCAAGAGTAGGCAAAAAAGTGGTCAAGAAAAAAATCACATTGAAAAAGAACACAGGACTTATATAAATGCTACCAACCTCGTTTGAGAGCATTTAAACAAACGAGGACAACACATAAATAAAAATAAACTATAACTCAGGGTAATAGACGATCACATCACGCCACAGCAACCGCTGAAGTGCGGCATCAACAAATAAGTTAAGGAGAGTGAGAGAGAGAGAGAGAGATAAAACGTGAACAAGAAAGAGAAGGAAAGAAACCCCAACCAACGCGCGCACACACACACACACACATACACACACACACACACACAGAGAGAGAGAGAGAGAGAGAAAGACAGATGGCCATGAATTTTTTCCATGATGAGATTCGACTCTGCAACCTCTAGTTTTCTAGGATTGTTAGAAATTATATCATATAGAAAGAAACTGAAAGTGCAAAATTCAAAAGAAAAATATCCACATTTCGAAGTGAAGAAAAAGTTCAAAGCCATGTTTTGTCTCTGGATTTATGTGATGTAACCCATCTGCAAGACCTAAAAAGCTTTGTTGGCCATTCATGATCGTTAAATTCAAACAAGGACAAAAATATTCAACAATTTTAAAAACAATAGCAAATTTTATCAAAATCTTGCTGAAATTCGTGATATTAATATCTTCAGAAACATTGAACCCTTTCATTGCTTCCCAACACGATCCAGTATCCCTATTTCAAGGCTTAAACAGTTTCACTGGCCCATAAAAATCCAGAAACTTGACCATGATAATAATTTTTCGAAAACTTTTAGAATTAAAATTTATATAAAAAATGCAGGTCTATTGTTATTAAAATTTTGATAACCATTCCATTAACTTTAGAAGCTATACAGCAGCTTACTATCAGACATCGGAGGAGGACTGTGGTCCCTGGTGCACGAAAAAAACCAAAACCTATTTAAAAACCTTGAAAAAACTGCAAATATTTTTAAAAACAATATTTTTATTCGTGATGTTAAAATCTTGAAATAATTTTCATCACATCTAGAAACTATAAAGTAACCTTAAAGCTGGTGGTTCCTTGGCTCTTGAGGCTGAATAAACCTAAGAAATGACAAAAATTTTTCAAAAACTTTAATCGATAAAATTTGTGATTTTAAAAAGTTGATAACTATTCAATGGCCAACAAAAACGTTTCATTAACCTATCATCAAACCCTACAGGAGATTTCCTGGCTCCTGGGGCTGGAAAAACTCAGACATTTACAATAAATGTTGAAAAAATTGAAAAAAATTGCAAGTTTTATCAAAAAATTGCTAAAATTCGTGATGTTAAAATATTGAAAAACATAAGTATTCAAAACCTGCATTATCAAAACCCTAAGGAGGTTTTTGGACCCCTGAGGCTGAAAAACTCTGAATAATGAAAAAACATGTTTAAAAAAATGAAAAAAATTGCAATTCTTATCAAAAAAATGCTAAAAATTGTATCGTTAAGATCTTGAAAAACATTCCTTTACATCTAGATACTATTTATCAATCCTTAGAGGAGGCTCCTTGGCTCTTGAGGCTAGATAAACTTATAAAACTGCAAATTTCATTTTAAAAAAAGCTAAAACTTGTGATATTAAAATGTTGAAAACCATTCCATGGCTAATAAACTTTTTTCATTAACCTGATATCAAACCTTAGAGGAGGTTTTCTGGCCCTTAGGGCTGGCAAAACTTAAATAATGACAATATCAAAAAAATTGAAAAAAATTGCAAGCTTTATCAGAAAGAATTGCTAAAAAGCGTGATATTAAATTGTTGAAAACTATTATATTAACACTAGAAACTATGCAGTAACATATTATCTAACCCTAGAGGAGATTCCTTGACACTTAGGGCCAAAAAACTCAGAATAAGACAAAAATTTCCAAAAAATGAACATTTGAACCACACTTGAAAAACCGGCACCACACTTGAAAAACGTCGGACACCACAATAGAAAAACATTCCTTTACATCTAGATACTATACAGTAAGCTTTTATCAAACCTTAGAGGAGGTTCCTTGGCTCTTGAGGCTGGATAAACCTAAAAATGACAAAAATTTTCAAAAATTTGAAAAAATTGCAAGTTCTAAAAAAAATCGATAAAATTTGTGGTATTAAAAAGTTGAAAACTATTCCATGGCCTATAAAAATTTTCAGCAACCTTTAATTAAACTCGTAAAGAGGTTTTCTGACCCCTGGGTAGGGAAAAACTTAATAACGACAATAACTGACAAAAAATTGAAAAATTTTTTAACGGGGGGGGGGGGGGTGATAAAAATGGCAACAAAGGGGTGCGCAACAGCGGGGGGCAATAGTGGAAGGGGGGTCAAAAGTGGGGGGTCTTCAACCACTAAGAACCCCTCTTCACATCATAAGTATAAGTCTCCCGAGCAATTTGAGCTGAAAGAGCTGAAAGGCTCTAAGAGCACTTAATTCCCCCTGGGCGCTACCTGTTCATCCTGTTGTTTTTGAGGACGAAAAGTCAAATGCGTCAGACGAAAAATTGGCCAAGGAAAAAATTGCATTAAAAATATAATTCCTTCAAACTTCGTTTGAGAGCAATTAATCAGCCATAAGCCTCTTGTTATCTTCTGTCCTCGAGATCACTCAAGAATGGAGAAGAGAAACGTCAAAAAGTCACTTGAGAAGTGAAAGATTGTTCCGGAACAAAAGAGGAATCTATTCTGTTTTGGCCTCCCCAACTTAGTGGGCTTATATCTCCTACGCCCTCAAGCGAACTTGGTCTTTTTACACATTAACGTGCTATTTAACAGCATATAATTTGTAACTGGGGGCGTAAGAAACACTGGGAGGGGGAAAAAGTGTAGATTTCAAAATCGCAAATACTGTCAGGCAAAAATTTTGCATAAAAAACATAGAATGCCGGAAACGACTCAAAGAGTCTTGCAATATATGCTCTAAACTTATCTCACCCATAGGAGAAGTGTCAAAAAGAAAGAAAGTATGGTCACAAAATTAGCTGCCTAATGAAACAAAAGGAAATAATTTCCAAAAAGTGATAACTCAATTTTCAGTTCAGTGGTTTGTTGTCGGACTTGGGTTGAGGTGGTGAGGCGGGTTGAGATGGGGGAGGGGTTTGAAAATACATTAGTTACTTTTAGTATGTAATAGTAACTAATGTGTTTTTTAAAAGCAGATGTAAATCTCTTAAAAAAATAAATGTTCGGAAATAAAAACCAAAAGTCCAAATGATGAACAAACGTGCTTCAATGAGAAAAACATGCAGAATACCGATTCTCCTCTTCGAGTCGTAAAAAGACACACACATTTACAACAATTGCTTCAAACTTCGTTCAAGAGCAACTAATTGTTTACCGAAGTTCAGTCTGAGCAGCATAATGTCATACTTTTATTGCTGACAACTGGTAATCACTATATTATGGTATACACGATTTTTATTCCTAAGCTAGTTTGTAGGTAGCTACTGAAAAACCAACTTAGCTTATAGTGGTTACGACTTGCTACGCAAATTATATGTTACAAGTACCCACGAGCAAGTGCGAATCGTATATAAAGCAAACATTTTTGGCGAGAACCAAGCACGATTTTTCGTGCAGTAAAAATTACTAAAGATCAAGGTTAGCCAGTGTAAACTGTGACAAGAACAGAATACTGGCCATCCACAAAACACATCAGAATGTCTCCAGAAAGATTCAGCTCTGGTTTGCTCTGCCATAGTACTCCGGGGTAGTACTTTCTAAATCGAAGTTATAAGTCGATACTGAAAAGTCAGATTTTGATTTGCGATTATTTAGAATATTCTTCGCCATCTTCAATATTTTACAAATAAGTTGTTTTGCAATTTAAAATTGTTGTTACCCCGGACGTCCACGTGTGTCGAAGTTGACGTCATTACACCAGTAGCCCTTGAAGTTATACCTTGGATCTAAAAACAGCAATGGGTAACTGCTTACAATGATGAAGATCCGGATCTTTTTTCAATTATGTCGCCCCAAGTACCATATCCTAAGATCCGAGGGTCCTATAATTCTTATTTTTTTTCACGTTTGTGTTTGAAACTCTGTGAAAATTAACCATTATTTGTTCCTATGTACGTTCATTTCATAGTGTAAGTCGATTTGTTTACATAGGTTATAAGGCAGACCCGATGTGGGCTCCTCTTACAGCCTTAAAGTATAAAGAGCTAGGGCTACTTGTTTCTGCGCGCGAAGTAGACTTATCTATATCTCTAAGACTAACCGACGCTGTAAAACACTGGGAGTAAACTTCTATTATTACGGTGGTTAAGAAGTATAGCATCGGTGTCAATGGTATACAAATGGTGTATCTAACTAAAAGACTGACTATAGTTAGTTCAGCTCTCTCTATTTAAAAGAGAATAGTGTCTTCTCAGTCTCTGATTGGTTGAAAGTGCACATTCAGTATTTTCACTGCTACATCATTCCGGGGTTTCAAATCCGAATCTGTGAAGTGTAGTAGAAATACAGAATTTGTCATCCTCGTTGAAAGTAGGGTGAAGTGAGTGATGAGCTGTGTCCTCTCTGAAGTGGATTGTGACTTGTGTCGTCGTCTGGAGTCCCTGTCAGTGAAGTGGTGACTAGTGTCGTCAGTGAAGAGGTTTGCCTTGTGAAACCAGTAAGGGTGCCAGTTTCAGGGTGTGCTGGCCAATAACGTCAGCCCTGTTGAGAGTATGTCCAACTGCTCTCACTGTCTTGTAGTGAAGATCTGTTCCCAGTTGGAGGATCACTTGTAGTCGCAGGCTCTGTCTGGTTTGTACGAGGAGATTTCTGTTTATCTCCACCTGGTACAAGGTTTGAACCAGTCGGATTTACCAGCTTACCTTTTGGTGAAAATCCATCTTTTAGCTACTGTGTGAGCTACCTTTCCTATTAAATCTATTAGTGAGATTTAATACTGTCTTGTGTAAGTCCCGACCGGGCAGAAAAAAGAAAAGCACTGATTCTAATCTTCATTCTTGTGGAAAAAGAGAAGAATATGTGAGATATATATTCGTTAGTGAGGAAAAAGGAAAAATAAAGAAAAGAAAGATAAAGAAAAAAGTTTCAAATAGAGTTTTGAGATCAGTTCGTCTCATTTTTGTGTGTCTGCGAGCCCAAGGTGGTGTTTGCAGGACTGTGGCCTACGTTGGATATTCGAATTCGAAATCCGGAGCTCGATTGTCTGGATCTCGAAAAAAGGCGAGAAATTCGGGGTCGCGTGCCAGACAACCAGCAAGAGCACGAGGGTACTGATCGGTGTTCCAATGTGGCTGCAACGCGAGGAGGTGGTTGAATATCTGTTGCTCTTCCTGTGAGGGCTGGCGATTTTTGAGTTTGTCAGCCATCCAGTCACTGTAGAGGAGGTTGAAAGTGTGTCCGTAGGTACACTTCGTGGCACCTCCTTCTACACATTGTAGATATTCGATTGGGATGGGAATGGGGCGATTGGTCTTGGCGTAGAGTGGTGAAAATATGAAATAGTTCTTGATGGGGTCGAATTTGCGAAGAGTGCCAACACAATAATTAGGTTGTTTTATGTAGCTATAATTCATATAATATGGAAAGGTTAGCTTTGTGTTAGCACATTGGAGGCGTGAATTCATGTGAATTATCGGGTTGGTGGGTTGAAAATGATGCTGCACAAAGAGGTAATTGTACATCGTGTGGAGCATTGTGTGGGATGTAAAAATCCAAATTGCAAGTAGAAGGGGTCTTACTTGGCGTATATCTGGTAGGTTGCGGTGTCACGAGTGAAGAAGGTGTTCAGGTAGTCATTCGGGCGGTCTGCGAGTGCGAAGAAGTACTTCGACAGATGCCAGAAGCGTTCTGTGAAACGTGAATTAATTGGGAACTGTAAACATTCTAGGGGTAGGTCCTTGTCTCGTCCTTTTTGGACATACTCGTTCTCTAGTTGTCCAAGAGATCAAGAACTAGCTGTTGGCTTCAGCGTGTGCTGAAGAGGAGTGGAGGTGTAGCTAATTCGTTCTAGCACATGTATGCCCTGGATTGTATTGATTCCGAGAGGATTTGAGAACTCGTGGAAGCTAAAATTAGGTCCTTGTGACCTATGTGGAATGCCGTGTGTTGGGGCGAAGGGGTTTGGCCTTCCGCGAGAGGACGAGGGCTGTGGGCCTTGGGGAGGGCTTGCTGTGTGTCGAGCAGGCGATTGTGAAGCCTGTATCGGCGAAGATCGAACCCGGTAGACTTCTTGGACTGTTGCCCGTGGACGTTTCCTGGGTGAGGGGTCCGTGCAAGGGTAATTGTCAGTTGACGTGTAGGCGGACTCGTATCGCTATCGGTATACAGGTGAAGTTCACCTGAACTCGAGGAAGAAGTGGCGGGTGAAGGCAGTGGGTTCACCCGCGCATAATTAGGTGTGTCCACAGTCTGTGGCTTTGGGGAATTTTGTGCCATCGTGAAGAGGCCAGGTGTTTTCATCTCGCAAACTGGCTCGGGTACTCTGGGTGCCAGTACCAAAGGAGTGAGGGATGATGGCAGAATGTCATCAACCTCCAGCATGATATGGTCTTATGCTGTCGGGTCGACATTTGGGGAGATCGGTGAGCCTCCTTCTTGGTGGGCAGAGACTGAAGTGGATTCACAAAAACAAAAAGGGCGTTAAATACGAGTACTTGGAAGGTTGAGAAAAAGTTCCTCTGGAATTTCCTGATAGTCAGGATCTTTATCAAGATACTCGCGTGAAAGAGAAATTCCATGTGAGCGTTTACGCTTATTAGGTTGAAAGGTGTGTAAATATAAAGATTGAAAATCTGGTTTCATGCGAGAATCAGTTGTTGTTTCATAACATTGATAAATAGAAGCTGGGAGACTAGCTGTATGACGTTTATTTGAATTATTGTGCACTAGAGACGAGGATTTCTTATAGAAGTTTTCAAACTTTTTGTTTAATAAATTCAATTCATGTTGTGAATGCGGAGTGCAGCTATCGATTGAGTGACGACGTCGTTTTTTAGGTGAGGGTGGTTTATATTGTGTAGAGTCAGATTGTAGTACATGGAATTTTGTTTGTAAAAATACTGCAAAAAATCCGGAAGTTATGATCTTAGCCAATGTGATATTGGGTCCTAAAAGTGACCTTAGATTGTAGGTGTTAAATGCACTACGAAATAGGGCAAAAAAGCACTGTAAGAAATTAAATACAGTCCATATTATGGCTATTTCTTCTAATACGTACCAAGGGTATCCAAAGATTCCTATGAGGGATTCATATAAATAGTTGCCATTAATCAAATCACGCCAATCAAGTCGGCGGAGGGTGAATTCTTTGCCATTAATGAAGAGTTTGTTAAAATAATCGTTATATTCGGTGCGTAATTGTGAGAAATGTGCTTGTAATTGTGCTTGTTTTGCGAGATCTGCCAAATTTACTGCGCGTGCTACTTCAAATTTTTCAGCTGTGTCATCGACTAGTTGATAAAATTTCATTTTATCTATTGATTTCGTCGAATCGTGCTGGCTGTAAATTCCGAGTTGTTGCGCGGTAAAATCAGCGTGGGTGAAGCCATTTTCAACTTCGTCATGCGTGAAAGTTTAACGGGGTTTCGCACCTTAATTGGGTAGGGTGTTAAGCGATATGTGTCATCGCCGTCTGCATCGAGTGAGAATTGTTGATCAAAATTTATGGATTTACATGGTGCTTTGATAGACCAAGGGAAGGTCTTACGAGTGACATGATCTACAAATTCTACTTTTTTTGATGGTATATGGTGATACGTTCGAAAAATTGATTCTCTAATACATAAGGGGTGATGAAACAACTTTACATTGATAGAGTGAAATTACATTTTGACTTTTAAGTGTAGCGAATGTGTGTCGCTGTCCTGTAATTATTTAACCATTAAAAGGAAATTTTTGTGTGAGTAAAATAAAAGCTGTTTGTTTCAAATCGCGGTCTAAGTCGCAGAGTTTTTTGGAAATATTTAAGCTTGTCTGATCCATTTGGAGCAAGACTCAACTGATCATATAATCGAGTTTTGTATCGATTTGGACATTAGGGTGAACAGCGCCAAACCACTTTTGTTTTCTAAATAGTTCGTATGTTTCTGATTTCCGGTAGAATTGTGATTCTTGTGGAATTACATATCCATCACGGATATTTGATTTTGTGTAGAGTGTTAAATAGGGTGGTCCGTAAGGGACTGTATTGTGTGTATTATCAAAGTTGGATGACGGTGTTCACGAAACAAAATTAAAACCTTCTTTATATTGTATAAAGATGTCTTGATATTGTGTGGCGTAGTATGGGCTATCTTCATTACATTTAAAAATTGGTTTTGTGAGAACCTCGACACGAAAGAGTGCAGATTTGTCATAAAAGTGTTCTTGAAAACAGCTTGAGTACCTGTGTGCATTGTGTTTCTGACCAGAATTAGTTTCGTAATTTTCAAGTGTTTCAATAAAATATTTTTTTTTGGAATTTGAATATACGTGCATGTGATCTTCCAACGTCAAAAAAACGGCAGTGATTTTCTGGTTCCCAAATTACAGTGGCTTTAAAAGCGTGATTTGGAGGGCAGTAACCTCGTTCTATGTCACATTTTATGCGGACTTTGCCATAGTACATGTGTTCTGAGGCAACATCAAAAGTGAGAGTGATGTTGGTTAAATGGAGTGACCATCCTAGTTAGTGGATGACATGATATTCGTGTTCTGGGTCTTTACCGGGACAGTTAGCCCAGGGATTATCTGTGGCGTTAGGAATCCAATTATGATCCCGTGGATCATAAACCATGCTTCCGTGTTGGAAGGCAAAGGGTCTATAACGATCTAGGCGAAAACTGCCTTATTTTTCTTCTATATTAGCTTGCCAATGGGGGTCGTCTAATATCTCAAATTGTATCATTTGAGGGCGGTAGTGGTTTTTGCTTATTAGACCAATGCGTGCAAGTTCTCTACGAGCTTCAATTTCTGTTGGAAAAAGAGGTCGTTCCATATTATTAACATACCAATTATCGTGATCAAAACGAAAACCTCGTTTGAGTGCAATTTTATGACAAAAACTTTCCTTGTCGCTAAGTTTAGCGTGTATGGCGAAAGCGCGTACTTGGAGAGTTCGAATTTGTGAAAAGATTTGTACTCGAGGGGGAAGGATTTTGAAATCGGCTAGCTTAATTTTACATTCACAAATTTTGTTAAGTTTATAATATTGCATATTTGTGATATGCTTTGGTGAACAATCATTGTGTGTGACTACCAGTTCTTCTATACCTGTTTTAGGTGTGGAATTATTAGATTGGTCGACTTTAATTGGTTGTTTAAATGGAAATGAAGATGAAAAGAATATAATAAATAATATGAGAACTAGATTTGTAGAGGACATGTGTAAGAGATTTCAGAGTATGGATTATAAAAAACAAAGTAGCCTGCGGTGTTTTTTGTGTATCTATCATAATTGTAATGTATTTCTTGACTAATAAAGGGTGACGGATTTGTTTTAACTCTAAAGATGGGCGGTGCTGCCGCTTGTGGGTGTAGTATAAGTTTGTCTTGTTCAACAATTATTTCAACAGAGAATGTGATTTTTGATTGTTTTAATAATTCGTGAGCTCTTTGTTTTTGGACTGGTGTTTTTTGCATGATTTAGAAATTCTTTGTTTAGCCCAATTATGTAATTTTTCTTCGTTATTGTAATCTCCAAAGAGAGCGGGTGTGGGAACAACAAATTTAGGGTCTAATTTGAGTGGTAGAGTTGGATAGGTTCGTGTTGTGTCGGGTTGCTTCCCGATACAAAGATGAGAGTGTTGATCAGGATCTGGTGTCAGTGAATTTGAGCTTAGAGTGATAATGAGTGGTGTACCCGGAAAACTGTGTGATAGTGAACTCTGAAATGAGGGCGAGGAATTGACTATATTAAAGGAGTGATTCCAGTGTGCTTGTGATAACAAGGGTTCAAAATTAGTTATTTGCCCTTGTGGCGGATTAAAAGGATTATTTGAAATTTGTGATGCAGTAGGTGAAGAAATTTGAAAACTGATTGGATCAAATTTAGAAGTGTCAGAAACTAAGCTAATATCATGTGTGGTATTGTGAATAATTGAGACAGTATGAATTGGCTGTGGCAGTTCGGAGTTACTTGTCTTAACCGTGTTAGCAAAGTTTATTGTTTGAGTGGAAAATTGTGGAGTGTTTGATTAATTAAATAATACTGGTTGTGGCGCTCGTGTAGGAGCTGGTATTAGTGTGGGTGGAGGGAGTGTTGTATATAAAAGAAAAACAGAGTATGGTAATAAAGTTTGTGCGGTTATTTGTTGCTGTTGTTGTGCTTGCGTTTGGTGTATTTGCGTTTGACTTTGATGAGGGGATATGGGATTACTGATTGTGGGGTAAATTGGGGGAAGTGTCCAGTAGGACGAGCTCTATCTGTAGATTCGGCAGTAGTAATGACTGAGTATGGGTGTTCCTCGGTTTCTTGTGTTTGTGGTTTTTTATTAAAGAGCTTGAATGATGACTTTTTGGGTGTTGATTGTTTAGTTGCTTCGCTGTATGAGCAACTAGGCAATTCTGAGACAGTGGGAGCAATTGGGTTAATGTTGGATTGTTGACTAGAGGACGCAATTGTGACGATAATCTGTGCCCCAAAGTGGAGCAATTATCGCAATAATAAATTTTATAGTCAGTAGAGTTGGGAATTACAATTATTAAGAGATTTAAAGTGAGTACACCTACGCGGATTGCTGCGCAGGGTGTTTCTGGTGGGATGACAATATGTAGATAGATGAGATCTAAAAAGTCAGCAGAAAAAATTCTCAATAATTCACCGATTGTATAATCTTTTCTCTCAAAAGAAAAGATAACTTGCGGGTATGTAGTTTCATTTGGTGGGTTGTTGTTGTTTAACAATTTGTTGGTATTGTTTATCCAACCTTAGAAGTTCCTTAATATATTTAATATCATATGAGGCTGGGATAGTGTCATGATTAACAGTATGAAGAATATATTTGTATAGAAATTCAGAGAGTTTAAGTGTTGCTTGTGGTGGAAAGATAGGTAGATAGAAAAGAGCGATGTGTTCGTTATATCTAATATAAAAAACCATTCACAGCAAGTGTGTGAATATAAAATGTGGTCTAAATTATAGAAAATATCCTGAAAACGGACCTGTCTAGGTTTAAAATTCTGAATATATCTAAAGGTATCAGCGTAGGGTGTTCTTTTAAATAATACTTCGAGTCTGTATTGAGAAGTTATGTGCATACTTCAAGTGTTTTGAAGTAGATGCTTTCAGCACTGTGCGACTGAAAGTTGGAATTTGAGTATTGTTGTCGTTGTTGCTTCCTCGAGCAAATTTGAGAGATTTCTGTGAGCTTTTGAAGAAGTCAGAAGTCAAAAGAACTGTGCTGTGAGACAGTTCTTGTTTATTTGATGGAGAAAAAGTGAAATCTTAGAAAATTAGAGATTTTCTAAGTTAAGAATTAGAAGAGAGAGAGAGTTAGAAGAGATGAGAGAGAAAGTTTACTAGATGGTTTTCAAAGTGTTGAAAGAAGAGAGAGAGAGAAAAGCAACTATTTTGCAAGAGCGGAGGACGGTGAAGTAATTTTAGACAATATAATTTTATCTGACCACGACTTTTTAGTCGGGTACAAAAAAGTTACCGAATTATATCTTGGCAAATAACTGTGATTAGGGAATTGTTCCCGGACCGAGGTGTGGGTCGGTTATTAACTTAATTTTTAGTTAATTTCTTTTTTATTATCATCGTGGGGAATGGCCTGTAATTCCCTTCTTTCCATTTCCTGATGGAGAGCTTTTGTGGTTCTGATGGGTAGCAGGCGAAGAGATAGTCCGTGTGCTTTGCTTACTGAGTTATGGGGTTTGATTAACTTTCCCAGTGAAAGTAATTGTATTACGGGGGAGAGGGGTGAAAGAACTATCCGAATTATGCCTCTCATGTAGGAGAACGAGGGAATTGTATTTTTATCCGTATTGTGTTTTATACCTATTCAGCTTGTTTTGCTAAATTGTATTCGGCTATTTAAAGTGAGAAGAGTGATTTTATTTGTGTTCTATTAGTGAAGTGTGAATAGTTTTAAGTGTGCGTTGTTCGTGAAGCCGAAATTTTTGATTGTGGTATGAATACTCTATAGTCCTTTATTGGTTGTCGTCGAAGGCGACTATTCCGTGTAGTGTAGTTTCCGAAGTGTGTTCGGGTATTTCAGACAGGTTACTACGTGGTTGGGGGGATGATCATTTGTGGATGGTACCTTTAAATTGTCTAGACTGAACGTCTTTGACTTGGTAAGTGGTGGCTTCGTTGGATGGAGTTTTAGAAGGGAATTATCCGAGAAGGGCATTATCCGAGTATTTCTTCATTTGTTCTTGAACGAAGAGTTCTTTGAGGTAATATGGTACTATATTGCTTCTATGACGGTTGATTTGTTTACCAGAGAATTCTTCGAGTTTATACGTAACTAATGTAGGGGTATCTATTATTTTATAAGGTCCAATATTTTGTGATTGGATCTTTTTAGATACTCCAATTTGTGTAGTTTTGTCTACGACTAAAACATAAGTGTTTATTTTGAGTGGTTGCGCCGTTCCAAAGCGTCGATTTATAAATATTGGTAAATATTTATTTTGGTTTAAATAATTATGTACTTCATTACAAACTTCCGAGAGTATCTTTTCACAATTAAGAAACCAATGTGCAAAAGTTCCTTTCTGTAACTTTTTAGTTTGTGGTTGATGACCTAAGTGGTCAGTATGTATGTGATTTGGTAATGAATTTCATGCTGAACTTTCTGTGGGTTTACAATTTCCGAAACTATCCGTCGTGGAATATAGATTAAACATTATGGGTTTCTTTGGTTTTTGACCACATAGAAGTTCATATGGTGAAAGATTCGTTTTAGTTCTAACTGGTGAATTAAATGCAAACGGGAAAACTTTCACTTTATGTGACCACGTGTCATATTGTGAGTTCATCAGAAGCATGTGTTATGCTTTCTAATAATAGCTTCGCTTGTTTTCGCTATTGTTGATTATCGAATGTTTTCTGAAATTCGCGCCAAAAGGCTTGCCAATCTTTTTTAATATCTAGTGGAAGATGTGAATACCATTGTTAGGCTGGTGCTATTAGGGTGGTTTGGATCATGGCAATCCGTTTTAAGATCCAGGTTTCATGAAATGGTGAATCAGTCTGCTCTGGTCCTGCTGTCATTACCATATTTGCGGTGATAGCATTTAGAAAATCTTCTGTTTTATAGGTAGGATCAGTAACATCAAACGGTCGTAACGGCTGTTGCATTGGTACCGAGCCGCCTAGCTAGGGATACATCATTTGTGTGTTCCTACGGACTACAGGTGATGGCGTTTGTGTAGACGCTGCTTGTAAATAATAAGGAGTCGGTACGTTTGTATTTTGTTCTGCATTTTGTGAGTTTATTTGTCTGACTGTGTTTACTAATTGTTGTGGAGTAATCTGTATATTTTGGTTTGTCCCTTATGTGGGTTGGGTTGAATTATTTAAAATAATTGCTTCAGTATAGATGTGTACTGAATTCTGTCCGTTTAGACGTGGTAAATGTGTATTTATATTAGGTAATGGTGGTATAGTTGTATTTATTGGGTTTTTAATTTTGTATTTTCTGTGGTATTAGCAGTAGAATTATTATTTTGATCATTATCTTCAAGCCAATTAATGTGTTTACCGTGTGTGATGAAAAGAGTGTTCCATCATCTAAAAGTGTTGAATTGAAATCTGTTTCTGCAGTTTCGTTTACACGACTTTCTAAGTGTTGAGAGTGAACTATTGTTTCCATATTTTCAGTGGGTGAAACTTCTAAAGAAGTGTTCGTGTTTTCTGGGGTTTTCGTACAAGTAAATGGTCGTGTTTCCGCATTATGGTTTTTAGTTTCTATGTTTTGGTGATTAATGGATAATTTTTGTATTGTTTCGGATGGAATTTCCGTGATGTTTACGAAATTTTGTTGAAACCAATTTGGGTCATATATATAATGGAGTGTTTCTGGTAATTTAGTGATTATTCGTGGATAATTTTCTGCTATTAATTTGGTTGCTGGAAAGATGTGTTTAACCAGACTTTTCCGGAATCTGTGTAAATACCAAGATAGGAGAGTAAGAAAATCAAAAATCTCTTCTTCGTTTAAATCTGCATCTGTGACAGAGCTTACATAAATTTTGAGAAGTTGAGTGAATCCTTCTATTTCCTGTCGAGCGATTTTGTTTACGTTTTCTTTTCGAGAGTGTGAGGCATTAGTATTCAGTGCAGGTGCAAGGCGTTTAAGAAATTCGAAGGAAGATTTCTCTCAATCCTTCTCTGTCTGATGGTTGTATTTCAGACCATATTCCGTTCAGAAATTCGAATAGTGTGTCTGATAATGGGTGAAACAGAGTATCATATATTACTGAGATATAACTTTTTATGAGTGGATGACAAATGAAAAAACTGAACAATTTGTGAGTTGAGTTCCGTAAATTTCAACTAAATAAAAAAGAAAGGCGGTTCGTGAAATCTGTGAAGCCTTTTCTGGTAAAGAAAGGTGTGGTTGTTGTTGTACTGCAAAGTAGTGGTATCTAAGCTGTATAGCTGTATCTGAAAGAGTATTCAATTCATCTTGGTGTTGATAATGTTTAACCTCAAAGGGTAAAATTTCGCGTGTTAAACGCCTGTTCTGTTGTGTAAGAACAGCTAATTGTAATTCGTCCGAGTGTGTCGAACGTGGGAAGAAGGTTGATCAATGTAATGATTCATTTTAGTTAGTTCTTTTGTTTAAATGTTAATGGTTTTTTGTTTAGTTGGGGCTGTGTTCCCCTTTTTCTTAAATTTTTAGTAGATAAAGAGTAAAAAGCAATGTAACCTAGTTGCAAATTTCCTTCTCAGGAGAGAAAAGGTTGTTTTGTGTGAGTTCTTTTTACGGTTAGAATTTGTTAACTCACTGGTCGCACCACTTAAGGCAGACCCGATGTGGGCTACTTTTACAATATTAAAGTATAAAGAGCTAGGGCTACTTATTTCTGCGCGCGAAGTAGACTTAACTATATCTCTAAGACTAACCGACTCTGTAAAACACTGAGAGTAAACTTCTATTATTACGGTGGATAAAAAGTATAGCACCGAAGTCAATGGTATACACATGGTGTATCTAACTAAAAGACTGACTATAGTTAGTTCAGTTCTCTCTATTTAAAAAACAATAAGTGTCTTCTCAGTCTCTGATTGGTTGAAGGTGCACATTCAGTATTTTCACTGCTACAGTTAATTCCGCTCATGAAATCACTGAGATAAAGTTGGCCTGAATCCAGGACAGTGCAGCATGTCCAGATGCAACCGAATTCCGAGACTTCACTTGTGACGAAAAAATTTAAAATCTTGCAGGAACCTTGCATGAAATCTCGCAAGGGAATGCATACTTCTTCCATTTTTCTTGCAAGCATGTTGCAAGATTTGTATCCATCTTGCTTCCATCTTGTTTCGTCATGCACTGCAACCCTGAAACTTCTGGGCAAAAATCAAAAACAGAGTTCGAACGAAGTTTTTGATGAAACAAGCAGATTCAAGTTTTGAGACGCTGTCAAACAGATTCAATTTTTGAGAAATTTTCAAGCAGATTCAAGTTTTCACGGAAAGTTCAACCATTTAATCAAAATTCCAATGCTCATATCTTCTTCTATAATGATCATTATAGAAAAAGATATGAATAATAGAATTTTGATTAAATAGTTGAACTTTTCCGTTCGAAAAAAGGGCAACACATTCTTTTTTAGATTATTCGGCCAGCCATTTAATATTAAAAGTGTGCTGGATCAAAAATGCTGAAATGGTTGCAAAATAGATTATCTGATCGGTAAGGGGGGTTTGTTGGGGGATTGCAATCCAATGCTATACTTTATGAGAACTGCAATTGTAATGAAAATTTCTTTTTGCACAGAATATTTTTATTATTTATTCGTTATTCTCATAGTAAATTCAGTGTATTTACATGCTGAAAATTCATTTTTTTATAGTAAATTCAGTGTATTTACATGCTGAAATTTCATGTTCTCATAGTAAATTCAGTAAATTTACTTGCTGAAATTTCATTTTCTCATAGTAAATTCAGCGTATTTACATGCTGAAATTTCATTTTCTTATAGTAAGATCAGTGTAATTACATTCTGAAATTTTATTTTGTCATAGTAAATTCTGTGTATTTACAGGCTGAAATTTCATTTTCTTATAGTAAGATCAGTGTAATTACATGCTTAAATTTCATTTTCCTATAGTAAATTCAGAAAACTTACATGCTGAAATCTCATTTTCTTATAGTAAATTCAGTAATTCTACATGCTGAAATTTTTTTGGCACAGTAAATTCTGTGTATTTACAGGCTGAAATTTCATTTTCTTATAGTAAATTCAGTGTAATTACATGCTGAAATTTCATTTTCTTATAGTAAATTCAGAAAACTTTCATGCTGAAATTTCATTTTCTTATAGTAAATTCAGTGTAATTACATGCTGAAATTTCATTTTCTTATAGTAAATTCAGAAAACTTACATGCTGAATTTTCATTTTTTTTTAGTAAATTCAGTGTAATTACATGCTGAAATTTCATTTTCTTATAGTAAATTCAGAAAACTTACATGCTGAAATTTCATTTTCTTATAGTAAATTCAGTAAATTTACATGCTGAAATTTCATTTTCTTATAGTAAATTCAGTAAATTTACATGCTGAAATTTTATTTTGTCATAGTAAATTCTGTGTATTTACAGGCTGAAATTTCATTTTCTTATAGTAAGATCAGTGTAATTACATGCTTAAATTTCATTTTCTTATAGTAAATTCAGAAAACTTACATGCTGAAATTTCATTTTTTTATAGTAAATTCAGTGTACTTACATGCTGAAATTTCATTTTCTCATAGTAATTTCAGTGTATTTACATGCTGAATTTTCATTTTCTTATAGTAAATTCAGTGTATTTACATGCTGAAATTTTATTTTCTTATTGTAAATTCAGTGAAAATACATGCTGAAATTTCTCATAGTAAATTCCATGCATGAAATTACATGCTGAACTTTTTCTAAGAACTTTTTTTCGGGCTGATATTTTTTTTGACAAATTATGCCACAGTATGAATTCGGCCTGTAGTTCAGAACAAATTCAGCGAAACTAGATTGTCTTGATTTTTTACTGTGATCATTGTAATTTACATGATCATGATACTTGGCAGAATAAAATACAGAATAAAATTCATTGCTGAAAATGATGTGACCTCAGTCCGGGTGGGATGAGGTGTGAAAAAATTTGGATGAGAGTGCTAAACAACCCGAGTTGCCATCAATGCAATTCATTTTTTAGTTCATGAAATGTCAGCATTATAAAGCTCATACAGAACTCAAAAATCATAACCATATGTTACTTACAAAGAAATAGAAAGTTGCGCCATAAAACATAGCTGGCATTGCCTCTTTGGTAAATGTGTGGTGTGTCTAAAACAGCCAAAAAAATTCTTCCGATTTTGATATCAAATGATTTTAACATTAGTTTCTATTTCCACTTCTTTTTATGACAACATTCTTGAGAAGGTTTTTTCTCTGCGCCCCAACTGATCGAATTTGTCAAAAAAACTGGTCAAAAACCAGATGAAATTGAAACCGTTTTTTTCTTGCTGTCGAACGGTGACGAAATTTGCAATGAACAAGAACCGAAAGAGAAAGAGTCGAAACGAAAAGTTTAGTCTTTTGAAACATTAGATAAGAATAGAGATACCTGTTTGTTAGAAATTCCTGAAGGTTGCTGAAGTTCCAACGTTTTGTTTCGAATGGGCTCAGGTTCAACCTAAACATGTATATATTTTCTCGTTAGCTTAAGCAATTACTTTTTATATATTTAATTGATTGAAAATATGAATCCTTTTCATATATGAGTCATTCTCACCACTGAAATTTGATTTGAATTCTATACCTCAAACCAGAGAAGCTCAACTATACCAAACAAATGATTCTAACTCATAGATCTAATCAAGTATAGTCTGTCCCATAAAGTTGAAATAAGCGAACGTTTGAAAAGCGCCATAAACGTGCAATTGAGCTTCAATGTGGTCATTTGAATGTCAACGTTTTTTCCGGTAAGTTTTCAATCATCAATTTTTTCAAACGTTCGCTTATTTCAACTTTATGGGACACGCTATATTTACGGTATCATCAAATTTTTCGTGAAAGTAGATACATAATAACCATTTTACCGTCATTGGTTCTGTTAGTATTTCATAGGTTTAACGAACAAAATAGTGCCTACAATCATTTTAAAATATAATCAAAACATTCAAATAATTTTCAGAAGAAATTCACTGTTTTCAAATAAGATACTGCGTTGAAATTTTAATTTCAGTGATTGGTTTATTCCCACGATAACGGTGGGACAATTCCGCTCTTTGTAGATGCGTAGCAAATGTTCAGCTCATTTTGAGTAGTATCAACGTTTCAGCAATTTTGAGTAGTATTATCTGACATCTAATATACGAAAAAGATTGAATGGTCTGAACTGTTAATTTTGTAACTTGATTATATAAAATGGAATGAGCAATTTTGTTTCTGTTTTTGTTCATTTTCCTCACTTTTCAACTGAGTACACTCTAAAGTACACTCGCGTAAATTTACCCGCAATGTATTTAAGCAAGGTATACCCGCAAAAATAAGCAAGGTTCACGGTAACAGTACCTGTAAAATTACATCCAAAAAAATGATACAAGCAAATTACCGAGAATACATCAACTAAAAACTCCTGCAAACTCAAAGCAACAGCATTATATTAGGTATATTTGGATAATTAGAATATTATAAACTAGGTCTGAAGAGAAATCCAGAAAACTTGAGCAGAAATTATTATGCCCTATAAGCCAATATCCTTGAAGTTGTTAATTAGTTTCAGCCTGGTCCTCTTTAAAGATTTTTTTGTGTTAGCATGGCTAAAATTGCTTTATCACACTACAAAGGGCGGGAAAATCATGTAAGAAAGTATGAACACAAAGCAGATACTTTTCTCGGCATTGTTAATTGCAGTTCCAAAAAAGATCATCCTGCCACTGTCAAAAAGCTGTTACATGCCTTAAAAATGACTGCGTCTTAATTGAGAACGCTTCTAGTAGCCAGATTCATTTTTTGCAGTTAAAACTCTAGGAGGGTAGAACTGACGGTTCCGGCTAAATCGTCGAGAATTTCAACTAGAATTGCTGTTAATGTAATGTGTTTGCAGTTATATTCTAGATGAAATGCCTTAAAGAACACTTCACGTGCAAAATCTAGGAAAAATATTCTGCATTTTATGATCAATTTATCTGTAAACTTTTGGAGTGTAGGTTACGTATAGATAATAGACGTCATCTATATAAGAAAATTTCATGCGGGCTACGTGAGTCAGATGAAGTTACTTAAAAAAACTTGGCATTCTATCGAGAAAAAGAAAGCTTCCTGTTCTAAAGCAAAATTTTGAAGTAACTCTAGTAGAGGAATCTTACTTTAAACACGCATTTTTAAATTGTGAGTTTTAGCTCTTTATGTTCTAATATTTCTCGGTCTCTGATCTGGCGCAGCAAAGATCAGGCATCCAAAAACTCACACATTAGACAGTGATTGTGTTAGTTATATAATGGTTTCTGTTATAATTTTTTCAGTAACACGGCCACTGCTGTTCCCAAAACCGGATAATCACAGGCTAAAAATAACAATTTTTGCGTCTCTTTGTCAGTTTACAAGTGATTGGTTCCACAAGATAAAGCTGAATATATGAATCTCGAGTTTTGTTTAGCTTATTAGGGTCATTTTTAAAAATTTTTTAAATCTGCATTTCCTTCCGCTCAGAATTCATTTTTTTGCGCTCATAATTCCTTCAGCGCAAAATAGACATCCGCGCTTAAAAAATGATTGACCTTGAATTCAAAATTGGAGCGTATTTTTTTGCATTTTTCAACGTGCTTAATCAAATGAGCGTTTGAGGACGGCAGAAATTTATTTTGCATCCCTGTAGGGAAGGCCTAAATTGACAAAAATTGTTGGCTAAAACGGCCAACTTCGATTATTTTATTTATGATGAATTCGAATCCAACAAGGTTCGAGCAAGATTATTAAAAACATAGACGACATTGATCTAGGCAAAAACCCAATCAGTTTTCTACTTCTACAAATTGTATGTTAAATATTTAGAACAAGTTAGTGTATTTTGTACAAGTTTAGCAGCTCTCAAACCGATAAAAAGAATTGTTTGAAAATCTAAAAATATTTACCTTACAAAACTGTAGGGCTTTTACCCGGACCTGAGTCTCCTGATATTTCAGTTCTGAATCATAGTATTTTTATTATGATTTTGACTGTGCCCATAGTTCCGATAATGACACTTTATATACATTGCCTGGTAAAAATTCATAGTAAACTTCTGAGCGTAGTCTGGACATAATGAACTATTTCTGAGCCTAGTTTTAGCATAATGAGTCAATTTTCTGATAATACTCTGAACAGACTGATTTATAGCCTAGAGCTTGTCTGTTTAGCATGAAAAATATACTTTTCTGTTCTTCGTTAAAACAACATTTTGGGCAATGTTAAAAATTAAATTACAATAACTATTTGCTAAATATTTGCTTGGTTTATATCATTCACAAAAAACAGTTTTAGCCATGCAGTTTAGCAATGCAGTTTTATTCATGCAGTTAGTTCTTGATTTCAAGACTGCAGTGAACGAAATGAATTTTTTTCGCATAAACTTTCTCATAAAAATCCGATCGCTGAAAATGAAATTTTCGGATTTTTTCTGATCTTATTTTTAATACATTTTTTGCGTTTTGTAGTTCCGCCTTTTCAGTTCACTTGAAAATACTCATTTTTCGAAATTTTTGTGCAATCAAATGACTACAACCCTTCATAGACACCCGGGCCGAGGAATTTGGCCAAAATTATGTAAGATCAGCGGCAACTAGCGCTGACAAGTCGGAAAATTCACCGCAATTTTCTTACATAATTTTGCGTTGAAGGCGTTGAATTTAAAGACAAAAATTCATCGCATTCAGTGCAAAATTATGTAGGAAATGGCGGTGAATTTTCCAACTTGTCAACGCTAGTTGCCGCTGATCTTACATATTTAGCGTTGAATTTAGCGTAGATCTTACATATTTAGCGTTGAATTCAGCGTAGATCTTACATACTTTTGCGTTGAATTTAGCGTTGATCTTACAAAAAAATCAACGCGTAGAACTCTGGGTATAGGACTCGAACCACTGACCTCCTGCTTACTTGTCGCCTCTTCTACCATTGCGCCACCGTACCTTGGTTTCCTTAAGAGCCGAAATCCTTATAAAGCGTAGATCTTACATATTTTGCGTTGAATTTAGCGTAGATCTTACATATTTTGCGTTGATTTTAGCGTAGACCTTACATATTTTGCATTGAATTTAGCGTAGAACTTGCATATATTTCGTTGAATTTAGCCTAGATTTTACATATTTTTTGTTGAATTTAGCCGAGATCTTACATAATTTCAACGTATTCAACGCATTTATCATGTGAGAAGTACTGGGAAAAATTTAAAAATTTTTTTAATTATTGAAAAAAATTTGAATTCCTTAAATGGTCTGAAATGGTTTTTGCACCGTAAGAGAGCAAATGGTTATTTTTTGCTGACTTCATTTTTCTCAATTGTGCAGTATAGGGGTCGAAACAGTAAAAAAATTAATTTTTCGAAAAAAAACTTGAAAAATTTGAAATCTTCAAATGGTCTGAATTGGATTTTGCACTATAAAAGAGCACTAAAAAAGATTTTTTCTGACTTTTTGTTACTCACCTTTGGAGTATAGGGTTCGAAATAGTGAAAAAATTAAATTTTCGAAAAAAAACTTGAAAAAGTTTTGAAATCGTAAAATGGCCTGAAACGAATTTTGCACTAAAAAAGAGCACTAAAAAGTGATTTTTCTCACCTGTGCAGTATAGGGTTGAAAAATTAACTTTTTGAAAAAAAACTTGATAAATTTGAAACCGTAAAATGGTGTCAATTGTATTTTGCACCATAAAAGAGCACTAAAAAATGATTTTCCTCTGACTTCACATTTCTCACCTGTGCAGCATAGGGGTTGAAACAGTGAAACTGATTTTTCGAAAAAAATTTGGAAAAGTTTTGAAAATGTAAAATTGTCTCAAATGGATTTTGCACTATAAAAGAGCACTAAAAAGTGGTTTTTTGCTGACTTCGCTTTTCTCACCTGTGAAGCATAGGGGTCGAAACAGAGAAAAAATTGACTTTTTGAAAAAAACACTTGAAAAACTTTTGAAACCATAAAATGGTCTGAAATGGAATTCAAAAAAATCAACCTTAAATTTGTAAGATCTATGCCAAAATTCTACGCAAAATATGTAGGATTGGATTTGAAAGCGTTGAATTTATGTAAGATCTACGCTAAATTCAACGCTAAATATGTAAGATGTACGCTACAATTCAACGCTAAATATGTAAGATCTACGCCAAACTGCAACGCAAAATATGTAAGATTGGCGTTGAATGCGTTGAATTTATGTAAGATCTACGCTAAATTCAACGCTAAATATGTAAGATCTACGCTAAAACTCAACGCTAAATATGTAAGATCGACGCCAAAATTCAACGCAAAATTATGTAAGATTGGCGTTGAATGCGTTGAATTTATGTAAGATCTACGCTAAATTCAACGCTAAATATGTAAGATCTACGCTGAAAAATCAACGCTAAATATGTAAGATCTACGCCAAATTTTAATGCAAAAAATGTAAGATTGGCGTTGAATGCGTTGAATTTATGTAAGATCTACGCTAAATTCAACTCTAAATACGTAAGATCTACGCTAAAATTCAACGCTAAATATGTAAGATCTACGCTAAAGTTCAACGGAAAATTATGTAAGATTGGCGTTGAATGCGTTGAATTTATGTAAGATCTACGCTAAATATGTAAGATCTACGCTAAAATTCAACGCTAAATATGTAAGATATACGCCAAATTTTCAACGCAAAATATGTAAGATTGGCGTTGAATGCGTTGAATTTATGTAAGATCTACGCTAAATTCAACTCTAAATACGTAAGATCTACGCTAAAATTCAACGCTAAATATGTAAGATCTACGCTAAAGTTCAACGGAAAATTATGTAAGATTGGCGTTGAATGCGTTGAATTTATGTAAGATCTACGCTAAATATGTAAGATCTACGCTAAAATTCAACGCTAAATATGTAAGATATACGCCAAATTTTCAACGCAAAATATGTAAGATTGGCGTTGAATGCGTTGAATTTATGTAAGATCTACGCTAAATTCAACGCTAAATATGTAAGATCTACGCTAAAATTGAACGCTAAATATGTAAGATCTACGCCAAAATTCAACGCAAAATTATGTAAGATTGGCGTTGAATGCGTTGAATTTATGTAAGATCTACGCTCAAGCGTAGATCTTACATAAATTCAACGCATTCAACGCCAATCTTACATAATTTTGCGTTTTTTAGCGTTGACACCTCGGTCCGGGCACCATAATATGGAGTTTCGTTTTTATAACTATTTGAATTTGGGTTCAACCCGGGTTCTCTTAATCGAACAAAAGAAACCATAAACCATCATACATTGGATAAATTGAAGCAAATGACGATACTAACATCTGAGTGGTAGTATATGAAAATAGTGTCGATTTCAGCTTCGTGTTGGTTGAAAACTTGCCAAGTACAGTTGATTGTGAAATTTCCTTCTTGGGGGTCATCGGGTAGTTTTTGCACCTTACATGCAAAGTCTTTCATGTTAGTCGGGGGGCTCTTGTACGATTCACACACCAAAGTCTCGCTCTTAAAAACAAAGTTTCTACACAGGTTTCAATTGCCTGAATATGAAATCATTGATTTTTGCAGCCACCCATTCTTGCGATGACCAGACAAAAATGAGGAAACTATAGCGAACTGTGACGTACAACTATGCCAACAAATAACAGTGCCGATTAAAACAGTGCCTATAATTTGTTGCATAAAAAATTGAATAAATAGTTGCAACCACTTATTCAATTTTTCACGCAATAAATTTCAAAACCAATCAGATGGCTCCAAATTTGAATTGAAATTAGAGGACAAAATCTGAACCAATCACAATGAAGTGCTGAGATTTTTTATTTTGTAACTCGTCAGTTTAAGGTAAATGAAGCGAGATAAATATTCGGCAAAGAATGATAATTGGGACTATGGCCATGCCTGAGAGGTCCGTGGGACTTGATATAAATCTATCACAACCAGTGATCAACTTGTCCTAATCCTAGCAAGCTACGTTGCACGAATTGCTCTCAAACGACCGCGGTGGACGGTGGAGGTGGAATCAATTTACACTGCTACAACAGTAGCACTAAAACAATATTTGAATATTAAAATGCAATCAGTTTGAGCGAACTTTTGATTAGAATTTTAGTTGCAAGCTACCGACAATTTACCTAAATTTGAACTGCTTTGAACTCATGCAAAAATCAAGAAGTGAAGCGTGATGAAGTTACTTTAAAAATGGTTAAACGAAAAATGGATTGTTCAAAAAAGCCACATAAAAAATCGACATAACTTAAATAATTCGTTTTAGAGCCACTGAACAAGAATCGTTAAGAATCGTCAAATCTAAACGTGCAAAATCGTTTTTTTTTAAATATTATTTTCGGTATTGACCGATAATGATAGGTATGATTGAATTTCAAACTTGAAGTTAATGCTGAGAGGCTTTATATGTGTCAAGACAAAACATACCCGGCAGATTGCCGGAAAATAGCCGCCGTTGATTCCAATAAGCATGATTGGGATTGAAATAACAGAAGATATTGAAAAAAAAGATTTTTGTACAAAAACATTTTTTTTAAGTCCGATTTATTTTGATGGCATTTCGTAGTTGAACATACTTCTGTTTCTTAGAGAGAGGCTACAGGGGCTACTATCAATAACAATAAGCATTAGAGAGAGGTATCTAATACTTATAGGAACGACGTTCGAATAGCGGGCATCTAAAATTGGGCTTTATGGGTTTATCCCGTTTCTATTTCTGACTTCAATTTTTTATACTGACTCTGTTCAATTTGAATTGCTTTGCTGAGCAACTGATGTTCAAAATCACTTTTAGCAGAATGAGAGAAGAGAGAAGTTAGCCTAGAGAAGTCAAAAAGATTTCACGCAAAATGTTGAAAAGGCGGCAAAATGAGGTAAAGCGAAACATTTTTTTATTTGACGAAGTGAAAAACATAGCAGGACAAGTCCTGACGTACAATTCAAAGAATTTTCATTGAACAAAAAAAACTAGACCTAAAACGGTCTATAAATGGATTGGAAAAACCATTTAGAAAAAAAATCCGATCCAAAAAATTGAAAAAACAGTAAAAATCAAAGTTAAATTGCCGCATGTGAACAAAAACCACTAGCGAGAAAGCGAATTTTTGTTCAAACACCGTTTTCTCACTCTACTTTAAATTTAGAGCAAAAAAATTTCATCAGCACAAAATTGCGTTGAAAATTGACTAGAGCCGCAAATTTTTTAAATCTGTAAAAAAAACAAGGAGGCTCGGTAATGTGCGTACGCACATAAAGTTCCGATCCCGCTCATCCATATTCTTGAGTTAATTGGCCTCCAAATGATGAGGAGTTAGAAAACCTTCAACAACATACATACCATAAATAAAGAACCAATGGAATACAATAATGCCACCCTAGAGGGCCGATGAACGTTGTTGTTAATAGAACAACTAGAAAGGACAATAATTAATATCAAACACCACACATTATTTGCGACTAAAAACCGGTGGCTATAATAAATAAAATCATAACAAAACCAAACTCGCATCAGATAAAACCTAAACAAAACAATTTGACCTATACTTCATTAGAAAAGATCGGAGACTTGTCCTCAATGCGACTTTTTAACTGGTCGATGAAAAAGAGCAACTAGGGGCGAAGTTCAAAAATACATTTTCATTTTTGAAAACAATTATTTTACCATTATTAAGGTTATTAGATGTCAACTGAAATTACTAAAATGTTCGCTCATATCTCCATAGGAAGCAATTAAGACATGTCATTAGCCAATGTTTAATTGCGCAAAATTACAAAGCCAATGGAAATTACGATTGTTATAAATTAGAAAGAAAACAAAAACGCTATTAAATAAACAAATATAAAAAATCTCAAATTTTTTAAGAAATCTCGTAGTAATTGTAGCAATAAAGACAAGCGTTTGAAGCTAACACTTTCATAGATATCAAAATGCTGTTCACTTGAAACGTGTTGTGACCTGTGTTTACAGAGACTGAGCTACAAATTAATCGAAGAACGTTTCAAAAAAATGATGAAGCTCAGAAACCCCAATAGATTTTTGAAAACAAATATTTTCAAAAAGTCTAACGGATTTAAAATTTCAACAGACAACATTGAATTAGATTTTGATACTCCGGATGCCAAATTGGCCTGTAAATAATGAGACTAAGTCACGACCCTACAAAATAACAAATATATAAAGAAGCCAAAACTTCAAACATTTTTACGAGATTACACTATTAGAGGCACTATAATCATTAGATCATGCCTGCAAGAACCGTAAATTGTCAGTTTTGTTTCAGTTTAACCTGAATGAGATTTCTTTATATAAGGACTACGAGATGATGAGAACAAAGAGAAAGCCACAAAATTTACAGTTTAGCAATCTCGAAAACTTTTTTGTGAAATCAACAGTCGAAGCCATATGTCACAACGTATAACCAAGCGCAATGTCAAACGTATGAATCAACAAAATTTAATGCGGTTTTTAATTAGTGAGATTGAGTTACATAGTTACGAAAATGAAAGCAAAAAGTATACAGTTCAAAAAAATGTTTTTCTTAATTCAATTTTAATGTCATTAAAACAAACAGCTATAAACTGAAATCTTTAAATAGTTCGAGTTATACTTCCTGAAGAAGCAATTGAGACCTATCGTTATCAGGTATATGACGTACAACAGCAAAAAGACAAACATAGGCAAAAAAGTCCATTGAAATTTTGCGAGATAACTGTGTCTCAGCCCAAAAAGCATAAACTATATAACTAAAAGAATTACCATATCCATATACGCTTTGTTCCCAACGATGTGGGTTTTCTATAATTTTACTCATTTGGAATTGCCAATATTAAAATAATTTGACAAGGCAACAAATTGAACTCAAAAATTTGCATTTATGCTCAAAAATGAAAAAAAAAACTTGAAAACGCTTTGTATAAAAGAAGAGACCAATAATTGACCATGACAACATTACAAACACTAATTTATGAACAACAAGAAATCAGTTTCTGCTTTTTTTATTGAGGCTGCAACCGGAGATAAGAGAATTAAGATAAAAAATATGGGAAAGTTCAAAAATTAACCGATATTTTCTTAAAACAATTGTATTCAAAGTTAAAACAGTCATTAGATAACAACTGAATGAATTGTCTAGATTCATTTATAACTCCTAAAAAATAACTGGATTTTTGAATGGGGACAATAAGCTGTTAGACTATAAAAAAATAACAAATGAAAGCAAAACTCAAGAAAAAAATAAAAATTTAATTACGAAAACATTTGGTCAGAACCACTAAAACCATGAGCTTATTCTGAAACTGTAATATAATCTCGTTGCTCCTTGTTTTTTAAAATAGTATCTGTCATTCACTATGAATCAACAAAAAGTATACGTCCTGGGGAAGCAATTGAGACCTATCATTATCAGGTATATGGCGTACAACAATAAAAAAAGACAAATATAGTCAAAAACAAATAAAAATCCATTGAAACTTTGCGAGATAACTGTGTCTCAGCCCAAAAAGCAGAAACTATTTAACTATAACGATTACCATATCCATATACGCTTTGATCCCAGCGATATGGGTTTTCTATAATTTTCATCAGTTGGACTTGCCAATCTTAAGATAATTTGACAAGGCAACGAAATGAACTCATAATTTTTGCATTTATGCTCAAAAATGAAAAAAAAAAACATGAAAACGCGTTGTATAAAAAAGAGACCAATAATTGAACATTAAACCACTACGAACATTAATATATGACCGACAAGAAATCGGTTTATGCTTTTTTATTGAGTCTGCAACCGAAGATAAGAGAATTAAGATAAAAAATATTGGCAAAGTTCAAAAATTAACCGATATTTTCTTAAAACAATTATATTCAATGTTAAAACGGACATTAGATAATAACTTAATGGTTTGTCTAGATTAATTTTTAACTCTTAAAAAACAACTGGATCTTTGAATGGGGACAATAAGCTGTTGGACTACAAAAATATAACAAATGAAAGCAAAATTCGAAAAAAAACAAAATTTTATTTACGAAAACAATTGGTCACTAAAAACCACTAAAACCATGTGCTTATTCTGAAACCGTAATGTAATTTCGTTGTTCCTTGTATTTTAATATAGTATCTGTCTTTCATTAAGCCTTGATCTGAATTTCTTGTAAGTAAAAAAAAGTTCACATAAAGACCTCTTCATAGCCAAAATATTTTGAAAAAAAGTCGCGCCCCAGTAAAATCTAGAAAAACTCTTTTTGTTAGGATCCATGACGCGATAAAAATCAGTCCAGATGTTACTACGCAATCTAAGAAAATACTCATTTGTTCAAATGGTTGCGAAACAGATCATTATTTCATAAAAATTTTTCAGGTTGTCAAAAATAAAATTGCATTTTGTGTAATTATCGAGTTTTAATTTGCAAAAAAATGGCGAAATAATATTTCCAGAAGACTCTCAAAGCCAGCGGGTATTGAACTAGCTCGCTTTTTAGCTTAAAAAGAATACGGCAGCAGTTTTAAGGTATCTACTCCCAGCAAATTTAAAATTATTGGGCTAAGCAAATTTGTTCACGAAAAAAAAGTCGAATTTTGACAAATTTAGCAAAGATTTCAGTCAAAAAATTCGGATCGAAGAAATCAGCAACTCTTCTCTATCTTAATTGATAAAATCAATAACACTACAGTAAAAAATTTGAACAAAATTCAGCATAATTGACGAAAATTAGGTCAAAATTACCGAAAATTTGAATAAAAACAGTTGAATTACGTCACATATTCACAAAACTTTAAACCTCGATAACTCCCTATAAAAAGCAAAAATAGTAAAAAAATTATTTTTAATTCCTTATTCTGCGCTGGACGGGGTTTTTAATGATACCACCCACAACTCTCTTCGATGATTATATCGATCGGCCAAATTTGACTGAACAAAAAAAACCCATTTGAGTATATAGTTCCTCCCCTACTAAAGTGGGTCGGAACAAAAAGTACAAAAACATCATGTATTCAAGCTGCTTGGAAACCGCATCATTGAAATTCAAATAAAAGGCTTAGAAACAGTGTAGAACACCTCAAAAATGCAATAAACTTTGTGTTTTTTTAAAGTTTTTCACAACTTATATTGCATTTTTTACATAATTTCTGTCCAAAATGATTACCATTGTTAAAAAATTCTGACGAAAACCCCCGAAACATCGAGATAAGGGTCTTTCAAGATTAAAAGAACCCTTTCACTTTCCGAATACGCTTGAAAAAGACAGATTGTGATCTCAAAAAAGCAGAATTCATTGGAATTACTTTTTGATAGTTCTATATCAAGTCCCGCTGTCCGCTGACGCATGCTGGATTAAAATTTTTCATTTTTGAATTTTTGCATTGTTTATTTTTTTATTGGTTATTTTTACTTTGCGTATTTTTGCATTGGGTTTTTTTGCATGGGATATTTTAACATTAGGTATTTTGGCATTGGGTGTTTTGGCATTGTGTATTTTGTCCTGACACCGTTTTACCTCTAACCTTGTCTTCGTATTTGGCAGGCGGAACTTTCACTGCCACCCACACATTATAAGACTGGCCAGCAATGATATCCTGCTGTTCAGTGTCCTTTGTTAAATTCACAGTAAAATTCCACTGTTCAGCACAGACCTCACTTTCAGGTGGACAACTTAGTTTGGACAGCTCATACTCTGATTTCGTCAAATTGGCGACCGCGTCGTAGCCTTTGTCAGCTTGTACTGAAAGTACAAGAAATTGTTTACAAGTAGAAAATTATTTACAAACAAAGAATTATCTAGCCGGCATATTAAAACCTAAGCGAACAGATGATACTCATCTTTTAAAAAATATGTTAAGAGCTTTTCGCGAATTTTTCACGTTCACGAAATTTTCCACTGCTATGTCCAACTCGAGTTCCATCTTTCCAAGTGGATTATTGTAGTGTCAGCTCTTCCAATCCTATACCCAATTTTTAACGGTGGTAAAGAGCAAAAACTGAGACCCTAAACTTATCGACGTCGTAAGACACTTTACCAGACTTTATCAGATCAAGATTTTGAAAAAGATAACAAAACTGATTTCTGTAAAATGATAACTTGTTGAGCTGAAAATTTGCCTCTTCAATAGTTGTAATAGCATCTTTCACAAAAGCTACCGCTTGGAGAATTCAAATGTCCCATAGATAGAGAATGAAAAAATCTTTTCAATCCCAAATTAGTTTTGACAACTATTGCTTCCAATATTAAAAAGTCTAGGAGGCTGTTTATGATGAATTACATTGAGAGATCAAAGTCATTAAAAAGATGGAATTCCACCAAGCATAATATTGGAACAATGTCAGCATTACTAGTCAGCGCCTGCTAAACAAAATGAATCATTTCGTACAGTTTACCTCATTAACTCCATGAAACATATCATAATACATGTAAGTGACCTTAATGTGTGGGATGGTGTCAAGGCAATTTAACCAATTCCATTTCACCAAATGCCATTATACGCAATGCCAATATACCCAATTCCGATTATATGTTTACGTAAGGGACATGGTTCTGCCTCAGAGGCCCGTAGGGCTTGATAAGAAACTACTACAACCGAGCATGGGATTAAATTATTCGAAAGAGATTATCAAAGTACACTGGGCATAATGGCTGTAGGAATGGAAAGTTAAACTTAAGGGTTTTTCGGAAAATAATCAATTAATACTGACCTTGAATTATTCCAAACACAAAAGCGAAGTCTAAATTTGAAACTGTACAAAGATAATAATGGTGAAGAAATTTAAACTGATGAGAACGGTTCATTAAGTAAAAATGGACTCTGATAAAGATTATATCATAGATTGAACATCAAAATTCTCACCCACGTAATAATGGATTAGAAACCCAATTTAGGGGCCTAGGTTATCAAAGTCATGAATGGCCTTCTGAAAACTTTTCCCAAAAAAGTATTTTTCACAAAAAGATTCGGAACATTCTGTAAAAATAGGACTAAACTATCATAACCAAACATAGATAAGCAGTATAAATACGGCTCAACTTTAGCCAATTTTTGTAACCAAAAGCAGTCTGAAAATAATTTTACTGTCGTGATAATCGAAATTGCGGAGTAAATTTTATTAGACGTGTGAGTTAACAGATCTCTGTCGTGGTACTGAAAATTGTAATAATTGTTTGAACCCAGTATACTATGGTAACTATACTTTTCGTTAAATCAACTTAGCAAATTTTCCACTACTTTCTCTTTTTAGACCTTTTCAATAAATTAGTAGAGCTTAAACTGGTATCTCTTAGGTATTTGCTAAACGCTTCAATACTTGGCACTTATAGGCAATTGTAACTAGTTGTTCTGAATGAACCATAGCCTTGTAATAATTAATATTGGGAAAAAATTAATAGTTTCTTTCGGTTTCCTTTTAATCAACAGTGTAATTGTACAACTTTAGTAACTTCACAATACATTTCTAAGGATCTGAAATCATACTCAATCTAGCTTCAATTTTTTAGATTTAAATTAGTTTGGTGACTAGTAAAGTAGTGAGCAACCAATCAATAATAAGGTTAAGTTCACTTCTAGGACACCGCATAGTGAAGCCACTCTGAGGGTAGGCCTGCCTGCTCGTAGAAGACTTGGGAAGTTAAGTTAACCCATGTAGTATGGAATGGTGAACTGAGTAGACAATTAAAACGTTCTGCAGTAACCTGAAGTACATGGTTAATACCCGTCTGGTTGGGTTGTGGAGTGAACACCGACGAGCTCTTCACGTCATCTACTATTTGTTTTCAATATACTGGATGATCGATTAATTAGAAAGAAAATTGAGGATCTGGTATAATTCTGAATCTTAGAGTCACCAATTTATTTCATTTGGTAAAACACTTCTTAGAAGCTAAAAAATCAATCAACATAGAGAGGCATTACAAACATATTCTAATATCATCATTATTATTGGCAATTGACTACAGCTCTATAGCGCCTGAAAATACTTTCTTTAGGAGTTGAACGGAGGGCCTGGTATAACCCTTTAGTCTAGTTAAGAGTAGTAGGTTTGTGAATTTTCTATCCAGTCCAGTAGTTTTCTCTAAAGATAGATTCTAGGAACAATCGTGGAATTGTGAATGGGGTAAAAACTCCACCCTAAATATTCAGATTCTATATTGGCGACCACAGATGGATTCTTCTGATTAGAAGGCGGTTTTGCTTTTTACAAAAAAAAAGAAAAAAACGCAAAATTAGAATTTGAGAGAACCGGTGAATTAGATCTTTGGAATACGTTCCAAAGGTAAAACTCATCTATATATTTTTTTCCGTGTCATTTGGTTTTACATCGAAAATTACTTCAATTACCAAAAATGAACAACGCACCAAAAAATAGCAACAGCAACAACAGAACCAGGCGAACAATCAGCAACAAATAGTCGTAGCACCAGCCCTTCTCACCCCCCTCCAATATCCTAGCCGCGACTACGATAGCTTCGAAAGATGGGTTCGACACTTCGAATCAATGTCAACTGCCAATATTTGGGATGACCAGAGACAACGCGATGTCCTACCCACGTGTTTGATCACTTATGCGTTAGATGAGTATTACAATCTCCCCAATCATTATTTTCAACAAGTGCAAGGACACCCAGCCCCGACCATCGCGAGAGTTCTGAACGCTCTTAACAACAGAATTGGCGACTTTCCGAACGCAAGGAAAGCCCGCACCGAATTCAAAAATCTTCAGCAATTGGAATCAGAGTCAATCCAAGAGTTCTCAAGGCGAGTTCGTAAGTTAGGAGAGGCAACCAATGCTCATCTTGATGTTGCGGGACCACAGGAAGCTAACAAAGGTGCCTTTATGGACGGACTGTTGGACAGCGATATCAGATATACACTCCTGAAGGAAGAACCGGGAAGCTTCAATGCAGCTACACAACGGGCCAATGCTCTAGACGCCATCAGTAAAGCGGAACCCAGTCGACTGCGAGGACGAAGAAACGGACATGTGAGATGGACAAAGGGTGAACAAGATCATGATGAGTCAGTAACAGCTGACTCTAGAGCACTTAACACCAGTCTGTCATTGGGTTTCAATCAAATGATCGAGTTTCAGACCAAAAGCTTAAATAAGATGCTAGAGCAGCAAGAGCGACAAACACAGATCATGGAGAAGATTCTCGAGACCCAAACAAGATTTCTATCCGAATCAAGTCAAACCAGTTTTAAGAGTAGAAGTCTGGGAAGACCGGTAGGCTTTCGACCCAGAATGTCTGCGATGCAGTGCTATAATTGCCGCGAGTTTGGGCACTTGCCAAATCAGTGTCCACAGAAAGGAACAAAACAACTGGGTATATCCGCAAACTTGGACACCGATAGACAAACAATCGTAAAAAGCATTTGACAGAGAGCGAACTCAGAGCAAGTGAGCAGTATCAAAAAGTTCAAGCCGAAGCAGTCTTTGGACCTACAGTCTACGTGATGGTTGATCTTGACGGACGAAAACACAAAGCGTTAGTGGATACTGGGAGCAATGTGAACATTCTATCAGAAAAAATTTACTCACAGTACGAACAGCGTTCCAAACTCAGACCATTCCGAGAACAACTTCTTTCGGCCACCAATGATCCTTTCGAATTACTTGGCGTTTTCACTGGCGAAATAAAGTTCGACACCGGGGTTAAAGTGAAAGCCAATCTCTTGGTGGCCCCGAACACAGACGTGCCTTTGATACTTGGAACCCAGGTAATGGAGCAGAATAAAGTATCAATCGACTTCCATTCTAAGCAGCTGATGATGGAGAAAGAAAGCAAAGTTGTAAACTTGCAATTTGCCTATAGACCTGAAGTTCCAGGCACGTACATCTTTGTGAGACGGAAGCAAAATCCGGTCTTGATCAAATCGAAACAACGGAAGAAACACAGCACGAGTTAACTGCGGAAACAAACCTAATCCTATCATGCGATGAAGATTTAGAACAGATTTATTCTTTAGCAATTCCAGACAGCAACCAACAAACAGACGACAGAAGAACACTGCTACGAGAGTTCAGAGATATGTTTACAATGAACGACAAGGAACTTGGACAGACACACTTGGTTCAGCATGAAATTGACACAGGTGATACGCTGCCCCTCAAGATTTCACCCCATAGACTTGCACCTGGAAAGATTACTCTGGTTAAGAAGGAGATTGAGGACATGCTGGCACTATCCGACAATCAAACAGCCCGTACAGTGCACCAATCGTTCTCGTTACCAAAAAGGATGGGAGCAATCAAATGTGCACATACTTCAGACGACTAAACGAAGTGACAAAGAAAGACATATTTAACATTCCGCGAATTGACCAGACACTGGATCATCTTCACGGAGCAACGATTTTCTCAAGCCTCGACCTAGCCTCTGGATATTGGCAAGTCCCATTAGCTGAGATTGCTATACCAAAAACTGCGTTCGTCACTCCCGATGGTGGACAACACGAGTACCTCAGACTTCACTTTGGACTTTGCAAGGAGACTTTGCAAGGCCGGGAAACTTCCAGCGACTTATGACAAGTATCTTTAATGAATATCTCTTCTCGTTTGTCCTCATCTTCTTGGACGACGTTCTGGTGTTATTTAGAAATGTGGAGGAACACGAAAAACACATGCGTCTCGTTTTTTACGCTCTTCGCCAGGCCAATCTTAAACTCAAACCCAAGAAATGTCGCCTCTTTCAAGAATTGGTAACCTATCTAGGATACAAACTGAGCCCAGAGGTAATTGCACAAGATGAAAACAAACTCGTTGCAGTACGGGACTGGAAATGACCAGAAAACGTTAACGAAGTGATGTCTTTTATTGGATTTTGCAGTTACTACAGACGTTTCATCAAAGACCTTGCTGGGACAGCGAAAACTCTTCACCAGATAACAAAAAAGAACAGCCGTTTCACTTGGAACCCAGAATGCCATAATGCGTTCGAAAAACTGAAAGAGGCTTTGATTGATAGCTCAGTACTCAAGCATCCAGACTAAAACTCTCCTTTTATCCTGGAAACGGATGCAAGTAACAACAGTCTAGGGGCAGTGCTCTCAAATATTGTCGATGGAGTAGAATACCCAGTGGCTTTCGCGAGCAGAGTTTTGGCGCCAGCAGAATGTCGTTAATCAAAAACAAAAAGAGAAGCATTAGCAGTCATTCAGGCGATGGAATGGTTTAAGCCTTACATTTGGGGAACTCAATTTGTGCTAAGAACAGATCATGCATCGCTACAGTGGTTATTTAGACAAAACAAGGACGGGATGATATTCAGGATGCTTCAAAGACTGCAGGATTTCGAATTTCAAGTAGTACATAGACCAGGAGACAAGCACGGGAATGCAGATGGACTGTCAAGACAGTGCAGCATCATACCAGAGCTAACTGAAGCCAAGAGACTAGTTATGTTTGGAAGTTGCCTATCAGCTAACTCTTTGGAAGAAGCCTTCGTAAGAATAAACTCAGTTACAGCCCAGGACGCGAACGAACCAATGAGTATCCAATTTCAAGAAGAAGTAATTTCACTTAGGCTGGCTCAACAAAACGATCCCTGCTTACGTCTCATCTTGCAATGGGCAAACGCTGCGAAACATCCAGACCAAAATCCACTGAGAGACTTAAAAATCAAGAAGGCAAACGCAAGTGAAAGGAGAAGATGCAGTAGCGATGTGGGGCCTCTGGGACCAGAAGGAACTGACTGATGGCGTGCTGTACAGGAAGTGGCATGTAGAAGGAAGCAATACAACCCAAAAACAACTTGTAGTACCGCAGGGACTCAGAGAGACAGTTTTGAAACACCTTGACGATTCAAAACTCAGTGGAGGCCATTTTGCTTTTCAAAAGACCTTGGACAGGGCAAGACAGAGGTTTTGGTGGCCAAAAATGAGAAAAGACATTGAACGAAAGTGTGAGAACTGCCTGCACCCTGTGTCAAGCACCAAGTACCGCTGGAAAGAAAAGAATAGCCCCTCTCCAGACAATCAACGTTTGGATCCGATTCAGCAAAATGTTAGCAGATATCCTGGGACCTGTTACCCGAGCAAAGGCAAGCGGTGCAAAACACATAATCGTATTGACGGACTTTTTCACGAAATACGTGGTTTGCGTTCACTTAGAAAGAACTACGGCCGAAGATGTTGCTAGAGCAATTGTGGAGAACTGGGTTTTGACGTTTGGAGCACCTGATTGCCTTCACACCGATCAAGTAGCAAACTTCTGCAGCGAACTACTACTAGAAGTGTACAAAGTTTTTGGAATAGAGAAGATAAGAACATCGCCATATCACCCTTAGGGAAATGGTATGGTAGAACGTCACAACAGAGTTGTTGTTGATGTTATTTCCAAATACTGCGCAAACAATCCAAGTAGCTGCGATCAAATGATTCCCTATCTCAATTTCGTCTATAAAACAACCGTACACAAACCAACAGGACAGACTCCATTCTCACTTGTGTTTGGACAAGAATGCAAATACCCAATTGACCTGCTACTCACAAAAGCACCTGGTCACGAAATTGCCAACTACGAATTAATAAGATGGCTTAATGAACAATTGGGGAAGCACATATGAATGCCAGAGAGACACTTGGCTACAAACAATGAAGACAAAAAGATTTGTACCACGAAAACTTCTTTGAAGAGGAACTAAAGCCAGGAGAGAAAGTTTGGCTCTTCGCACCCCAAAAAGCAAAATCAAGGAAGTTTTTTCTTCCCTGGATCGGACCATATAACATCATCGAAAGGACCTGAGAAGTCAACTAAAAAATCTCGAAAGGCACAAAATCCAAGAAATGGCAGATAGTCCACTACAATTGATTGAAGCCTGTGAAGGAGGAAGACGAGTTACCCAGAATGGAAACAAGATCATGTCATCAAGAGAAATGGCCCAGCCGCCAAAACACGTATGACCAGGAAGTTCACATTGAAGAAAACAATAAAATTTTCACCCCAGAAATTACATCCTGACGACCCAAACAAGAGAGTCTCTTCAAATGGATGGACGAGGATGAAGAATTTTTCTACGACCTCTTTGCAGAGCGAGAACATTCAACTAAAAGGCCCACTAAGACTAACATACCAGCAGAACCGATCACTCCGGAACAAGACAAAACACAAGAGAACCAGACCCCTTTTGTAATCCCAACCAAAGAGATTGACTCAACACCACTGCCCCAACGACCACACAAGCCAAAAATTGTCTTGAGGGACCTCAGTGAAACACAGTCAACACCTGCAAGCGCCAAGAGGGAAATGTGCAAACCAAAAACCTTAGCAGAATTTCGGGAACCAAAACTGACGAAACAGTAAACTCCATCACTAAAACACGAGAAAGACGCGCAGTGAAGTACCCAAAACGATTCGGAATCGACGACGAATAAAAAGAAGAATATATATATATATATATATATATATATATATATATATATATGTATATATATATATATATATATATATATATATGTTTAAAAAATAGAAAACATAAAAAAGGTACTTGGCTAAGTTTCTCTATATGGCATTTCCTAAAAAATTGTAGAGATCAAAAGATGAACCGAAATAGTTATTAAAGATGGGGACAATCGAAAAAAAATATTTAAAAAGCACCATTAGAAAAACTTATCTTGCAATTTAATATATCACCTGCATTATGAAAAGAGCTAATCAGCTCAAATAACTTTCAGCTAATTTGGGGGGAATTATTACAGAATAAAGCACTTTTTTTAATACAGAAGAACTGCTATCTATGTTTAGCGCAGTAATTAACCATAATAATGTTTAGATGTACAACTTTCTGATATTTATATTAAAACTTGCGGGGCGACAGCAAACAGCGGAGAGTGCACAAACTACTGCGCATGTTCTCTTTCAACCTCAAACTCCAGTTTCTTGGCCGACTCATATCTGACTGTGGATATCGCAGGCACACTTTGAAAGCTGTTGAACGTGGATCTCCGGCCAATTTATAAATTCTCTACAATACTTCACCAATTGGAACAAAAAACATGGAAGAGCTCCCAGTTTTGCAACAACCCAGAAATAAGCGCACTATTGCAGCACCACTTTGACGGAACAATCTCATTTATTCAGATAGAATACGAAAGAGCGGAGAAAGAGAGGACAAAGCTTGTCAAAGAAGTAGCATCTTTTGTAAACCAGACTATCACTCTTCAGAGACAGAGACGATCACCACTGCTTTTGCAATTGGAGCTGCGACGGCGATAACTTTAGAACCCTTACTGGCAGGCTGTAGACTACTCTCAATTTTTGGTCTGTGCGAAAATTCTAAGCGAAAGATGGAACAATTGGAAGGACGATTGCACTATTTGGAACCAAGAATGGTTCACCTGCACAACGAAGAAACAGAGTATATTCAGGTGGTGGCCAGCAGTAGTTTGAAGCTTCATGAAGACACACGAAAAGTGCTAAACTACTCAGAGGATAACTTTGAGATTCTGCAAACAAACCTGGAGGTGCTTCAAAAAACAATGGAAGAAATAGAACAGGCCCAAGCTTGTGATCATCGAAGGTCTGATGTTTTTATGTATACCTTTTGCGCCCAAAGTGCAATTAACAACGTGTCATGGACTCTCAATGCTATGCACAACGAGTTGCAAGTACAAACACTATATTTGACGGAACAGAGAAACATATTTATTACAAGCATTGGAGTGCTATCCAAGGGAATACTGCAAGCCGCACTAGTACCCTACGAGGATTTACGGAAAATAATTACAACTCTGAAGCTGGGAGGTAAGAAGTGTTCTATACCATACGACCACTCAAGTTTACATTACAGCCTGCCCTTAGTGAGAAAAGTTTTTTCCAATCCACACGGACTGTTAATCACAATGGAGGTGCCAGTATACAGTGGTGAACCAATTCACGACGCCTACAAAGCAATCCCTCTGCCACAACCAATCAAGAACACAACGACGGCCGCAACTCTAAAATTAGAAAGGAACTATTTGATCGTATCAAGGCGAGAGGAAAGTTATGCCGAAATGAAGAGTGAGGAATATCTGTCCTTTGGGAACCAAAACTGACGAAACAGTAAACTCCATCGCTAAAACACGAGAACGACGCGCAGTGAAGTACCCAAAACGATTCGGAATCGACGACGAATAAAAAGAAGAATATATATATATATATATATATATATATATATATATATATATATATTTAAAAAATAGAAAACATAAAAAAGGTATTTGGTTAAGTTTCTCTATATGGCATTGCCTAAAAAATTGCAGAGATCAAAAGATGAACCGAAATAGTTATTAAAGATGGGGACAATCGTAAAAATTAGTTAAAAAGCACCATTAGAGAAACTTATCTTGCAAGTTAATATATCACCGGTATTATGAAAAGAGCTAATTAGCTCAAATAACTTTCAGCTAATTTGGGGGGAATTATTACAGAATAAAGCACTTTTTTTAATACAGAAGAACTGCTATCTATGTTTAGCGCAGTAATTAACCATAATAATGTTTAGATGTACAACTTTCTGATATTTATATTAAAACTTGCGGGGCAACAGCAAACAGCGGAGAGTGCACGAACTACTGCGCATGTTCTCTTTCAACCTCAAACTCCAGTTTCATTGGCCGACTCATATCTGTTGTGGATATCGCAGGCACACTTCCAAAGCTGTTCAACGTGGATCTCCGACAAATTTACAAATTCTCTACAATACTTCAGCAATTGGAACAAAAAACAGGGAAGAGCTCCCAGTTTTGCAACAACCCAGAAATAAGCGCACTATTACAGCACCACTTTGACGGAATAATCTCATCTATTCAGATAGAAGGCGAAAGAGCGGAGAAAGAGAGGACAAAGCTTGTCAAAGAAGTAGCATCTTTTGTAAACTAAACCAGACTATCACTCTTCAGAGACAGAGACGATCACCACTAGTGTTTGCAATTGGAGCTGCGACGGCGATAACTTTAGAACCCTTACTGGCAGGCTGTAGACTACTCTCAGTTTTTGGTCTGTGCGAAAGTTCTAAGCGAAAGATGGAACAATTGGAAGGACGATTGCACTATTTGGAATCCAGAATGTTTCACCTGCACAACGAAGAAACAACGTCTCTTCAGGTTATGGCCAGCAGTAGTTTGAAGCTTCATGAAGACACACGAAAAGTGCTAAACTACTCAGAGAATAACTTTGAGCTTCTGCAAACAAATCTGGAGGTGCTTCAAAAAACAATTGAAGAAATAGAACAAGCCCAAGCCTGTGATCACGAAGGTCTGATGTTTTTATGCGTGCCTTTTGCGCCGAAAGTGCAATTAACAACGTATCATGGACTCTCAAAGCTATGCACAACGAGTTGCAAGTACAAACACTATATTTGACGGAACAGAGAAACATAATTATTACAAGCATTGGAGTGCTATCCAATGGAATACTGCCAGCCGCACGAGTATTTACGAGGATTTACGGAAAATAATTACAACTCTGAAGCTGGGAGATAAAAAGTGTTCTTTACCTTATGACACTCAAGTTTACTTTACAGCCTGCCTTTAGTGAGAAATGTTTTTTCCAATCCACACGGACTGTTAATCACATTGGAGGTGCCGATATTCACGATACCTACAAAGCAATCCCTCTGCCACAACCAATCAAGAACACAACGACGGCCGCAACTCTAAAATTAGAAAGGAACTATTTGATCGTATCAAGGCGAGAAGAAAGTTATGCCGAAATGAAGAGTGAGGAATATCTGTCTTGTTTGAGGACACAATTGCTGATACTTTGCACCAAGCCAGTAGCGTTGGTGAGCGCGCAAGATCAACTCTGCTTGACTTTTACTCCTATACAATCACGAGGTAGCTGCGTTGAAGACTTGCAAACGAGAAGTAACCGAATTGCCAATTTTACCGACAGCAATCTACCTTGGGAACTCTATGTACCTCCTCAACGCGCAGACGATCAACAATTTCTTTATAACATAACGTACAGTGGGGGCAGAGAATTTTCAGCCGTGTACCAGCCTGTAAAAGTTGCCTAGTACATCCCCCCTGCGTTGGAAAACTGGTTCACCCGAACAATGGACTGGTCATGTTGCCCAATCCAGCATATTGTCCTCAACACAGTGGACTATTAACCACAATCACAACTCCCGAACTACTTGATACCGCTTTCAACATCCCGAGCATTCCAACGGTCACTCCTACAGAAGAGAGTCGGAATTTGATGTTGCATAAGATGAGATCGGCGCCCAAGGATGTCCCTACGCTTGATGGCGTGACTTAATTGGCGTGACCCTTGCCTGAATTAGTCAGTGAGATGGTAGACAAAGTCGATCAACAAATTTCTGAGGAAAACAACTTCAAAACTTTTCGCCATAGGTCAACACTGCATACATTTAAAGAACTGGCTGTTCTGCTTGGTTTCTCCTTATGGTGTCTTGCATTTGTCCTTTTGGCTGTCTGAGCAGCGAAGAAAGTCCGAAATTACTACAAAACATATTCACAATTTGTCCAACGGTGATCAATGAGATATGGGAGGTGACAAGCAGTTTTAAGAGAGACTAAACTTAGTTGAGAGAATGCGCAATGAGGAGACAAACGCTGATTAAAGAAAAACTGTCGTACCAACATATGGTGATAGTGCTTTTATATATTTTTGCGTTATACTAATTTGTACTATGCAGGAGAATAGTTTAGTCCAGATGGGTGGGATGTAGGAATGGAAGGGTAAACTTTTTTCGGAAAAGAACCAATTAACACTGACCTTGAGTTATTCCCAACACAAAAGCGAAGTCTAATTTTGAAACTGTACAAAGATAATAATGGTGAAGAAATTTAAACTGATGAGAACGGTTCGGTTCAATAAGTAAATATGGACTCTGATAAAGATTATGTCATAGATTGAACATCAAAACTCTCACCCACGTAATATTGGATTAGAAACCCAATTAAGGGGCCTAGGTTATCAAAGTCATGAACGACCTTCTGAAAACTTTTCCCAAATAGGTATTTTTCACAAAAAGATTCGGAACATTTGCTAAAAAATAGGACTAAACTATCATAACCAAACATAGATAAGCAGTATGTATTCGGCTCAATTTTAGCCAACTTTTGTAACCAAAAGCAGTCTGAAAATAATTATATTGTCGTGTTAATCCGAATTGCGGAGTAAATTTTATTAGACGAGTGAGTTAACAGATCTCTGTCGTGGTACTGAAAATTGTAATAATTGTTTGAACTAGTATACTATGGTAACTATACTTTTCGTTAAATTAACCTAGCAAATTTTCCACTACTTTCTCTTGTTAGACCTTTTCTTATAACTTAGTAGAGCTTAAACTGGTATCTCTTAGGTATTTGCTAAACGCTTCAATACTTGGCACTCATAGGCATTTGTGACTAGTTGTTCTGAAGGAACCATAGCCTTGTAATAATTAAGATTGGGTAAAACTTAAAAATTTCTTTCGGTTTCCTGTTAAATTAGTTTGGTGACTAGTGATCAACCAATCAATAATTAGGTTAAGTTAGGTTAACGAACTCGAGAACAGCATCCAATCACTGACAACATGAAGACGATTGATTTCTGAGAGTAATAATTGGCCAAGCTCCTTCTAGGAGACCGCATATTGAAGCCATTCTGGGGGTAGGCCTGCAAGTTAAGTGAACACATGTAGTATGGAATGGTGAACCAAGTAGACAATTAAAACGGTCTGCAGTAACCTGAAGTACCTGATGGGCAATGTCTTAACGTTCTATCGAGATGGTTAATACTCTTTAGGACTTGAACGGAGGGCCTGGTATAACACCTTAGTCTAGTTAAGAGTAGTAGGTTTGTGAAGTTACTATCCAGTCCAGTAGTTTTCTCTAAAGATAGATTCTAGGAACAATTGTGGAATTGGGAATAAGGTAAAACCTCCACCCTAAATATTCAGATTCTCTAATGGCATTTGGGTATATTGTCATCGAACCGTTTAGGATATGGTGGCAAAGCAACGATTATACTAATGGGTATTCATACATCTTTGTTTCTGCCGCGATGTTCCAAAAATTTGCGCAATGTTAATTTAGGATAGTGGCGCCGGCTCGTAAAGTATTTAGTTAACAAAACCAAACTTGCCTAACACATGGCTTCTCTTGCTAATAACTTAACAAAATATTTTCCTTAGTTTTTGTGGAGATTTGACAAAAATGAATGAGAAGACTATTGACTCCACTATGGGCAATCTAGTAATAATGGAAAAAGTACGGATGGAGCGCACTACTTTCGAAAGTCAAAAGTGGAAAAAACAGTTTGTTAATGGAAAAAAACTGTCAATTTTCACCATTTTGTAATCTCTTGAAAAAATAGCTTGTTTTTCTACTTTTTTCTGAACGCTTTTTTAATTATTATTTAATGAAAAAAGTGGAGATTTGATTTTTCTCCACTTTCAAATTTTCAAAGAGCAGCGCTGGATCCGTACTTTTACCCTTACTCATAGTGATGCTTTCTCAGTCAAAAGATTGTCAAATAAAACATTACGGCAGAAAAACCCTTTAAGGCAGCAAGTTTATTGAATTATTTCTTATAAGAGCTCAAAAGTTGATGAAATCTTACAAAACAATTTATTGTTCCGACCCCTCTTGAGGGGGAAGGAACTATATACTCAAATGGGTTTTTTTTGTTCAGTCAATTTTGGCCGATCGAGATATTCATCGTACAGAGTTGAGACTGGTATCATTAGAAAGCTTGTCCAGCGCAGAATATGTAATTAAAAAGATTTTTTTTAATTTCGTTTTTTACAGGGAGTCATCGAGATTTAATTTTTGAGAAAATAGAGTGAATTCCGGTGAGATTTTATTCACATTTTCCGGAATTTTTAAATAAAACTTGACCAATTGTGATAAAATTTGTTATTTTCTTCAAAAATTTTTGTTGATTTTAATTTGTAAAGACAAAAAACTACATTGTAGGCTATTTTTTAATTTTTTTTGTCAAAAGAATCTGGCTAAATGTTTCAAAATTCAGACTTTTCCATCAAAAACAGCACGAAATAAATTTTTTTTCGTCCAGTTTGATTAAATTTACACAAAGTACAGACCCAACCACAACTAACACAATTTTCTTACACTCAAAATGGGGATTTTCTACTTCAAATTTCGTTGAGGGTGCTCTGTAATTAAAACGTTGCCGTTTATTACTAATTTTATCCGTTGATTATCAAAAACGCAGCATCTATTTTTGTGTTTTTAACTAACTAAATATCAATATCTATAACACTCGAATAATTAAGTCTTCCTAATGGGAAAACAATATTAGCAGGGCTAGTTTTGGACCAATCGTGGACTAGTATAATCCAAAAATGATTCGGATTGTAATCAGCCGATCTTTTTTATAAAAAAAAATCGATCTTTTCTACATTAATTAAATGACAGAAAAACTTCAAAACAAAGCTCACTAGTGATTGGTACAATTGGATTCCTAAATAGCTCCACATTGTTGTATCTAGATGATTACTTGAAAGCTCATGGTTGTTTTGACTTTTATAATTATTGGATTTTTAAAAAAGTAATGACTTATAGAACTTTGCCTCTATTTTTCTCTTAATTTTGTCAACTTGTAGCTTATTGTCAGCATTGAAAGACTGCTTTTTCCTTCTATTGAAATAAAATTCAACCTTTATTGCGGTTTTACGCCTTAATTTATGGTTTTCTGGATCTGATATTACTAGATTTCACATTTTTTTAAAAATTTTTTTTAGGTATTTGCCCATTTTTCTCGTTGTCTAGTTTTGTCACATTATCACGTTTTTGACAGTTCATATTTATCAATATTGGTTTTCAAAATAAGGCACAAATGATAATATTAAAATCCTGGAAGATATAGATTATGATTTTAGCGGCTTCGACACTACTTTCTCGAAGAATTTATTTGATTTTTTAAATTTTGTCTTCAGCTGTCTTTTTTACTTTGTCTTTTTAGAGGTACAACAATTCAACAACAATGGGCCAGTTTTATTGGCTTTTCATGAACGAATAGATGTTCCGATATTCTGATATTAGTAGATGGCTGATGGCTAGCATGACTCTGAAAACAATTGTTTTCTAAAATAAAAAAAGACACTTTGTAACTTCGCAATTTTGCTCCATTTATTGTCAGTTTGTTATCTAGCCTCGTTTATTACGAGCCAAATATGGCATTATTGTTGTCAAAAGAAGGTTTCAAGAGGGATTGGTGTCACATAATCTAATGTTTTTAAAGAATTGGTTGACTTTCCTGGCTTCGACAAGGAAAAAAAAGTAAACTAATTTTTGATTTTTGTCATGTTTGAAGTTCTTTTTGTAGACATAAGATATATTCTGGGTCATTTCAAATCTCAGGTGCTTGCTTTGGAAGAAAAAAGGACCTATTTAATTATTTCATTCTGTAGTTAATGGCTTTCATGTCTTTGGAAATTTTTGCTCGAAAAAAAGATTAAAGTGTTAATAATTTTGCACTTTTTTTTCATTTTTATCTACTTTCTACCTAGCTTCATTAACGAGAGGTTACATAATACATTATCGGTGCTCGCAGAATGTGCAATTGAACATATTTTGACTTTTGATTTCCATAGTATGGCTTTATGGTCTTGAAAGCGTTACCTGCCAAGTTTCAATTGAATTTTTGTTCTTTTTGTTTGTTCTTTTTGTTGTTTTTTTTAAACGCAAAAAAATTGAATACTGGCAGTTCTTAGTTCCTTCCATAAAAAAAATTTCAAAGCAATGAAAATCATTAGAGATATTTTAGTTGATCTCTAATGGTTTTCATTACTTTGAAATTAATTGTTTTAAAAAATAAGCGAATTTTACAACTTTACTGTTTTTGTTCCTTATTGTCTAATTATTACCAAGCCTTTTTTATTGAGTAGTCCCATATCTTTTCTGCTGAATTAAAAGTGTTTTTGTTTAATATCAGTTTTATCTGACGCTATTTTGACTTTGTTATTAAGTTTTGTTTTTTAAAACGGACATGAAATTTTGGATGTAATTAATTTTTGTTGTTATTGTTGTTGTTGTTGTTGTTGTTTGATATTACTGTTCGTCTTGACTCGCTTTCTGATTATTTGCACATCTCATCAATCTAATGCACCATTTTTCACTCCACCACTGAGTTATTTGCTTTGGAGGCTATCTTTTTGTTGATACACCAAAAAATACTTGAATTTTTGGGTTTTTCTATGTTCGTCATTTGGTAGACAATCATGCCAAAATTGTGGATGAGCGGGGTCGGAACCTTATGTGCAATTGCACATTACCGAGTTGCCTTGTGCGTTAACAACTTATATGACTTTTAAGTACAAATTAAGATCAGATCTTTGAAAATAGATTATCACGTAAATGAGAAAAATAATATGTATTGCGCCGATAATATATTGACGTTTGGAGTTTACAGTTCCTTATTTGCTCCTAATAAACATTTAATCCGGCTCTCCATATTACTACAAATTTTAGAGACAAATCTGGCTTCAGTTTGTTGCAGTCGCATTTATCTTATCAAAATAAAGTGTCCCTTTGAAATTATAATCCATTACTAAAATACAGCTCTTAGTTTCTAATTGAAAAGTTATAAACAACATGTCAAAATTCCAATTATAAATTATCGTTTTTCACAAGTACTGTAAAGATATGAATGCTTATGAGTGCATTTCAGCCAAGGAAATGCAAGTTTTCGACCGGTTTTTCCAGAAATTCTTGAATTTTCGGATAATTTCATGACATCGTCTCCTGATAATTAAACTGAGAACTGTGAACTAGGTGGCATATTTCAGTTCGTGTGCGTTCAAGATCTTAAGTAATGAGAAACGAAACTCCTTTTCAATAGGCAGTGGCAATTTCTTAAAATAAATTGAACTGTTTCGACTGGTTTCCTCGAGTGGGGTAAGAACATCAATTCTTTTTGGAAGGAAACAATCGAATAATTAAGCATAACGGCTAATTTAAGTAATTTTTTGTTAAAAAAAATAAATGGGTGATCATCACATTACGTCGCCAATCGTACATTGTTAGAAATTTTCGCCCTAAACGGACATTTAAGGCATTCTTTAGTCACATTTATCCGCATTTTGTCTAAAACTTGAATAGTGAATAATTGTGACGGTGACACGCGAGCTCGAGTTCTAAAATTCCGAAGCAATTATAGGCATTTAAAGTAAGCAATATTCACGAACGGTTACTGAGGGACTTTTATCCGATAAATATTATTATTATTATAACATCAATTTGTCACTTAGTGTTCATCAGTAAATTGTAGTAGTCCAAACAATTTTTAAAATTGTATAATTCAAATTATAAAATTCAAAAAGCACTTTCCCTTTCCCTACTCTTGCAGGATTGCTACAATTGATACTTTTATCTTGCAAGAGGCTTGCAAGATCTAGCATGATGGATATCAAAATTTTTTTCAGAAAAAAAATTGTTTACTTACCAACTGAGTACTGCAGCTGGACTATGTCTGGCTCGAAGTAATCAACTGTCATCGTGAATGTGATTACTCCGTTCACAAAATCAACTGTTATACATTTGAGGTCTCTCAACTTTGGAGTCGCTGAAAAAAATATTTCCAATTCAAACGGGCAATTTAAAATTTTAACCAGATGGTTACAAGCATACTTGTAACACAAATAAAAACAACTACAGCAAACTTTTAATGAAAATTTCCAACCTGATAGAATCAGGATTAAATCGGTTTCATGTTTTTACATTTCACCGGGAATAACACACAGCTTTATTATTAAGAATAGGGTAATTTTAAAAATTGCGATTTTATTGTAGGGAATATGGAGTGGGGGTAAAGTGGTCCAGTTGACACAGCTTTCATTTGTCCACGCTATAGATTCGAATAGACCCAACAGACCCAAAAACAGGTATGGTTCCAACCAAAAAAGAACTAGGGAGAAAAAAGAGCTAGACAGATCATATTAAAAATGCGTAAGTACCAGACCAAACTCTGGCATTTGCTAGACAGAAGACGCACACGAAACTGTCCAGTCTATTAGCTCGGGCTGGAGGAGTCAAAGCTGCACTCAAAAACTGCCTTCTACAACATTAATTTGCGTCTTCTCAGCAGATTCCGTTCTTTGTACACTCAGAGAGCTGCTTAGTGACTTGGCCTCTGGGATTTAGTTGTTTATTCCGTTTCTGAGGACAAAAGGTCAGATTTTAGCAATGTGCCAATTAGATAAAAAGGCCTTAATTTGAAAAAGAAAGCCAATAGCAGTAAAGACCCTCGCATTAATAATTGCCGAATAAAAAGTCATTGCAAAATAGCAAAATAGCTTTATATCTATAAGACGGCTCCATAAAATTTTCCTAATAGTTTCTTAAGTTTAGTACTTGTTGAAATTTTTATTGCTAAAATTTAACATAGCTGCCAGATTGCCACAAAATAGCCTTGTATCTGTATTTTTTATTGCTGGTTCTATTATCTGACCTCAAATAAATTTCATTTATTGTAACACGCACACGCGCACACACACACACACGCACGCACGCACGCACGCACGCACACACACACACACACACACACACACACACACACACTCATTAAACCTTATATCATTGAATTGAAGTAAGGAAAAGGCAGTTTGATAGTGGGAAATCATTTTTGAGAATGAGCTAAGTCAGGTGTGACCAAAAAACTTAATCAAGCGAATGAACAGAAAAATTCCTCACTTAAGATTTATAATTCAGTCGAACGTGCATGAATGATTAATTGACCAAAAACCAGATTTAAATTGTTCCTACAGCAATTGTTCTTAACAAAATCTGGAAAACGAAATAAAAAAACATAGCACAACAAATCCTGGCCAATCATTCGAGGAATTTTCATTAACTAAACACTGTATTAGAACTGGAGTGGACTATGAATGGATTGGGAAAACCATTTAGAAAAAACACAATAAAAAACTAAACAAAAAAATTATAATCAGTTTTTCCGCATGTGAAAAAAGAACCGCTAGCGAGAAGGCAAATTTTTTTTCAACCACCGTTTTTGCACCCTGCTTTAACATTAGAGTGTCAAAAAACGCACGCCGCAAGACCACTTGCTTTTTTTCTACTTCCTGTTTTAGCGCAACCAAATTCATCACTTTAACGCGAATTCAAACACAGCCGCAGATTGCCGGAAAACAACCGCAAAAGACGCTTGTGGCCTACCTTGAATTGAACAACTAAAGAAATAAGATTGACAGATCGACCACCAACTTTTTAAGATACCACTAGACTTTTTGGGTTAGATTTAGACTTTCATTTTTATGAGCCACATTTGCTCTACAAGGAAAAAGCCCTGATGGAGTTTTTTTTTTCAAAATTAATATTCGATATTGAAGCACAAGACGCTATTACTCAGGAATTATGACACATAAATTTGGCACTACTTAGATGCACACTATTGACCTTTAATTAGCAAATTTTCATAAAACTTAATGTTCCATAAGTGAGTTCAGAAGTCATTTTTCCTTTGAGGTAAGTCACGTAATTGACCTAAGAGCAGAAATGACGTCGCGAATACAAATTTTAACTGCAAAGCAGTAGATGTCACTGAAGTCATTGAAAAAGTCAATTTCAAGAAGTCAGGGTAAAACGAAACAAAAATCTGTTAGACGAAATAAAAAACAATTTCAATAAAAAACAATTGGAAAAACAATTTTTAAAAGAAATCAGTTCAAAAAACAAAAGAAAACAGAAAATCTAAATCAAAATGACGCATGTGAGCGAAAAACCAATAGCAAGAAAATGAAATTTGGTTCTAACGAAAAAACTCCATTTAGATGAACCATTTAGGATGAACCATTTAGAAAAAAAAATCCGATTCAAAAAATCGAAAAAAAAACACTAGCAATCAAAGTGAAATTGCCGCATGTCAACAAAAAAAACCACTAGCGAGAAAGTGAATTTTTGTTCAAACACCGTTTTCTCCCTCTACTTTAAAATTAGAGCTAAAAAATTTCACGCCAAAAAAACCACTCGCTTTTCGCTCCACTTCCCGTTTCAGCGAGACCAAAATCACTACTCCAATTTGACTTCAAAAATCATGAAAATGTGTGAACAGATCTTAAAAAAGACAGCGCCTCAATACATTTCAAATTCTTTGAATTGTAAAAAAAAATTAAGAGCGCAATAATAGCCGCCTGGAATTGCTGACGCGGCTATTGAAAAGCACAAAAATTTGTGAACTGATCATTAAAATGGACATTTTGTCACTAAACAATTCACATTCCTGGAATTTTGAAAGGCCAAGAGACGACCAATAGTAGCCCCAGCCACCGCTTTGCAGCTATTAAAAAATGAGTTGATGAAATCTGTGTGTTATTTGTTGAATAACAAACTATGTATAGTATAAGATTAGAGAAAACACTTACGCGTGTGTACTCCAAAGACAGCAGTACTATATCTGCAATAGGAGCAGCTTTCCGAATTCGAATCGTCTCCACATTGGTCTGAAAAACCATTAACCAAACTCAGAGGCAGCGTTGCAGAATTATCTCTGTGGTATGAATTGACCCACAAAATTGTTTGACCCAAAATTGACCCAAAGAGCAGTTTTTTAGCCAAACTTTACTCTCAATTCTAGTTCAAAAATGTCTTGAAAACTCTTCTCTTTAAAACTTGATACCACTATCTGCTCAACATGCCAGCTTGATTTTTTGTTTTTTTATAAGAAGTGCTTCAACAGAAAGTTAGAGGGCATTACAGACTAACATTCGTCGCATTGCTTTCAAGCTGCTGGCATGTGTCCTATTAAAAAAACGTTATCAAGAAGGCATTTTTTTCTTCAAATTCGGTTTTCTAACTCTTGTTCAATAACTTCTCACCACAAAACCATACACGTTTCTTCACTTCACTTCTTTTTTGACGTGATCAATATCATCCCTCTAAAGTGACTCCGAAAAAGATCAAAATGAGTGAACAGCTCTTTAAAAAAAATCAGCGCCCAATACAATTCAAAGTCTTATGGAATTGTAAGCACTTGGCTACTGCTTTCTAGCTTTAAAGACTGACGGGAGCCAAAAAATTGCTTCAAACCTTGAGAGCAAATAAAACTTTCTGAGAATCTCTTCTGTTTCGCACACCCCCCCCCCCCCCCAGCTTAGTGAGCAAAAATTTTTTATGACCCCCAGACGCACGTGCTATTTCCTTACATAGTAACGTGCTATATAACAACATAGAAATTGTAACTGGGGGTCATAAAAAACACTGGGGGCGGGGGGGGGGGGCGAATCAGACTCCAGACTAGATCCCTGATTTCTTACTGCATTTTGTTTCGATATCTGGCCGGTCTTTATCATATGAAATGATTGTTATTTGAAAACACAAGTAACAAGCCATGGCCATTGATGTCTTGAGGTATTCAAACTTGTTCTCTCCGATCATTTTGTTGTCTTTCATGCAATTTTGCCAGGTTTTCGTGCACGTGATGGTCGTGCCAACTTCGTAAAGAAACTGGCTTGGGTTCGATTTGTCCACGGTCAAGGAGAGGCTCAATTTCTCCGGCTTGGTGCTGAAAATGTTCGGAGATTTTATGTGCTTGTCATAGCAGATATATCTTCTTAAAGTGATATATCTCCATAATAACAACAATGCTAGATTCATATTAACGGTTTTCTATATTATTATAAAATTTGCTAAGTTTTTAAGTTGATAAATCGCAGTGAGTTCTATACTAAAAACTAACACAAAATAAAAGAAGCATAAAACTTCAAAAACTGTGTTTAAGAAGGTTGTTTATTTGCTCGTATTCTCCTCTGATGTGAAATATTTGTTAATAAGGGTTTAAAAGCGGCAAAAGAGGTTTAAAGTAAAAATGGACTGTATGTGAACGGAAGTGGGGGTGATGCGATGGGTAGTTGGGAGGGCTGCCATCACGACTAAATCAGCGGAAATAGACGCATTGAGTAAGTATAGAGAACATAAACGATTTATCACAAAGTTGAACTATTTTACGATCTCGTACCCCGGCCGAGGCATTTGTCGTCTTCTGAATTTCTGCTAGGCCAACATTGAGGGTCTCTGTCGCCAAGAAGATCGATCAAATAAAATGAGCCAAGTGTTTTGAAATCGTGAAGCAAGAGCTACTTTGTTAGTCTGCTTTTTCCCCGCTTCCACTCTTTTACGCTGTTGCAGACTAGATTGCCTTGAAATAAGTTAATTCCTGTTGTTGCTCGTAATTTCAATTCTTGTTATATGGATAATTACTCGCACATCAATGGAAATTACAAACTCGAGATGATATATAATAGTATTTAAAATAACAAAAAAAAAATCCGTGGTTCACTGCCCAAATGAATTAAAACAATTAAATCACAGTGTCCCAACTGGTCTTGCAATTATAAACTACTAGTTCAGTCTTACTAAACTCTTAAAGTTTCTGTTCTGCTTATTGACACTGGCTTCCAGAGTTTAGTTCCACTAAGCCAACTGCTCTCTCTGGCTTGCGCAAAAATCCCAACTGGGTCCAAAATTCGCCAAATACCTGTCTGCCAAATCTCATCTCTCTGTGTCACTTCAATTTATACTCAACCAACACGCTCTCATTTTAAGCAAACAAACTTTAATCTCTTAAAGTAAACATTGCAACTTACACTTGAAATTTTCACATTCTGTTGGAGGACTCTATTTACTGTGTAATTAAATCTTTGCAAAATAATGCTCTGTCATTCAACTGCTACAAACCATTAATCAATATTTACTTTCTCTTAAATAAACGACCTTTGGACTCTTATCACACTCCATTTCATCACAAATTTTGCACATGTCATTTCCAGTACAGTTTGGTTAGTTGACATCAAACGTTGCGGTGAAAAACTTTTCTCAATCCATTTCCCATTTCAAAATAAACTAGCTGCAATCATTTCCTGTCAAACACCATTTGTTTAATAAATAACTTAACTCATCCCTAAAACTAAGAGCAATTGTTATTCCCAATTTTCAACCCATTTCATGCAATTCGCTGTCATTCTACATGCCAGAAAGACCAATTCTCCTAGAAACCCACAATTTGACCTCTCTATTTGAAAGGGCTCAATCAGTGGTCACTTATCTTAGATGGGGCTTCAAAATGTTAAAAAAGAATTTTTTTCGATGCAGAAAGTTCATCCACAAAGGCGTTTACTTACAAATTTTTACGGCCTAATTCCTAATAGGACATGAGCAGTGCATGTACACTATTTTGTTGGTGTTCAGCAAGGAATCGAAGCTGAAAAGATCATATCTCGTGTTCTAGTAGCCAAAATAACTTAGGATGAAAATATTTAAAACGGTGGAATGCCTACTAGTGGCATGCCAAAAATTATTGTCCTAGTTTTATCCGTTTCGATTCTTTTGCATTTTGAATTTATTTAAGGAGTCGTGGATGCCGAAACTCAAAAAATCCGATTTCGTCAAATTTGACTACAGTGGATTTTTTTGTGTTACAAAATATCTCAGGTTATCATATTTCTATCAACTCAAAGTCAGTCGGCCGCTCGAAAAGGTCAATTTCCGCTTGTCTTTACTCTGGTCATCCCAAAGCATCGATTTTCGGTCGCACTCGGAAGTAAAAAATAGCACCATTAGAAGCAGAAAGCCCTTCAAAAGTTACGCTAGCCCTTTAAAAATCAACACGCTGCTACCAATAATCCACGAGCAATTCAATTTTTGACGTCCCGCAGCTCTGGCGAGTGGTGGTTCCTTGGGGATTTGTCTTATTTCAAAACCAAATCCAAATTCGGATTCCCCGCGTTGGAATTAGTCTTTCTACAATCTTTCAGGTTAATCCAACTGCAAATTTTTGAGAAATCTCTTTTTCAATATCAAGTTCTGAAAACCCTGTTTTGAAAACACACTATTTTTATCTGTATTAAACAACCTAAAAACCTCTTAAACCCTTTTTTCGAAAAACTAGAACCAATAACACAGATTGCTTTTGTCCCAAAAACTATGCAAGCTCGAGAGTACCATTAGATCTACATGCCATTAAAACTTGGTTAACGTCCGCCTAATATAACTACCAAAGGGGGAGTGAACGGCACCTCTCCATCATTTTTTAAAGTGACTATTTTGTTTATCTCTCGTAGAAATAAGTTGCTTCACTTCAAATCCAAATTCGGTTTCTCTTCAAAACATCTGGTTCACTTCTAAATTCAAGTTTGCTCTTTATTGCTTTTCTAAAATTAAATTACTCATTTGGGTTTTGGCCCGATTCGCATATACAACTTTGCTAAGTAACCGAAATATATTTACAGCTAAATTCGCTTTTGTTCAGTAATTTGTTTCTTGAAGATATATCACTCATATTGCCTCTCTACCGCCTTCAAAACAATGACCGTTTATTAGAGAAGACTAAACTCAAATACCTAACTTAACATAAATAACCTGACTTAAATTATCTAACTTACCCGCAGTGTCTGCTTATGCCAATTTTAACGCAAATTAAGGAATTCTACGGCGTTCACCCGTATTCCACCGTTATTAATCGATAATAAGGGTGTAGAAGCCGAATCATCTCTTAATTAGCAAAGAAAAGAGTGTAAGGTTGTAATTTTAATAAAATTACACTTTTTTGTACACTATTTACACTCTTTAGTCCACTCTTAATACACTTTTAAAAATACGCTATATGTACAACCTTTTATTACACTCTTTTCTCTGGGTGATGCTTCCTGCGAGGTGTCCCAGTTTGTGCAAAGCGATATATTATGTAAGAGAATGAGGTCATCGACCCAAAAAAGATATGAGCCAGACGGGCCTGCGTCATATACGGGGCTTCAGATCGAAGGTACCGAAAGCCAGGAATGTGCCAAAACCAACAGACTTTGGTCAACCAGGTCATTTGAATGGCCCAAACCAGAGCCTGAACTAGACTTAACAGACCCAAGAACAGACTCTGGGCCAGACTGATCAGACTGTTTCTAGCAACCAGATTGAAAAGACGCAGGACAAGACACAGAGCCAGATGAAAAAGTCCCAAGTGACGCCATTTAATCAAAAACGCACTATACCACCCGCATGCGTTTTTAAATGTCTGATCGTTGACGCACATCTCAACCTGGGACACCCTCTCGACCGAACAGACCGAAGCCAGTCTGAAGACAACTTAGTCAACCTTTGTTTGCCACACCGAACAGAACTTGGACCCCAGGGACAGTAAACGGACCCAAGCCAGAACCTGAGACAGACCAAACAGACCCCAAGTAGACCTTGGGACAGGACGGCTTTATTTTTTTTAAGTTTTTTGGCTCAACATATAAGTGAACAAGTAATGAAGATAAGGTGAATGAAAATAATCCCATTCTGCGCCCAAGATTCAATTCAACTGAGCTTTAAGGTTCTGGGATGATACGGAAATAATCACTGACCACTGTTCATTTTGACCACCTATTGTCCTGATAATGAGCAGTCGTATTTTGTTAACAGTGAATCTCAGATTAGGTTCCCAATTGCCACCTTCAGAGAACATCTGCTTGACGTCCATTGTGTAGGTATTGTATTTCGGAGGAATACTCGCATTAACCTAAAATGTGTCAACATTACGACTCACGTTTACCACCTCGACTTATGAAATGACTTCAGCTCTCACTTTAGCGGAGAGTTGGAACCATAAAACAATTTCTGGACTTGAAGTTAGGAGCTGGACTGTGTAATTTTAGCCGAACTTTAGTCAATGAAAGAAAGACCCCCCTCACTAGAAATTTTGAGTCTTTTCTAAAGTCGCGGTCTAAACCTGGGGAACAAGCTCCCCTAATAATTGCTAAACAGATTGTTCAGTCCTTTTGACCGCTTGAGACTCCCTATTTGTTGAATTTAATTCCAATAATATATAGTAAGGTTTGACAAAAATGACTCTTTCGCGTTTCGTGGAAACGTAACAAATGGAGTCGCAAAAATTTGCAACAAAGATTATCCTCTCAATTCTACAATTTATTTAGCTGAATTCCACTTTAAACAGAACCCAATAACGTCTCCATACAAAACAGTTTTGTGAGCCGCATACCTAGAGACTAGTAATGTGTAAGGCCCTAAGAAAACTGCTCAGCCAACTAATGCTCTCCGGGCCTTACCTGTTTATCACGTTTTTGAGGACCAAAATTTAATAGGCACTTAAGGAAAACTTCAAGCGGAAAAAGACCACAGGACTAATATAATTGCTAAAAACTTCATTTGAGAGGAATTAAAAAGCATAAGAACTACTTCTTTATAAAAATTAGAAATCAGAACAATATGAGCAGAAATTCTACAGAATTTTGTTATCCGACTCTTCCGATCGTAACATTAAAAGTTTATAAAACTTTATGCAATGAAACTTTGCCTTTAAAGTTATCTCATAGACTAGGATTAACAAAATGATTTTTTCCGAGAGTAATGGAAAAACTTCCATATATTTTTAAAAATGTCAGATTATACCCAACTTTTTAACACCAAAAATACGTAAAACGTTGCTCAATATTAGTAGTGGATAAAACAAGGATTCCAACCACCAGTAAAATTTGTCCCTTTCTCCTAACGCTAATCGCGCATGTCGAATCGGGCTAAATTTTACTGTTTGTTGGAATCCTTGTTTTATCCACTACTATATATTAGCTCTAAATTCAATAAAAAAAATCAATTAAAACCAAAAATAAAACAAAAAATCAAAAAATCAAAGCAAAATTTACATTTCGCTCTTTAAGAGCGATTCACTCTTATTCGGAGTGATCCCCCGGTAGAAAGATCGCTCTTTTTCGCTCTTAAAGAGTGATTCCCTCTTTTTGATATTTTTATTATTTTTTTTTTACTTTTTATTTCAACTTATCTATACTCTTCAATAAATTTATATTTTCTTTAACTTTTTCTATATTTATTCCATTATTAATAAGAAATGATACAGTCTTTTATCTAATAAGCTTCTACTAAATCCTTTAGTTAATTCTACATCTGGATGTTGTTTCTTTACATGAGCCCGTATCCCATCATATCTCACAACAGATGTACAATATGGACAATTAACTTTAGCTGAAGTACAACTTCTACATGTATTCTTACTCTCATCAAAATCAGTTAGTGGTTTTACATAATTACATTTATTACAATTTCTAGTTAAGACTTTTGGGTTAAGGTTAGGGTTAGGGTTGGGGTTATGGTTAAGGTTAGGGTTAAGGTTAGGGTTAATGTTAGGGTTAAGGTTATGGCTAGGATCTGAGTTAGAGTTGGAGTCATAGATAGAACCAGAACTAGAACCAGAACAAGAACCAGAACTAGAACCAGAACTAGAACCAGAACCAGAACTAGAGCTAGAGCTAGAGCTAGAGCTAGAGCTAGAACGAGAGCTAGAACTAGAGCTAGAACTAGAACTAGAAGTAGATTCATTTTTTAAAGAACAACCCCATGGAGAAAAATCATTAGCACAAATACCACTTAGTATTATATTACCACACATACATTTATCAGTTTTATCTTTATGACATGATTCATAATGATATTTTAAAACAGCAATGTTTCCGTTTTTATAGTTACACTCTAAACATTGTAAAAGCATTTCTAATAGGGTAAACTTTAATATTTACCTAATCATTGGACTTTGTCTATCAGTGGAACTGCTTCACGGGGTAATACTTAGCCATGATTTCAATTAAATCTTTAGTATTATCTTTAGATGTGATACACTCTGCTAAATATTTATTTCCTAAAGTATTGAGTGTATTAGTTTTACATCTCTTATCTAAAATCAAATCAAGGTCTAATTCTTTTTTATCTTTAACAAAATTTATAACCTCTTCTCTAAATTCTTCATTATTTCCATATAGTCTGGTTAAAAACTTTCCCCTCTTTCTATTCAAAATTCCCATCTCTCCATTGACGAAGTCACAGTTACACTAATTTATATATTCCTCTTGCATTGTATTTCGTGACTTGGACTTCGCCCGTGTTTCACTATTAGCAAAGCTACTTCGTGGATCATTATCCAACTCTTCTCCATATCCAACATTAACCAATGTATTTACTCTACTCAACATTGTGCTTCCTCCCATTGCTACACTCCCAGCATTTCTTGATATTATATCAGGATAAATATAACTAAATATAATTAAACCTGAGCTTATAATTCCACCAATAGTTGATAAACTTTTTATATCCTTTCACATAATCATTTCTTTAGTTAGAACACCATTCTATATTTTGATATTATTTAAAGTAAGAAGTTTATTAAAATAAAACTGATAATTATCATGACTAATAACATTTCTATCTGTTGCATTAATCATTAGTGGTTTCATATATGCTATAAGTTTATTTATATCTTCTCTTTCTAATTCATCTTTTAAACTAAGAGCATTTAAATCAAGGAAACCAACTCTTGAATCATATATCCTTGTTCTATTACTATTAATAATAATAAAAGTATTTTCCTTTTTATTATATTTAATTATACCATAACGAAGTTCATCTGACATTCCATCTGTACGATTATAATGGTTACTATTTAACTCACTAATTATTTTACTAAAGTCATGTTCACATTTATATATCTCATTAAAGTTTTTAAATAGATCAGGTCCATTATAAAATGTTAAATAAATAGTATCACAACTCATTCTTGCTGTATTAATTATTTGAGCTGGTTTATGACACATTAAAATCATTTGAATGTTATAATGTCTACATTCAGTAAAATAATAAGCCGTATCCTTATTTAATCTATCACCCATATCATCAAGTACTATTACACAATTTTGAAATTTATGCATATTATTTTTTGTGATCATATTTATATCACATTTATTAAGCCCAGTATAAAATTTATTAGACTCAGGATCTATCCAGTCTCTGTCATCTTTACACACTATAACTATATTTTTAGCTATAAAACACCACAAATATTTTTAGAAGAATATGTTGATCTAGGCTCTAATGAGAGAATACAACAATATGATGAATCTTTTTGTGGGGCTTACTGTTTATACATGATCTATCTTATTGATAGAGGATTTAGAATTAAAAGTGCTTTGAATATTCTAGTTAATCAATGTAAATATCCAAGAATATATAATGGGTGTTTTTGTTGAGGTTGTAATGTTAATGATAATGCTGATGATAATGTTAATGATAAAGATAATGTTAATGTTGATGATAATGATGATGTCATTGATAATGATAAAGATAATGATAATGCTAATGATAGTGATAATGACATTGATATTGACAATGATCTAAGAAGTAGCTTTGCTAATAAAGATGATGTTAATGATAATGTTAATGATAATGATAATGATAACGTTAAGGATAATGTTATATATCAGTTTGATGAAAAACATGGCGAAGCATCGGTGGAACCCCTTCAGGGATGGACGAAGTCCTATCAAAAGGGTAAACCTAACAACAAAGAATGTCTTAGTAACAATATTTCTATAAACTTAAATGATGATCTACAATCATGGCTAAATGATGATGATATATTTACTGAAGCCACATTCCCAGATAACTTTAGATGTATAATATGTGGTCCTAGTGAATGTGGTAAGACATTCTTATTAAAAAAAAACTAATTCTAGCTAGTATACATTGTCATTGATATAATTAAAAGAAATATTAATGGTAAACTGAGAATTAATTGGGATCGGAGAGTTTTGTAGTTAAATTGTTTCTATGTTCATGGCTATTATGATAGATAGAGGTTGAACTATAACCATATCATTAACTATGAATACTTTCTAAATCAAATGTAAAGTAAAACTTAATACATCACCATTAAAGTCTATAGGTCTTCCATGCTCATCTTTAATATGAAACTCTATATATTCTATTCTATCTTTAGTTATATTTCGATATCAGATATTAGTTGGTATAATATTTATCAAGTAACCTGGTGTTTCTGTTAGATTAAAATTATATAAAATATCTGTATCTCTATCATTATCTTTAGCTCCACATAATATTGCAATGAATGTTAACATTATTGAAACCCATAATATCAATAATTTTCTGAGAGTTATATTTACCTTTTTTTTATACTATTTTTCTAAATCCTAGTAATGAGGCTATTGAGTTTTCTATATCAAAGCTGAGTGCTCCTTTATTTCCATTAAACATTTCATCGTATTCTTATCAGGTTCTATTATAACATTACCATCAGTTTCTTCTTTATTAATTCTGCTATGTCAGTTAACTGATATGCTCCCGGTGTAATAGTTGAATGTAGCAACGGGACTCCTTTATAATTATAATTAAGGATAGATGTAATGTTTGGGCTTGAGGTAGAGATAGGGTTAGGGTTATGGGTAAAGTTAGGGTCAGAACTAAGAGCCTGAGGTAGGGCTTCATCGTCTCCTATAACAGTACTAGCATATAAGAATTGATTATTCCCTCTATTCACATTAAACACCGAATTATAAACAGATAATATAATTAAACCTAATTTTGATGAGTTAAGTATAGGTTCACTAAAATTAAACTTTTCTGTTGGCTTTATCGTTCTAAAGTTAAGTGTATGTTCTTCTTTAGTTTTAGTTAAAGCATCATGTATCTTTTGCAGTTCCCATAAGATTAAATTTTCTGTCATTTTTTATCTAATAAAAATGGATTTTAATTTGGATACAACTTATAGTTATAATAATGATATACACAAAAGTAAGATTATAAAATATAAACCTAATAATCTAGCAACAATGAATACAATCAATACTAACATTAATATCACTCTCAATAGAGAAGAGAATCATTTGAATTTGCATGATTCCTATCTAGAGATAGAGTTTGTTGTATCAGATGATGCTGGTGGTGTATTTGCTAATAATGCTAATATCAGATTAAATAATTTTGGTATGATGGCATTGTTTAGATCAATTAAGCTTGAAACCAGTGGTGGTAGGAATATTGAATATATAGATCACTGTCATCCTAATCTATTGATGTATAAGTTATTAACTAGTATTGGCGATGAATATGAGAGTGCTTTTGTTAGAAATCAAGGCAATAGAGACAGTCAACTTAAAGGTGACCATATTGCTGCACAACGAGGTCATATGTATTTGATGATTAAGATGAGTGATCTAATTGGATTTGTAAATGATTTAGAAAAGGTTATATATGGTTTAGGATTTAAACTAATATTAAAAAGAAATGATAATGATAGAGCTCTATAAAGAGTTTATGCTAATCCTGGTGCAGTTCCTAATGATGGTAATATAGAAATTAGAGATATATCATGGTGTGTACTGAGTATTGATCCTAGTAATGATAATAGAATTATTGTGCAAAAGGGTTTAAGTAAAAAGAATAAGGTAGACTTTAGCTATTATGAAAGAAAAACATTTTATAAGAAAGTACTCAATGCTACTAGCTTCTTGTTTGATCTTGGTATGGAAAGTGGGATGGAATGACCACAATATATAATAGTTGGTTTTGAAAATATTAATGTTAGTGAACAAACTCATGATGCAAGTACATTTGATGCAATGAATGTTACTGAATATTATTGTAAGATTGGTAGTGAGTTTTATCCCGAGCTTAGAATGAATATTAATTATGGTACCAGTAATTATAATGAGGCTTTTAAAGAGATTGTTAGCTTTAATAAAGATTATAATGGGCTACCACATATAAAAAACCATATATAAATCATAGAACATTCAAAAGTAGCTATAGAATATATGTATTCGATACTAGATATCAAAAAGATCATATAGGTCCACAACCAATACAAATTAATTTTAAATTTAGTGCTGCAGTTGCAGATGTTATATGTCATGCATTAGTATTAGCTAGAAAGGTTATTAGTGTGAATAGTGATGGTAATAAGATGGTTGATATTATATCATAGACATATTCTTAGTAATAATTAAGCCATAGTTATAATTAAGTCATAGTTATAATTATAACTATAGTCCTTGTCATTATTTCCTACTAGTCTTAACAAAACCCTTAGCATAAATAATATCTAATTTCTTTTTATTCTCTAGAGATAGACCCTTAGCTTCAAGCTTAATCTTAGCCTTGGGCCTAACCTTGGGCTTGGGTTTAGGCTTCGAGCTTCACTCGCGGCTGGAACCCGTAGTCTTAGGCTTAGGCTTAATAACAACAGAAGGATTATACATTTTAGCTTCCATTATTTTTTATATTTAGAAATGAGTCTTTTAAATAAGTTCATTCAAAACTAATTCATTTTGTGTTGGAGGTAGACATTATAGTGGTACTAATAACATAAGAGGTTTTATCGGGGAACCCGCTTCACGGATTACTTCAAAAGGTACTAAAATGTTAAAGGATAATTGTGTTAAATGTAACAGAAATAAGTCAATGACTGTTAGTGATGCAACAATAGAAGCAGAGGAATTGAAAGATTTCTTTAAAAGTGTTGGTAGGGCTACAGTTAACTTTGGAAAGAAAGTTGCCAATAATCCAGTAAGAGCATTAGAAATAGCAAGTAAAATAGGAAGTGCGGCTGCATCTAGAAACCCTAGAGCTGCCTCATCAACCACACCCGATTTAATTAAACTTGCAACTACTGGTGAAGGTATAAAGGTAGTACAGAAAGGAAGAGGGTTATACTTAGGTACTAAGAAGAGATAATTAATTGATTATAATCATGATTAAATTTATGATAATGTTTATGTTTGTGTTTATGATTATGATTATATTATATTTATGATTATGATTATGAGTATGATTATATTTATATTATGTTTATGATTATCGATAAATATTAAAACTAATATTATTATTATTAAATACCTTATAATAACTAAACACTAACAACTTTAATTTAAAAAACACTCAGCTTGTTTTTCTTGTTCTTCTTATAATCCTCTTATACCTTAACTAATTCATTATACTCATCATTATCTATTTTATTATCATTCATTGATTTAGTATATAGTCTATTAAACTTATCACTAAACTGTTTATTTAAAATATACATTTGTGAATACTTTATAATTTTATTTCTAATTTTAGTTTTAATTGTTTTTGATAATGAAGCACAAACAGTTGCTGTAGCAAAAGCTGTTGGTATAGAATAAGCTAATCCTATACCTGTTAATGCAACTGATGTTGATGTTGCAGTTGTTGCTATAGATGATAATACTATTTCTGTTATCTCAGCTACGTTAATATAATTCTTATATCTACTTAACTTCTTATTATAATTATTAGTTTCAGTTTCATAATAATTTCTAATATCTTTTATAATGTTAATATTATTGTTAAATTTATTATTCGCTTGAATCTTTTCGTTTATCTGTTTCTCAGCCGCTTCGCGGATCAATCTTTCTGATACTGATGACAAATCTGGATATAGTAATCTCTCACTCGGTGCTGTTGGTTGACTCATATACTCCGTCATAGCTTTACTTATTTTCAGTAGTAAAATAACTCTCAATATCTTTCGTTACATCTTCTTGTTTAAAACCGTAATGCATCTCAAGTCTTGCTTGCTCTTTATTATCAACTAACGTAGGTCGTAAAAGTATAGCAATTATATATTGTACTATTGTCCTTTTATTCTTTAAAAGGGCTTCATCTATAAAAGAATTAGTCTTTTTATTAAATTCTTTAAATTCTTTTAGCCCAGTAGTAAACATTTCATCTAGTTGTATGTTTGTGATATTCTGATTAAACTTATTATTATCAAATTCTTGTTTTAATTGATTATATTTAGAGATAGTATCTGCAGCAACTTTATTACAAAACTTAACAGTATTTCTGACTTCATTTGTTGATTCAATAAACTCATTAATTAGTTCATCATTAACTTGTGTTTCATTTAGTTGTAATGTTTTAGTTGTGACTTTATCAATTTCACCTTTTCTTAGTTCAGTTATGTTTCTACCTAAAATGTCTATTTTATTAGAAGAGGATAATAAGTTATTGTCACAATACTCTTTTTTAACAACATCTTTTTCATCTATCGGAGGATGTACATTTGTAATTTTATAGGTATCCTTCATATCAATATTATCATTATCTTCTAGGAATAACCCACGAGCCTTACTTAGTGTTAAGTTGTTTGTTGATGTTGATGTTGATTTATGTTTAGCTGATTGAATCTATTTCTTGTCATCTTTGTATTTGTTTACATATAATTAGAATAATAATTGGTCTTTTAATTAGACTTATAATTAGTCTTACAAGTAGACTTAGACTTAGAATTATAATTAGACTTAGGACCGCAGGTCAATATTTAATGATTCCGAAACCTTATTATTAGATTCAAAATCAAACTCGGATATTAATAATTCCTGTTCGTAATTTTTACCTTCTATTATCTCACCATTAATATCTTCTATTTTAAATGTTGGTGGATGTGTTTTTAGAACTTCATTAACTTTAAACAATTCTCTATTTCAATTAGAAGTGTAACCTCTAGAGAAGATATTACGTTTATCTACAATTCTAACATAATCAACAAGTTTAAGTTTAGGTTGGGTGTAGCCAGGTTTACCCTTAAAATTCTTAAAACTAAAAGTGTATTTAACTTTATCAGGATTATTAGAAGCGACAACTGGTGTCATATTAATTGTTGAGTGAAAGTTATTGTTATATGTTACAACAGCATCATTTAATATATTTACCCAATTACCATCGCCATTGATGAACATTGGTTTATTTGTTATATGTAATAATGTTCTATTGAATCTCTCTATAAACACAGCCTTTGAATCACTATAAGTAGAATATTGTTTTGTTTCATATTCTTTAAGTAAAGATTTAAATGTCTTATTGTAAAACTCACTACCTCTATCTACCCATAACTTGTCTGGTTTTCCACTTTCACCTAATACTATTTTAAAACCATTAGTTATAGATAAACCAGATTTATTCTTTAACGGACTAGCCCATGCATATTTTGTGAATATATCTATAACAGCTGATATAAACCTATAATTATTATTGTATTTACTTAGAGAGGACTTATCAATTAAATCAGCTGACCATGTTTCATCTTTATATAATGGTATTATTCTTTGTCTTCTAAACTTTGTTATTTGAGGACTGAAAACTTCTTTAGCTAATAAGTGTTGTTATTGTTGTTGTTTTTCCATCATTATTCATTTACCATAGTTAAAAACAAATTTATCTAATTGTTCTTGATTATTAATATTCATAGTTAATAGTTGCTTAGATATATCTAGCATTTCATCATATAATCCATCATGACCAGCTTTTGTCTCTAGTATTAATAATTCTAGTCTTTCTATTAAACTATTTGGGTCTAGGTTGCTATTTAATTCCCTACCATATACATCATCTTTTGCCCCTATTATACATTTTATTGTTCTATATCTAGCGCTTTTCTTATCCCCTTTTCCTAAATCATATCTAATATCCTTTAAAAACCCTTTAATTTTGTTTTCATCTTCCTCGATTTCACCATATTTTATATTTTGGTTAGTAAGAAAGTTTATAAATTCATCTGACAACTCATATATATTATCTTTAACTATAAATGAATTTTCTTGGTAAATTAGTTTAACACCGTTCATTTCAAATTCCCCAATATCTAAATTTCCGAGCTTTAACTTTAATTGAGGGATAGATTGAACTGACATTAAATTAATAATTTGAGCTGTGTCTTTATCTACTAAAAGTCCTGGTTTATCTCGAGCTTCCTCTAAAACTTCACCATTGGGACTTCATTAATGCTTCATTAAACTGGGAGCTTGCTTGCTGGATCATCTTAGTTTGTTTATCTAACTCTTGATTTTGCCAAGCTATTGCTCTCAATGTTTCACTTAATGCTAGATTGTGTTCACTGTTTGCATTTAAAGTTTTAGTTAAAGGATCAAATAACTCTTCTATTTCTCCATAATATTCTTGTTGTTTTAATTTATCTTCTAATCTATTCTTTCTGTTTAGTTTTTCTAGATAGTTTAATTCTATAAGTTGATCTAGCTTAATCATTTTATATGTATTGAAAAATTATAATAAGAGTAAAAAATGGATAATGAAAATTCTTTTGATGAAAACTACTCTGAGTTAAAAAAATGTTTAGCTTGTGGAAAACAATATCGGACTATGAAAGAGTTTATAAACCATGCTAAGGTCCCTTGCATGATGAATTAATAATTTCAAGTTATTCTAATTTTATAGACAAAAGGGAAACCAGTAAAATAATAAAATTTATAGAATCCAGCAAAATTAAATTAACTAGAGGAAATAGTGATTTGGAAATAACTTTCGGAGGGATAATGATCTATAATGTACTAACTACAAAACCAGGAGATGCAAAAGATCATTTTATAAAAGGAAGTATAGAATAATATTAACCAGTTTTTATTAAGATTATAAATCAGGGAGAACCTGCTTCACAGATAGTGAAACTGCTTTGCAGATCATTATATAATCTAATAGCGGCTTCAATTAACTTTCTATCATCATTAATGGTTAGTTCTAGAATATTATTAACCAGTTGTTCTTTGTTTAAATTTAATGATGCTTGGCTTGCCGTGGATGAAGTCCGTTCACAGATTTTATTTACTAAATCTCTTTTGAATAGATATAGATTCTCATCATGAGGATAACTTTTTATATTGTTTACATAAAACCTTTTATCATCAAATATATTTAACTAATCTTACTTGTTTTTGTTGTTGTCATGTTATCGCCAACTTTTTGTATTCTGAATTCATCTATAGTTCTCTGTGTATTATTCATTAATGCATCATAATAATCCATTTGCCTAGCATTATTATGCTTCTTTATTCCTTTTTCTTTAGTGTTTTTAGGATAATTTTTGAAGCTATATGTTTTGGGGGACAATGCTATAAATTCCTCAAAAATCCTACTCCCCAGCTCGTGCTCAAACTTGCCGCGGACTTTATTATTAGTTTTTATAGGTATGTCTAGATTACTTAAGTCCATATGCTCATCACTAACTTTACCTTCACTATAACTTAATACGAAACTGTCCGTATCCATATAGTGAAGTGTTAGATCTTTGAGGGATGGTTGTAGAATTTTATTGAATACATCAAGCATATGCAATTTGCTAAGTTCGAGTATTGTTACTCCTACATATACAGGTGAGCTATATTCTATTTTTTTCTTTATATATTCTATTTGGCTATAATCTCTATATCTAGTTATATTCTTAAATGTTGGTTTACTTACACTTTTCATTATCTTTTCTTCATCATGCAGGAACTTACTTTGAAAGAAGTGTAGAGGATTCATAAGCATTCTTCCATATAATGAGTTATTCATTAATTTCCTTATATCCTCTTCTGCTTCAGTTTTAGCTGTTGCTCTTTTGTTTGTATTGTTTTGTATATAATTTCTACATATATAATCTTTTTTAAATTTAATTACTCTATGTATTTTTGTTACTTTTACTCCCATCTTAACATAGAATTTTAACATCCTATAATGAACCATATATTCTGTTTTGTTGTTTTGGTCTAAGATTAATTTCTCTGATCTTGCCTTGCCTCCATCTCTTTCTCTGTAACCTAATTCATTATCATTTATCTTTCTCTTTTTAGGCATTAGTGCTAACTGTTCTGTTCTCTCTTTATACTCATTAGTATAATCAATATCACAAACTATATAGTAACCATGATCACTATCATCTGGAGTATTCAATATTGTATCTAGAGTATTAGTTGTATTAAATTGGAAGTCCTTATTAGGTAATTTTTGCATCATTGCATAACCATATAGGTTGTTTGCGTCTATGTACCGGATGGTCTTACCATCACTGTTATCTATATATCTATCACCCATTTTTCCACATATACCACCTCTCTTTGCTCCAACAAAATCTTCTAGCATTTGTTTATCTTGCAATGTATCTAATGTAACACCATTTGACATTAACCAACAATCAAAACTATAACCTGGAAGACTTACATAATGTAGTGGGTTGAGCTTGAATTTTTTCATGCTTAATTTAACATATTCATTCATGCAATAGTCCAATATTTCAACATCATTCTGTAAATACTCTATAGTTAGATCTTTACCAGTTTTATGACTGTTTTCATTATTAAAGTTATCTACTTCTTCTTGTGTTGGTAATTTGTTATGTAGAGAGGATTTGAAGTCTTCTATTTTCAGATTACCTATATTTTTTGGTAGGTAGCTTTGCTACCATTGGCAGCTTCGCTGTCATAATCATTTAAACCAAAGTAATCATATGGATATAATGTTTTAGTTTTACATCCGTATATCTTTGCCATTTGATCTAGAGGCATAGCTAAGAAGTTATAACTATCTAAGAATTTAAGACAACCAATGCTAAATATCTTAGACTAACCAGCAGCTAGTGGTATGCTATCTACTTTTCTTTTATCTTTATTCTGTTTGAAGAGTTCACTGTATAGTAGGTTGAGGTCATAACCAGGGCCATTATGGAATATTACTGGAATGAAGTTTTGTTGTTTGTATCTTAGATTATATATTTTTCATGCTGGTCCTCTATATTTACCAGTTTCATGACAATGATCTCTTACTTTATTAATACATGTTTTGCTGCAGATATGACAAATGTTTTTAGTTTCATGATACAATTTACCTTCTTCTGTGAATATCATTTATTTGTTGCGCTTGAAGTTATTCTCAGTTTCGATTTCTAATAGATCTCTAGCAAAACTTTTGATGCAGCCTAGACCGAAGTAGTGTTTGAAGTCGCCTTGCCAGGTGTAACCCACAGCTATTGGAATATGTTCAGCTATTTTTTATTTACAATCATTAGTTGAGACATCGGTGAAACCGCTTCGCGGATCAACAATGCAACATTCTATATAGGCAGTTATAATAATTTTTATATTCTGACGTTTGTGTTCATTTATAAAAGTAATACGTTTTTTCTTAGGACAAACAATCTCTGGTTTGAATGAGTTGTTGCATTCGTGTTTATCATATTTAATTTGTGAGTTAAACCAATAGGTACACCAATCACAATAATAATATTTAATGTTGTTTTTATTTGGTCGTTCTAACAGGGTTTCTATATTTTTTATTAGGGCACAGTGTTCTATTTGACCATTACTCCAAACTAGTATTCTTACATCTTTTCTATCTTTATTAAAATCATCCACTTGTTTAAACAATTCTATTTTACCATTACCACAAGGTGTGTATATCCAAATATTAATATTATACAATTTCCGTATTCTTATTATATAAGCAAAATCATTTTCATGTTGTTGTCTTGGTTCAATTAGTTTATCTACATATTTAATTTCTCGAGTCGCATGGTGTGGGGCGGGATGTAGCCAAGCAGTTATAGTTAGTTTTAAGCAATTATATTTATAACTACGTATATTTAATATCGATTTAGAGTTTTTGAGATCGGGAGGTAAATCTATATAACTACCAATAGATGCTTTAGTTGGTTCAATGTTTAACTGAATACTTCTTTTTCCAAGAAACTCAAAATCATAGCCATAACCTTCATATATTTCCTTTCCGAAATCTAGCCACCGATTGAAGTCACCATAATCATATATTGCATTATTATTAATATAATCAGTATTGAACAATATTTCAGTAGTTTTAACTTCTTCTTTGGTTCTCTTCCTATGATCACATTCAGCCGTGATCTTATAATTAAAACTCTTAACTTTTCTGCACTGGTAACAGTTTTTAATTTCTTCTAAAGAGTAACTAGTTGCTTCATCTATATCTTCAATGTAATTCCCACCTTTATCTGTAATATAAAATTCTCTCTTGTTCTGACTGGAGTTTATATCGAAGTCTTCTGTGTTTTCTAGATACTTACGATTATGACTTTATGAGTGAGTAGTTAGAGCTATTGTATTCCTAAATTCTTCATGACATTCTTTACATTCATACTTAAATCTGGTGGAGATATCCTCTTCAGTTTTAGTTTTAGGTTTGCTGGCTGGTTTAGTTTTCATAATATAATCATCTTCATCTGAATTATACACCCTCTCAGAGATTTCTTCTTCTTCAGACTCAAACATTTTCTCCAATAGTTCCTTATGTTTGAGATCGTATGATTGATGTCTGTATAAACCCTTCCTTGATTCAAAGGATGGATTACAGACATCGCAGAAGTTTATGACATTATTTTGAGTTGATTGGGACATGATGTATTTATTTAGGGTAATATTCAAGAAATACTATTTGAAAAATGAAAATGAAATGCAAAAAGTGTATAAATAAACCTTGGAAAGAATGTTGTAATAATTGTAAAGAATTGGAATATTCTTGTTATGTATGTAAAAATATGGTTAAAGTGAAAGATTATATAGAACATTTGGAATACAATTATTCTGATCCTGATCAATATCTAACATGTAGTATGGGTAATGTTTATAAACATATATCATTATATAGATTTAGAAATAGGAAATGTAGACTATGTATTTATCTTCATAGATATAGATATGGTCATACTAGAAATTAATTCAGAGAGCATATTTATAAGTATAACATTCAAAAAGACATAGAAAAACACTAATCACTGTGTTTCCACCGATCTCAGTGTTTTTGACTGTGCTCTTTTTGTTCGCTTTCTTTCATATTCGGCAACCACTAATAGTACAAGAAGTCAACAAGCTTGGTTTAACATCGCATTACACATCAGTGAAACTGCTTCGCAGATCGAATGAAAAGTGCATGTCATGCTATAATGGCCGCCACCATTGACAAAGAAAGCCACCACCACTAACAGAATGAAATCAAACAAGTGAAAATTTCGAATATGTGATGCCCTTAAAAATTAGATAGTAAGGTGAGTATTTATTAAAATTTTTATTTAATTTTTAATAAATTATACAAAGATTTCAATTTAATAGAAGGATTTAAATATTACTTTACTTTCAAACAGTTGATTACTTGGGAAAGGATAACTAATTTTAAGTTAAAAATCATGTCAGAATATTCTAGAAAAAAGAATGTTCAAGAATAACTCTCCGTAAGGGGACCTTTATTCTCCACGGCACTTTTTGGCTATTCATCATGAGTTTCACTTCACTACAAAATTTAGCGAAAAATTTTTAACAATTTTTATCATCTGACGAGATTTTAATAACTGGAGCTTTATAATGCACTTCTTTATCTGAAGAAAATATAAACGAGTTGACTAATTTAACAACTCAAATGATTACATTCTGTAAGGAGAACAAATGCATACCCGACAACACCGCCGAACTTGAAAATGAGACTGGAAAACGAACTAAAACAGAACTCTTTCAGTTATTCCTCTCCAAGTTCAAGAAGGACGTACGAAGTTACGAGCATCAGGAAACACTGGACAAGTTTGAAGTGAATGTGCCGGAATATTTATCTTTCCACAATAAACTCAGGAATTCATTCAATATTGGTGAATTTGATTCTTAACTCACCACAGTCAATAAAATGGAGGGAAAATTGAATCGTTTATATCTGCTGACAATTTCTGACAGAGGATACATATGGGGGAAAGTGAAACAAAATCATCAAGAAAACAATAAGGATATTCCCCGACTACTGAACGATAAAGGATATTCCTACTCCACTACCCAGAGTTATGTCAACTTCTCTCAAGCGTGTGAAAAAAAGCTATCCCAGGATCCTAGTCTCAACAGACTACTACTCAGAATGGAAAAAGTTCCTTACAATGTTTTTGGCAGAAGTTCCGAAGGATAGCCAGCTACAATCTAGGTGCATGACAGAACTACAATTTTCATAAATGATAAACAAGTGATTGGTTATTGAGAAATATATTTAATATTAATATTGATATCCTTAGTGTTAATACATTAATATATTCACCTGATTATTAAGAGTTCAGTCAGCTTGATAATTAAAACTAAAAGTGTTCAAGCATTCTGTAGTTGCACCCTCCCCCACAGTTGCCATTAAGAAAAGTCGAGCAGTACTGCCGTAGCGTGGTAAAGGCGAGTCAACCTTTTAACAAGACCTCTCAAGACTCGGCTCAAAAAAATGTACCCTGGTATATAGAATCACTCAGTTAAACATCATAGATCAATCGTCTCCAAGGGTAAAGTCAAAATTTTAAAGAAAATTGTTTCCTATTATCGATTTCTAAGCAATTTTGAGTTATTTTCAGTCCATCCGATTCTATTGAAAGAAAACTTTGTGAGATGATTAACCTAATTTATTTCAGTATGATTTGGCATATTAGATATGAAATTAGGCTTAAAACTAGCTTTGAGAACTTTTGGATATTAGTGTATGAAATGCATAAATTATACTAGCTATGTACATTTTTGTACACAAAATTGTGCATGTAATATGTATTTATTGTGGTGAATTAGTAGTGGATAAAACAAGGATTCCAACAAACAGTAAAATTTGGCCCGATTCGACATGCGCGATTAGCGTTAGGAGAAAGGGACAAATTTTACTGGTGGTTGGAATCCTTGTTTTATCCACTACTAATATTCAGCCTTCAAAATTATTTGGGCCTATAATAAAGCAAAACATTTTTTCTTCTTTATCAAGTTTTTGTTTTGTTCTGCGACTGAAACCTATTGGTTAACAAAAATCAATATCCACAGCAACATGTGCCACAAAAATTACTATAGGCTTGACGGGTTTCGATGATACACTTGAAAGAGTTTCAAAAATTAACGCCTAGTACAACTTCTTCGGAATCAGCGTTGTCTCTAATTTATAGCAACAATTGTTTTCCTCTCTTCTTAGCCTTGCATGATGATGAACAAAACGAGAAATCGTTAATTACTTTGCTTAGTTTCAAAGGAAGCCATTTCCAGTTTTCTAGAGATGGCAAAAATTTCATTAAAATGAGTTGAATAGAACGAAAAGCAAGCTTGACATCGTTGGGTTGGGCCAAACAACAGACAGCAATACGTCATTACGTACATTGAAATTGATCAAAACTACTCCACGCTCCCAATTTGCTCGAGAGATTTTGAGAAAAAAATTAGCTGGAACAAGTTGAAACGCTTTAAGGCACCACTTCAAGATACAATAGACAAAATAATTTTTTTATTTTTTTAAGAAATGTCTCCCAATGCAAGTGAGTTACAAAGCAATTTTGATAGTTAGTCTCTCTTTTTGCGTGATTCAAATTTTTCCTAATGCGGCCATGTAGTAAAATTTAAGAAACAATGAAACCCAAACAATTGGTGCATTGTTATTCTCCAAATTGGGCAAGAATGTGAGGCAAATTTTTTGGTATCGACCTAAGCTGTGCAAGATGCAAATGGTTCAGTCAACGTCAAGCTACATTTGTAAAAACAGAACATGCCGGCAGATTGGCGCAAAATAGCCGCCGTTGACGCGAATGATGCCCGTCGGGATTTAAACGAAAAAAAAGAAGAGACAAAGTGACCGATCTTTTTTTCTGTTTTTTCTTTTCAGTGTCAAAAAGTGTTCTAAATTGGCGTGCAATTTCAGTTAGTTTCTAAAACGGTACTTAATCTAGCATCTAAACTGAAAACTAATAAGTTTGATACAAACATCACCTAGCAAAAACTCTATAGAACTTTGATAACCTAATGCACTATGACTTAATGCCGGGGCTTTCTCGGTTTATCCCGACTCTTTTGATTTTGCTCTTTTGAAATTGACCGTACCAAAATACGCAATTCAACCAGTGCAACAATTTAAAATCCATTCAGTTGAAACAGTTAGTGAAGTGAGTCAGAAGTTAAACGTGAAAATCGTGACTTAAGTGAAACGATAAATTGGATTAAAAGATAAAGCAAGTAAAAAAACGACGACTAAAATATTTGTGGTTGAGAGGCTGACAGCGGCTATTCAAATAAAGATATTTATTCAGTGTATGGATGTTCTTTATTTGACACTTACCTAATTTTCATAAAGTCCGAGTTGAACTCCTTTGACTTAATTCAATAAACTTTTGCTTCACTTAACCGAAATGTTGTCTGATATCCCGTGCATTGTCGAACAACGTGTCAAACGAAGTAATATATGGGTCGAGACCGGAAAATAAAATTGTAAGAACTTGCAAGTTTATTGCAAAAGTCGGGTTAGCTTGTAAGAATTTGTAATTTTCTCGCAAAAAATGGTTAACTCGTAGGAACTTTCAGGTCGAATGTAAACTTATAAAAACTTGACAGTCGAATGGCTAACTTGTAAGCTTCCTGCCAGTACACTCAGGTCGAGTTCAACTTTATTTGTTTAATTCCTTATAACATCCTTTCTTTTACAAAAGAAATGGAGTTCGAATTAGTGGCTCAATTTGTATAACAATATGACCTAAGTTGACAAAACGGTAAAATTGCAATTTGATCTACGCAGGAGGTTCCTATATAATTCAGTTAACAAATGCTAGATCTCAATGAGCTTCTTTATTTACAATTGATGGCTAAAACTTTGCTGCAATGAAATTCATGGATTGAAATTTTTCTGTCGAAGTGCAAAATATGTGTCTATTGCAACAATATGGGCAGAATGGTTATCTTATGAGAACATATCTTTGAAGTTCATTATTCAACTTGAAGGAACCTTTTAAGTTCAACGGTTAACGGCCTTGTAAACCGAAGGGTTAACTTGTAAGGTCTTGTGAATTTTTGGAAGAAAAACTTGAAGGCGATGTATCGCCTTGTAAGAAACTGCGAGAAACTTTCAAGTTCTTACAAGTTAGCCAATCGAATTCGACCCAAGCAATCTTAAAACGCTTTAAAGTTCCGCAATTATTTATTTTCTTATAAGAATACAGAGGCCATTATGAGATGGCTCTTGTGAAAATTCAAGTTCAAAATTTGATCATAACTGATTGACAAGGACTGATCCCTAGCCTGTACTAATACACGTCCTTCTCTTATAATGCTCAATGGATTTGAACTGATCAAAAAAGACCCATGAAAATAACTTTTCTTGATTTATGATTTGACTTTTGCTCCTCAATTTTTACCCTTCGAAAATTTTGGTCGAGGAAAAGTCCAGAACCAATGTTTGGTCGGGCAAAACTCCAGCTTATATTTAGATCGATCAAATGTCCGGAGTGTCAAAACCTGCTTCGAGCAAAAATCCTACCGTAAGTTTTTGGTTCGAACAAATGTCCAGAGTGAAAAAAATTTGGGTCGAGCAATTAAAGTCCAAGTGATAAATTATGTCTAGCAAATTTGTTTTCATAGCTCTTTTGGGTCCAGCATGGTCTAATCATACCCTTTTTGGCCGTGCATGGTTTTTTCAGAAGTCGAGATCTAGACTAGGGAACTAGTAAGCGTTCAAGGTTTCATTCTTGCAGCTTCTAATGGAAAAAACAACATCTTTTCTCAGTGACTTCGTCAGACTCACCTATTAGCATAGGGAGGGTCTCTTTGCTTCTGTTTATAGTAAAAGGGTGAACAACAACTTTCTTAAACAGAGAAATTTACCGTAAGATTCATTTCGGGTAAAACTGAAATATAGTACACATAGTTTTGATTCATTTCATTCATTTGATCACGATTCAGTTTGAAATGATCGGAACTTACTCAATCGGTACTTTGATTGAATCTTCATCACGAAATTGGTGTCCGGAATGTTCAGCAGAGCTGCATCCGGCGGAAATGTTTTTGGGTCTTTCCTAAAAATGATTAGAAAGCAAGTAGAAAAATGACGACTAAAATAATTGCGGTTGAGAGGCTGACGGCGGCTATTCAAATAAAGGTATTTATTCAGTGTATGAATGTTCTTTATTTGACACTTACCTAACTTTCATAAAGACCGAGTTGAAATCCTTTGACTCAATTCCATAAACTTTTGATTCACTTAACCGAAATGTTGTTTGATATCCCGTCCCCACCTTGTATGATTACCGGAAGAAATGAAACTCTAGAAATCATTGTTTGGGTGACTCTGGTGTATTTTCCACTGATTGAGCGTTGTAGCTGCTACAATTGGAGTTGTATACAACTACTGTATTTTTTTTGTCTGAAACTTTTATGATTACCGGGAAATCAAACAAATCATATATGACCTTGAATGAAATCAAGGAAAGTTGTATGATGAGCTACCCGGGTTCATAGAAAAAAGGATAAATACCAAGTAAATTGTTAACTGATGAGGAAACCATTTCCTTCCCGTGATTTGTTTAATTTTAATTTTCATGTTACGGTGTGAGATAACAAATTGAGTAGTTGTTTCATTGAGCATCGTTGTTGGTTAGAAACTACAACAAAATTGTTACCGACAATCACCTAATCTTTATAGTAATTTGAGTTTACTAAATACTTCGTTTTGAAGAGAAGTCTCAATCTTGTCTTACTTTTTCATGACGTCATATCGCGATTTACAGGTTCTTGTCAATTCGGCAGACAACAACTCACCAGGCATATCTGAAAACATGCACTTCAAAATTCGATGCATTCTGCATTATAACGCCACAAAATCTACACTTTCCGGCTTTTGGGGACATTAGCGATAACAGCTCCATTTAGCTTAAAATTTGTTTCTAGAACTTTTTTCTAATCTACTTAAGCTCCATTTTTAGATACAAATTATAGACTTTCTATGATTTGTGCTTAAGTCAGAGCTTTTTAGCAGCTATTGTTTACTATTTTGTCACAATTCTTTGCAAAACGTCCGAATTCTTAGATGCTATAATTGTTTTGCTTCCTGTCTTGACCATAAGCAGTATTTTTTTATCATGTTGAAGTTATGAGTGATCTTTCAATAAAAAATTTTCTGTCTCAATGCAACAAGGAATCTAGAAACAACCACAAACATGAGGAATAAAACTACGACCAAAATTAATGAAGTGACCTCATGAAAAGCTGAAAAGAAAAAGCATCTGGAATACGATATGCCAAGGAATGAAGTCCTTGTCCAAGGCGAGCGTTCTCTAAATGATTCCAGCGAGGGCCTTCTCAAAATGGCCTCTTTAGAGATTGTAGAAATTATAAAGAGTTGAAATGATAAAAAGAAAAAAAATGAAAACAGTTTTAGCTCACATACTAAACTGTTTTCCTATTGAATTCAGCTTATACCAGGAAACGTTTTAAGATTTAGGGACGTTATTCACTCAAAAAACCAAAGCAATACACATTTGAGATAAAAACAAACGCATAGGTACAAAAAATGGTTCAAGCTTCGTTTCATAGCAACCCGGACTTGAGTCTGAGAGCATTTCAGCGCTGAACCAGAACTTTTCGGGTGTAAAAACTAAGTTCAGTTTTGAAACATTGCATCTCCAGAATATTTTAAGTTTCTTTATGTGCAGTTTTTCTTCATTATGATTATATTGAGATCATGGAGTTAACCCAAGCTAAACTTATCCTGTACAGTCTATAAATTACTCATACCCCAAACTTAAGTCTGAGCAGAAAAATGTCATACTTTTGTAGCTTATAACAGGTAATTACTATAGTCATATACACACTAATTATATCGAAGCTATTTTGTAGGCAATTACCACAAAGCCCATTTAGCTTAGTGGTTACGACCTGCTACGCAAATTAAATGCTGCGCGGAAGTTCGAGTCGCACATAAATCAAACCTTGTTGGTGGAAGTTAAGCTGGGCACACTATTTTTCATGCATTTCATGCAATAAATTTTACTCAAAAATTAAGACTGGCCCGTGTAAATTGGGACATGAAAAGCGTACTGGTTATACTAAAAAAACGATGTCTCTATACTGACTCAGCGCTGATTTTACTCTGCCACCAACCTCCGGGAATGACTAAAAAACGCAACAAAAAGCAAAAAAAATCTACAAAAAGCAAACAGGTTGGAAGGGTCATCAATAAAATGGAGATTCGAAAAACTGCAAAAAATTTATCATAACTGCATAATTGTAGCAGATGTATTAGATTCAAATCAAATTTTAAAAAAATGAGAAATTAAAAATGCGAATTCCTGTAAAACTGTTTTATATAAGCGTCTGCAAAAACAAAATTTGATACATAGACGGTTAAAAAAACAGAGCAAATTTGATGAAAAATAGTAGAGTTTAATGTTGTGAAACACTCTAAATTTGTTCCTTAGATTAAAAAAGTCGGAGAGCAAACTGAACCTGTTTTCTAAGTATGAAAAACAGCCAAGGAAAAGGAGCCTCAATTGAAGGGCAACTGCAACACAAATTTGACTGCTCTCGCTACCACTGTACAGATAGAATCAACGCTGATCAATAAAATAATAAGACACTAAGACTTGTCAACAATTATGCTTACTATTTTGTACTTTTTTCCTGAAAACGACCGAAAGTGTCCGCTATAAAATACACATCTTTGTTTTTAATTTTTTCATGAAAGTCAACTTTTTTCACAAAAAGGCAATTTAGCATTAAATGTTTGAGTTCATATATTGGCTGGTGTCACCTCTAGTATCTCGATTATGTTAAAATGCACTAATAAGCTCATTCAGTTGCATTCGGTTTAACTAAAAACCAATAAAAAGGTGAGTATATTTTCCACTTGAATCATGTTTGCTTCGGGAAGGACATTTGCTTTTTTGCTACATCTGCTACAAGAAGAGCCCTGTTGACCATTTCAGTTATTCGTGGAGCACTTCTTCACAATATGGATTCACTTAAGCAAGTCGAGCATACGCCACCTCACATAATTTTGACACAAAATTTGAGTGCTCGACTTGCTTAATCTTAAATTGTTTCCTGGTGTTAAAGGAAACAATTTAATATTAAGCATGTCGAGCACCAAAACGTTTGTGTCAAAATGATGTGAGGTGGTGTATACTTCCAGACGTTAGGTAGTGCGCTGACCAGACCGTGCAGACCCTGGATGGGGCCTTGATCAGGATGGGACCCCTGGATGGAACCCCCCCCCCCCCCCCCCCGTGCGCGACCCTAGTTGGCCTGGTCAGAGCTGGCTTGGGTCCCGCACCTCATTCTGGGAAGAGTTTGATCCCAGATTCGAGAGTAAATTTTTTTCCACCTACTTAGAGAAGCGACTCATTCTTTCTCACTGCACAGACAAAGCGAGAATTTCTCACAAGCGTATTATTCAACAGCCTATTGTTTCAAAGGTCAAAATTTATATATAAACATTCAGATATCGGTATTTTTACTGTTAAAGTGCCTGTCTGGCGGTTTTCGAAAGTTCACTCGCGTTGAAAATTTATTGGACCATTTAAATAGGTAATCTCATAAAATCGGAACTTAAGCGAACATTCGAAAACTCCAGACATGCACATGAACAACAAAATATAAGCATGCTTTAATTAAGTTCCTTTTGTTTGTAATGATATGTTATTAACTTATCATATTATATGATATTGTATCAACATTTGAGGGCAGCGTGGTGTTCCTGTTGTTGTTATTGTTTTTTGGTGCTGTTATTACTGAAGAATTGCCAGTTTTTCTATTTTTATGCATAGCGTGTCCCAAAGGTGACATAATCGACATTTCAAAAAACACTGTCCACAATGCTCATTTGCATGCTCAATTGCATGTTTCATGTTTTAGCGTTTTTCAAACGATTTGTTTCGACTATATGGGACAGACTATACTAAGCTGGTTTTGACAGCTAATTTGAAGCTATATTTTATGTATCAATCTGTCATAACATAAATTTGGTGCTAGCGACATAAAGAACAATAATGGATTTTTTTTCTTTCGGCTGAAGGCTGGTTCTAACCACAATTTACGTTGAGTAACGACTTACATAGGTCTTTCACCAGAGCCAGTTTTTCTTTATTGCTGTCCTCTGTTGTTACTAAAATAATCAATAAATACTACTAAAAAAATCATTTACGGAATTTTCCATCTGTTCTAACAATCCTCCTCCCTCCCCGAATAAATGTTTTGCCTAGTAAATAGGTCAGAGCTCATTTGTTTAAATACCGTTATAAAGGACGATAGCCTTTTGTTGAAAAATTTTGGAAACAACAGATCATTGATATAAAAAGCTCGATATAGTTGACCAAAACCTTTCCATCGAACTTTGTGAAATCTTCAACTTCTGCAATCGATTAAAGATTGATGAACTCTGATTACAAAACGTCAAAAAAAGCACAAAACCAGCGGTTAAAAAGCACAAACATGGTTAGTGGATGTAGCCCTAAACGACTAGGAGCAAGAAAAAGAAAATTAATGAACTTTATCTGGACATTTTACCCCCTTTATATGAGAAGTTCAAATTTTTAGTAAAAACGAGTTGAAACGTTATCAATATAGTTTTGGAGAAAAATACATTAGCAAAAACGGACAATTAGTTTAGTTAATAAATTAAGCCGACTGCTGTTTTAATCCCCTGCACCTTGAGCATCTTTCTTTTTGTAAAGTTTCTTAGTACTGCTACCGACATCACCTGACTAGGACCATCAGATGTTTTGATGACCTATCGAGTAAGTGGCTTATACAGCCTGATTTATACGGCAATGCTAACTTACTTCAACACAATTTATTGTTGTTGTTATTAATAAATGAAATGCTCTCGAAAGTAGCCAGTATCAGGACAAAATCGCAATATGACAAGTACCCGTTATTTTACTCGATGTAATGTTCATGTTAACAGAACAGAATGCTTTTTTATTTTTAGCATGGTATTATCTGGGATAGGTCAAAGAGTAAAAAAAAATTTCATCTAATAAATTTTGCGACTAGATCATTGGGCCAGGGCTCAGTGGTTAATAAATATAATAAACAAAACCGACTAAAGTCAGAAAAACTGCTCTGGAACGAATAGTGGTAGCGCTCACGCAAATGAATGAAAAACACTCTCTACTAAGAGCGAAAAGTGACGTCAAGCACGACATTCAGTTGAAATTGCTTGAACGAATGAACAAAAAGCAGATTTGAACTGATTGTGACGTCATATGGACGTAACCAGAACATTGACGACGAAATAAAAGAACATAGCAGGACAAGAACTGATATACAATTTAAAGAATTTTCGTAGACTAAACAGAGAAACTAGACTTAGAATGAACCATTAGTGGATCAGAAAAAAATGTTTAGAATAAATCCTATCCATAAAAAAGGAAAAACAGGGAAAATCAATGACAAAATGCCGAAGTTGAATAAAAACCAATAGCGAGAAAATGAATTGTTGTTCAAACACCGCAAAACCACTCGCTTTTGCTCTACTTCCTGTTTCAGCGTGACCGAAATCACTATTCCAAATCGACTTCAAAATTCTCCAAAGTGTGTGAACAGATCTTAAAAAAACATAGCAAGGAGAGTCCGAAATTGAAACGAAGTAAAATTTAACTTCCACCCTAGCCGACACTATCGTAAATCACAAATTCTCAGGTGTGATTTAATTTGCTGGTCAAGTGATGGCCAAATAAAAAAAACAAAACATGTCGAAAGAAGTGAAAAAGCGAGCAAAGTGAAAAGAATTAGAGAAAAAATTTTAAAACGTTATTTTTTCATTATTCTCCAAAAACTGTATTTTCTTAACAACTTTTCACAACACATCTTTAAAAACATCTACAGTTGAACCAGTGAACATCCAAATGGCAGCCAAATGCGTTAGAAAACGCGTAAAACATGAAAAATAGTTCAAAACTGCAAAAAACTGCCTAGTTGAATAACTTGTTTTAAGAGAATGTGTGCTTTCAAACCGTTTAATTGTTATGATTAAGTGACAATTCAAATACCAAAACCTCTAATTAAAAGATTGAAAATAGTAAGTTTTGAGAAAAGAAGAATAAACAGAGAATTGAGGAACCAAAAATGTTTAAACTTATCCCATTTTCTTTCAACTAAAACAAACTAAAACTAATTTTAACGAAATCAAAGAGTCACGCAACTCAAAAAATTAAAAGACTCCAAACAAAACAATAACCCTCGACACAAAGACAAAAAATAGAGTAGAAGAACCGCTATGGAAGCGTCTAAAACGGCGAAATCTCAAAAATAGCTCAATTTTGCATTTAAAACTTTGATAAAAGATTGAGGTGGTCAAAAATGCCAAATGTACAGATACTTGTTATAAGGGTTTAGAAATATCATTTTGCCGGAAAATTTAAATTAAAAACTAAAAACTTCTTAGAAGAAGCCGCATGTGATCAAAATGTTTTCAAAATTTTTTCACACCTACTTTTCTCGTGAACAGAAAATCACTCGATACTTTCTGCTCTTTAATTCATTCAGCCATTTGATCTAAACCATTAAATATCGAGTCGTACAAAGACAGCACCACATAAAACGGTTCAAATTCTTTGAACTGCAAAAAAAACAAGAGAAGGCCAATAATAACCCCAGCTATTCGCGGCTATCAAAAAAAACAGCGCACCAGTAACATCCGAACCCGTTTGATTTTTTAAAAAAGGAGGGTGCCTAAATAATAGATTTTGAGAGGTTGACGGCGGCTATGAATAATATTAACTTAATATCTATCAAGTATTACTCCTTCAAATACTCTTTCATGAAGTAGGAAAAACTCAAGAGCCTTTTGGGATAGAGAGAGCAAAATAATCACTTGTGACATGCTTTGTTTCTGCTGTTCCGCAATGAGCACAACTCAGAGAATAATCCAATTTCTCATTTTCGAGGAACATCAAACTTCCTCGCGATACAAACAAAGTGACCACATCACACCGATCTGTTCCTGCTGTGATGAACTCTAACTTCCCATATGGCAATTGACCTGAAATCTTAATCCGAGTTAATCCTGCTTGATGTTTGCCCCCCCCCCCCCACACACACACACACACACACACACACACCCACACACACACACACACACACACACACACACACACACACACCCACACACACACACACACACACACACACACACACACACACACACACACACACACACACACACACATACACACACACACACACACACACACACACACACACACACACACACACACACACACACACACGCACACACACACACACACACACACACACACACACACACACACACACACATACATACACACACACACACACACATATATATATATCCCGCCGCCCCAAATAACCATCACAAGTTAATGGCGGGCTATTTTTTCTCGGAAACATGCAAAATTTTAAAGCGAACACATGCAAATTTTAAAGCGGCCAATTTTTGCTAAATGCGCTTTCAACGAATTTCCTTTAAAACCAACATTCATGATCTTAAACGTGAACGCAAAATTTCCATAAATTCATAAGTATTGATAATAAAGCTTGATAATCTGCAAATGGATAGCGCAATTCATAAAAAAGTCAGTACTTTTCAGCTACTTTCAGCGCGCTATTATGCAAGGAAATTGCGGTTAGTTTTTTTTCAAAATTCAGCGCATTTCAGCTCATTTCTGTAACCAGATTTATCGGAAGGTGCGCAGAAGAAGTAGCTTGTTGGGATATTGTCACTCTGCTGTCCAGCCAGAAATCGAGTGAACTGCAGCTGATATACCTCACCCATACACAAGTCATTCAAACCCACACCCACTTTTGTAGTCTCAGTGACAGTTGAGCCGCTAGAGCAGAATAATCATATCCTAATAGTCATACACTGAGAACTATCCTCTAAGATCTTACAAAGATCTTTGCAAAAAATACAAAGCATCTTGTCCAATCTCTCAAAAGTGCAGTCAAGTTTGCAAGAATTTTAAAAACTGGGCCGAGGAATTATTGCGCAGACAAATGTAGGATAGTTGGTGCAAAATCGTTCAATAGTTAGAATTTTCCGCACACGTTTCTCATTTTCGGCTAAAAAAACCTTTCAAATCAAATAAGAAACATAACCGATTAACTTCGGGTGAACGGCTCTCAAATGACCGCGAGCGATCGGCTTCTTTGGTAGCCAGTTGGCGCTTAGGGATGATATCATGGGAAGGGGAGTTGAGTGGGGGCGGGGGGGGGGGGAGGGGAGTGACAAGAGGGGCAAGGGGGATGGGGGTTGCTAAGCGTTTGGGGGAGGGGGGTCGGTTTTGTTCTGGAAGGCCATGTGGAGAAGGGTGGGTGGGAGAGTGGCGTTGAGTGGAGCAGGAGCTGAGAGCGGAGATTCAGAATCCCTCATCTTAACATGAATTTATATCTCCTGGAAACAATTTTTGTGAATCATATGGCGAATGCAAAGTAAGCCGATAGGCAAGCAAGCCGACAGAAAAGCAAGCCGAAAGTTATGTAATAGTTATGTAATCTATCAGAAATAATACATTGTTAGCCGTTACAATCAATACTGCGAGTAGTATTATAGTGCATAATGTATTCCAATGCACCAATGAAACAAAAATGCGTCAATTTTTAGACATCTAGTGGGTACGGGCCTCAGCAGACCGCAGTCCATGGCTATGCCTCTCAGCCGCTGTGGGATGTAATCCGGAAATAGCGGGCCGGTTATCGCGGCAAAGGCGCCCACCGGCCCGCCAGGGGCAACTTAAAATACGGGTATCCGAAAATTTTTCGGCTTACTTGACCTCATTTTCAAAATTCGGCTTGCTTGCCTATCGGCTGGCTTGACCGCCACCGAATCATATACTTAGAGACTGGTAAGTAGTAATGCTCTAAAAGAGCTGCTCAGCAAGCTAATGCCCTCCGAACTTTACCTGTTTATCTAAATGTTGAAGAAAAATTGGTTAAAAGAAATATTTCATAAAAAACACAACAGGACAAATAAACTTGCTGCAAACTTCTTTTTAGAACAGTTAAATCAATAAGTTTCATTGTTTTCTGCGCAAAAGCGTCCATTTAGTCCAAAATTTGTTTGCGAAAATCACTGTTACATACTTAAGACGCCAAGGATTCCCATGACCATATGTAGTAGCAAGTGCTAATCAGCTATTAATCTTTTAAGCAACAATCAGTAACCTAAGGTTCATTTATGCAATTGAATACCAATTAGAATTCCTTTCATTTTTACCTAACTATAAAAATCTTCAGCTTGTGACGCGTGATAAACAGTGACACGTGTAAGTGTTTCTGAGAAGCCACAGACATAATTTTTGGGTGAACGCGTTGAAACTGTTGAAAGTAAAAACTTACTCGAGTCAAGTAGTACCAGATTTTCAAATCGATGTGTATTATATATAATGCATCCAGTTTTACATAAAAAGGACCATAATAATTTCAAAATATCACAAATATGTTTTGCATTCCAGGGTATGTATTAAGGCTTGTTTGCCTTGTCGTAGCCAATCGCAAAAACCCGACTATATGTTTTCAACACTATGACCTGATATCCTATATGTTTTCTTTGACCGTTCCCCATTTATACGCAGGGGCATTATATTGTATAGCAGTAGTTTTTTAAGAGCAAAATTTAATTTTCGAATAAAAATGCTATTTTAAGCGTTCTATAATTTTTTGGAGCCCCTAACGATTAAAAGTTTTCGTGCTGTTTGAATGTTCGGGATCTTTGTAGAAATTGAAAAGTGCAGCTTCTACAAATTCCTGTTGCACCGTTTAAACTTGTTGAGCATAATAATGCAAAAACTTGGATTACAATCGTCTCAAATAAAAAAACTCAAAGAAAACCGTGGTGCTCTTCAGTTAAGTGGTTCAATGTTTTCTCATTGCATTGTTTTTTCTTTCATTTTAAAGGTCTTTAAGATCTGTTCTGTTTTGCCCCCCCCCCCCAAGTGTTTTTATAAACCCCAGTTACAAATTGTGTTTTTATATAGAACGTACGCACTATGTAAGAACAATGCACGTGCGCCTGAGGTCATAAAACATATACTCCCACTAAGCGGGGGGTGGAAACAGAATAGATTCGGTCTTTATTATTTTAATTTTTTGGCCAAGAAAGTGCTTTTTTTCAGTTAGAAACCGGGAGCATGCAGCCCACTAACTTTTCATTTCAAAAAGAGGTGCCCTGCGTTTTTTGTTCCTGACAATCAGAGGTTTTGTCTAAAAAATTTACAAATGGTATACCAACAATGCTCTAACGCTCCGTCTTCTCATGCCGAGAACTCGTAAATAAGGCCGCTTCAAAAAATTTACAGCACAATTTGGGACCGTTGAGCAAAACTGTTTTTGGTTGTTTTTCGTTACATATTTCATGGAAATTAAGTGTTAAATCATTACTTGGATCGCAGGGCATAAACAGTCTTTGCATCAATAACAAACAATGTTCAAAGTTAGAGGCTTATCATTTTGAGATCCCCAATTCCATTCAACACTACCAACGTTCTCTAAATCTAGAGTTGAATATCTCCCTCACAACGCATTGATTGACACGTTCTGTGCGTTTGATTTCTAAAAGTTTATTTGCTTCAGTTCATATCCAATCTTTGTTTATTTCTGATTTCCAGCCTGTGTGCAACTCCATTGCAATTTATAATATTTGCAACATTACTAACATATAATCCGATAAATAGGGGGTGGGTATATGGCGGGATTAGGATGTGAGGGGACAGGTAGGCGGGGTAGGAGTGGTGTGTCAAGGTGGGGGCAGGGTAGTTGGGGGAAAGGTTAGTTTAGATAGGTTGACTTCAGCTAAAAACCTGGGTAGATAGGCTGGAGTGACTTATATGCGATCAATAATTCTGCATGGCTTTTTATCCTTGAATACTACCAGAAAATCCTAATTACTATATATCAAACTAAGCTACTGTTTAAATCCAATGTTCGGAGACAAAAATCAACGTTCTAAATCAGAAGTCAATGTTCGAAAACAGAAGTCAAAAGTAGAAGTCATGAACAAACTTGTGTCAGCTCAAAAAAACCTCTCAATACTCCACTTCGAGTCATAAACATAACCAACTAAACGTCGGAAAAATTAGTCTCCAACGACTAGGGGGATCTCTGGTCAATTACAGCCTGCTTCAGTCGAGGGGGGAGGGGGAGGCTAAATGGGACTAAGAAGTTCAATAGTGGGCTTCAAATAACCACATTAGAGGTTAGCATATACCACTATTAAGATTTAAAGAAAAAAAATAGCATCAGTTTCGGCGCACTTTTCATTTGAATGTTAGTATTAATTTGCCGCCAATTGAATTCAGCTGATTGCAATTGTGATTGAGAGAGAGTTTTAGATCACGCGAAACGCAAAAAGTGAAGGGCGTAAAAGTCACTCGAACAGTCAAAATTGTCAAGCAAAAATTTTGCATAAAAAAGACACACACGTTTAGAATAATTGTTTCTCATAACGATGAATTCTCACGTTTAATTCTAGACATAGAGACAGTTTGTTACGTTTAAAATTGACCATAGTGATGTTTTCCTACATTTAAAACAAATTATAACCAACTTACTTTAACACCAAATACTCAATACTCAAATACTCAATACACCAAATACCAAATAACATACTCTTTATGTTTAGAAACAATGATTTCTGGAGACGGGTAACCAAACTTTTAGCAAGTTCAGCATATTTCTTACATTGTCTCTTTATTTTCAGCAAAATTCTTTCAAAAATCTGGTTCACATCCGGTGAAGTTTTGGTCCGCGTTAATACAGATACAAATAGAAAACAGAAAAGGTCATGTTACTTACTGTTTGACAGACGTGGTAGTCAGAGCTAAAAGAGGTGCCGCGTTTGTCACTTTTTATGCGCATACCCTTAAATTGTCTAAAAAAAAATAATTTTCCAAAATCTCAAATTGTTACACTCAATATATCTGAGTTATGCTCTATTGTATATCAATGGTGTACAATCGAAACAAATTTTTTATGAGTATAATTACCAGAACATAAGTTGACATCGTCTGACTTGCTAAAAATCGGCAAACAGGGCAATTTTATTTAGTTAGAGTGTAATTCAGAAATTTTGGTTATCAAAAAACAGACAACAGAGGAATTGGATTCCTGGACCTCGCAGCAGACAGTCTTAAACCATGCCAAAAAGTTTTACTCAATGTAGTACTTTCTCACTAACAATCGCGTTTATGTCAGCAAGAAATCAAATATCGAAATGACAGAAATGAGATTATGCAAAAGTTAAGAAAAAAAGTTTCACCATTGGAATAGTTGCAAAAAAATGCAATATATGCATAATAAGCTACCGTTTGTCGAGATAACGGTCTGTATTGATCAATACAGACCGTTATCTCGACAAACGGTAGCTTATTATGCATATATTGCATTTTTTGCAACTATTCCAATGGTGAAACTTTGTAAGATTAGCTGTGAATTTTCACCGCTAAAAGTCTTTTTTCTCACCGCATTCATCGCATTGGGCGCAAATCTTACACTTTTTATACAAATTCACCGCAAATCTTACATCTTTTAGCGACTTTTAGCGGTGAATCAGAAGTTTGTATTTAGACACCGTGAAATTTTTGGTAGAGAATATCAAACATCTGTAGTCTAATTGTCTTAATTTAAATGCGTTATGGGGATTATGGGACTGAGGAGCGTGGAGAGATAGATACAATGGAATATGGTCTCGTGGAAATTAGTTATTTAAAGTGTGGGAACTAGGGATTAATGATGTGGAAATGAGTGACGAAAGATTGTCCTAAGTTTTCACACTAGCCCCAAAAATACGCTTTGCAAAAGGTGACAGCACGTAAAGTGTCACTCATTTTCACTTACTCTTACAACTCTAATCTTTAAACACGGGTCGTGGAAAGAACCGACGCCGATCGAGCAGAATTTAATTTTTTTTCGAAAGGTTCACAATTTTTCTTCATTTTGCTATGAACATCATGGGAATCAAAACCAAGAACATCATGGAAATCAAAACCAGTCTATTTTCAGAAAAAAGTATATATGCGAATAGACTGTGCATAATGAGGTAGCAATATACTCTTAGGATACACTGATACAGTAGTGGGCACGATATACAATTGGACTACAATGTTTCAGTACTGACATACTATAGGACGAGGGTCCGGGGACAAAATCGAGTATGTATGCTCAATTTTTTTTCTGGAAATTGTTCACTTAACGGGGTAAGGAGAATAGACGCAATGTTTAATTGAACTAACAGCACTTTGAGCACGTTGGCGTTGGACACTGCTCTCTGTTGACCACTTTGATCACGAGGAACACTTGATTGTGTTTCTTAGCGAAGACAGAAGCTGAAACACCCAGAGTGAAAACTAAAAACTGCTTCAAATTCTCCCACCGATTTTTCCATTCTTCCTTTTTTACGAGCGACCAAAGGCAGTTATGTTGACGTATAATATCAACCAGTTCAAATAGAAAAAAATCTCTTTTCCAGATTGAGTTCAGTTTTTGAATCTGTAAAAAATTAACGTCTAAAAACAGTTGTTTCTGACGTTTAAAAAGGCAATCTTTAAGTTCAGCTCACTTCGGCAAATATTCGTTACAGGGATATAAGACTAGAGTTTTGCTACCTAAAATTTAAAACAAGCCCACTCAAGATTTATTGTAACGGCTGCTTTCCTATCAATGACAAGGAAAGTTTTATACCGCCCAGTTCGTTATTAGCGGTTTACAAGCTGTCGGGATACTAAGTTGTGCAGTTCCCTTTTGTAACTTTATATCCGCTATTCTGTAAATTACCGTTGCATTAAACGTTGTTTTATTAGTCCAAATAACTAATAGTTCAGCTTTGCTGAATAATCAACTCAATTGCTGGAACTTCTCAGTAAGTTCCAATTAAATAATCGAATATTTTTTTCTGAGTTTTGTTTAATAACTCAATAATTCAATTTGGGGCTATTCAAAACCAAAATTTGTATCCCTATAGGTTGCTCACTGTTTATGTTTATAAACGCATCTAAGGGGGTACATTCGGTTTCAGAATAGAACACAATTCACAGAGGAGAAACCCGTCTTTTGCCGTAAGCGGACTTGAATTGTTGGTCAAAACAGAGGTCCTTCGTTAGTCACTGGGGCCGAAGCCATAGAGACGACGTAGCATCTAGGTTTTTGGTTTGGAAAACTCAAGTCTGTGAACTGAAAATCTATCTTTCACCGCCTATTACTTTCAACGAACTGATTGTAAATCGTTCGTCTGGTCGAAGAAGAGGAATTTCTTGTCACCCTAATGTTCAGTTATCAGAAGTTCTTTAATTTCCTTTCTCTCAAGTTACTCAAACTTTCAAGACCAAATCGATGATAAGATAAATTACGTTATCGATGATAAGTTTCACGTTAGCAAGACACAGTATTTTACTGCTCAAGTGAGATTGTTAGGCAGACTGGATTTCCTTGTGAAAATAGTTTTCTTAGTTCTTTCAAAGCCAACCTGACTTCAACTAACAAATTTTGGTGGTCTGCTCAAGCTGGAGCTCCCGTTTTTCCACAAAACTGAACTCGGTTTTCTATGATCACAACAAAGCTCAGGCTTAATTTTCTGATTCTTCACAACAATCTGCGACACACACACACACTTACTTTATTAAGCTTTGAAGTGTGTGGAATCAGATCTTTGCGGAATTTCACGTGTCTTAGTTCTTTCACTTCACTTCTGTATAAGTGGCAGCAGCTGTGATTTTTTTAGAAAAGTCAAACTAACACTTTGTTGTTAGCAGGTGTAAAAACGCAATTTTGGTATACAGCAGTTTTAGTGACCTCGTTTTGTTAAGACGTTAACCCAGTCAGCCTGTTCGCACCTTTTGAGGCTCTTTTTACGTTTACAAATGTATGAAGTTTAGAAACAAATTATGTCGACATAAAAAATTGTTTTAATGAAATGAATGTTTGAGGAAATCTTTAATGCTCGGCCTTCACATTCATTGTATGATTTTTTGGACAAAATTAACGCATTTTAGATTTTTGAAAAAAAAACCGGTTATGAACATAGTTCTGAGCTGCCGTGGTAACTATATGAAATTCCAAATTGCTTCCTAATTACTTAATTTTTGAATTACCTAAAATTAAGATAATTCTGTTTTTGAAATTTGAAAAATGTTTAATCGTCTGGCCTACAATTAGTAAATTTTCGCTCTTCTGAATTTTAAAACTTGGAATAGTTTTCGTAATT
>NC_134468.1:8412530-8512530 GCF_964194025.1 Convolutriloba macropyga
ATGTAAATTTTATGGGTCCAGCAAGAACATTTTGGGTCGAGCTAATGCCGAGCAACATATTTGGGTCGAGCTAAAGTCCAGCATCAAAAATTGTGGTCCAGCCAAAGTCTAGTTGAACGACTAGGTCCAGCAAAATTCTTATCATGGGCTGTTTAAGTCTAGCATGGTCTTTTCATGCCACTGTTCTGTCGAGCATGGTCTTTTCATAAGTCGAAGTCTAAACCTGGGTGATTACTTCAAATTTTTCAACTTGTCAAAAATGTTCCAAATTGGCTCGCAGTTGCGTTAGATTGGATCAGTATGAGGAGTACAGTAACCTTAATACCAGACCAAATAGCAACTATCAGAAACTTTGATAAATTAAATCACCAATTAAAGACTTGAACATTTTGTATTAGTGCCCGTCTTTTGAGGGTTTGACCCAATTATTTCGATTTTGTTTAGTGATTTGGAATTCAAGTTGCTTTTTCGGTTTCTTTGTGTGTTCTACCCAATACTTATTTAAAAAAACAATTGAGAACAGAACATTGTTTGCTTCTAGCAAATTTTTATGGACTGATTTATAGGCGAAGAGCACAAGCAGTCAAAAAATAAACCTATAAATAAAATTCAAACTCAGCAAAAAACTAAAGGTTAACTGATGATTGTTGGTATTCATGTTTTCAGGAACTAAATTGTGTTGCTAAAATTGATGCAGAAACCAGCCTTCGTTTTTTTCAAAGAGGTTTATCTGACCACTAGAGCTCAGATACACAAAAAAGACAAAAATTTTAAAATTTTGAAAAAAAAATGCAAAATCATTGCTAATTTGTCCAAATTTTGACACATAAGACCAAAAAAGATTTCAATCACTGCAAAACCCACTAAAAGCAAAATGGTAGTTCAACGGAGGACTGGTTGGACGTATAATACAGAGGCAAGAACGAGGAGAAATGTAATATTTTCAAAAAATATATGGCAATAGTAATAAAATGTTGATAAATTTCTTGACGTAAATTTGTTGGTAAATTTCAAATATTTTGCCCAAAGAGCACGCCATTAAAAGATTGCTTGGTGTCTAATGGTTGAAAAAAGTTGATTGGACTATAATTGTGTATTTTATTTACAAATAATTCTAAATTTTATTGCTGTTTACTAAAATTTAATACTGTAAAGCCGGTGTAAGGACTCAAATGAACTTAACGCCCAATTGGCTTTAGTTGTTTATCTTGTTTTGAAAGAAAAGTCATGAAATAATGACAGATCAGCAATGCAATCCTAATTCTTTGCATTGTAAAAAAGAGAGCGCCTTTAAAGTAACCTTTGAGAGACTGACGGCGGCTATTAACAAATCATACAAGATAGCCATCCTTAGTTTCCTCCGGTTTATTTTAGATTTCTTTGCTGGGCTTTTCCGCTAGCACCCCAAGTAAATAAGGTACTCCCATGTGTATACGTTCAAACATTATGCATTCATTTGAATTATTAAGCATGCATACGTGTGAATAGGCATTTAGAAAATACTACTAGAGCGGAGGTTTGAAAATAATATGTGTACAGTAATAAGTCACTGCATAAAATGTAAAAATCGATCGGAAATTTGTTCTTATTGCTTTAGTTGATTTGATGTATTGATGTACATAGTTGAATTGATGTATTATACCATGAACAATATTATGGAACTAAATAACCTTTTCAGAAGGGAGCAAAAAATTAATTTTTTGGGAGTGCCTAAATTTCGGCTATATAGGGCTGGTGGGGGGGGGGGGGGGCTAGCGGAAAAGTTCCGCTTTGCTTATCTGCTGCTGTTTAAAAGAGTAGCATGAAACTAGGCTAAACGAGACGCACAAAATCGAAAAATTGGCAAAATTGGGTTAAATGAAACAAATTAATTTTGTGTGACGCGCAAAAATAGCCAACTGAGATGACAGCGGCTATTAAGCTGCGGCCAGTTATAGTCTCCAGTAATAGACTCAGATCTATTAACAATGAACTGGGCAAAAGAAGCTCAAATAATCACGATTTATAACCCAAAGTCCAAAGTATAGAAACTGTAAAGCCTGTTTCAGAGGAGACTATCTGCACAAAACAAAACTTCAGAAACAGACCAGGTGTTGACATTACATTGACAGGAAGATGGGGAAGAAAGTGCTGACGTATGAGAACCAGACTCTGGACGATGTGATTGAAACTGTTGAACAAGCACACGACAGGAAAGAGAAGAACTTGACCTCCATTCTCATGTTGAGTCTGTTGTTCCTTCAGTTGAGTTGCATGGGCTTCATGATTCTCATGACAAAACTCACCGAGATGTAAGTTCTTGTATAGAAAAGAAAAAATCTCAGGTTTAGGCTTCGACTTATGAAAAGACCCAAATAGTATAGTGGGGGGACTGACTAAAACTAGTAGAGTTTCCGCAATTGAAGCCGTGTGAAGATTTTTCATAGGCGATTTTGATCACGGTATTTTTATGGGCAATGTACAGACGTAATCAAAAGAACCCACAACACACACACACACACACACACACACGCACACACACACACACACACACACACACACACACACACACATACATGCACACACACACACACACACACACACACACACACACACACACACACACACGCATACACACACACACATACACACACACACACACGCGCGCGCGCGCGCGCGTGCGCGCATACACACACACACACAACATGTTTCAATATGAGAACTCCAAAATGTCGCAACTATACAATATATTTATAGCAATTTGTAGTTCTCATATTGACACAAAACTCTCCTGCTAGTCGATAGGCTTCAAAAGTTTAGAAAAACAAAAGGCGGCGGGGGGTAGGGGGTCACACTAAGTGAAAGTTCTTTTTTCTTTTGATCACACCTTCTTATTAAATTTTACTTTCTTCAGTTGCAAACGTGTCTTAATCTAGTAATTCTAAATTAATCTAGTAAATCTAATATTACTTCTCCACAAAAAAAAACATAGCTGGCAGATTGCCAGAAAATAGCCGCAATAGATTCGTTAGATCGGCAGTCTAAAAAAACAGTAAAAAAGACAGACCAAAAAAATTCGTCTTCTCATTGAAGGCTGATCTGTTAAATTTTAATTAAAAATCTGTATGTGTAATTAGTGCCTCTATTAGCTGATCTCAAATAACTTTCATTTTGAGTGACACACGTCCATGTGGCCTTATCTCTTTGAATTAAAGTAAATAAAAGTCAATTTCAAAGTCAGGAATTCATTTTTGAAAGTGAGGTAAGTCAAGTGTGATCAAAAATTTAATCACGCGCATGAACAAAAACTTGCACCACTAAGAGCGAAAAATGACGTCATACATGCAATTCAGTTGAAATTGCATGAACGAATGAACAAAAAGTGGCTGTGACGTCATATGGTCGTAACAAAAATCATGACGACGAAATAAAAAAACATAGCCGGAAGAATTCCGGAACCGACTCGAAGCGTCAAAACTTCACATACAAAACCGTAATTGCAGCGGAAGCCATTACCTTTTGTTTTAAACCATCAACTCATTATCTCCCGCGGTCTGATCTAAACATTGGTGAAACTTAAACCACTGTTACCAAGAGAAACAAAATGCAGCAAAATTTTATAATATTGAAAACGTTTCGTAACGTTAAAAAATCCGAAACAATTAAGATGGTCAAAATACTGATACGCTGAAAATGCTGACAAAGCTATCAACGCTGAAAATGCTGACAAGGCTATCAATTGCCCCCAAATAATTCACGATTCTAAACTCAAAGATCGGGAAAGCAAACGGCAGGTAATAATATTAGAAATGAAGTTAAATCTTTTCAAAAAAGAATGCTCAATTTTAAGAAATAGAAAACTACTAAAAATACACTACTAATCACTGCACTTAACACCAAACACAGCACATACTTCTTACTTGTTGTACATATGCGAGATATCATGATTTCACACTAATTCAAAAATTAAATTGATCATAGAAAAGACACAAGCAGCAGAAGAATAATCAAAGACAAAAAATCGTTTAAATTAATACCAAGGCCGGAGGAAAGTTGCACTAAAAAGTAATAGTTGGACATTTTGGAAAAAACTTGCTAGCAAACTCTCAGTATTGCCATATGTTGAAGGAAATCAATTGCAAACCAAAGAAATGACGAAAATCTAAGAAAAGGCTGAAATCATTCAATTTTTTAACAACTGAAAAAAATTAATATAACGAAAAAATGTATGTGCCACAACAAAGCTAGAATGATACTAACTAGAATGTGGAGAATATAGGCACAATGTAAGGAACACCGTAACAGAAAGACATTCTTGATTTTTGAAATTTGACAATCAAAGTAAAAAAATCAAGAACAACAAATGCATTTCATTGTTCAGCATTCGAGGCATAGAAAAGATAACTAGTCATCCGATACAAAAATCTATCCTCCTGAAGAGAACAAAAAATAGGAAAAAGCAGAATTCAAACATACGAAACATTGATACATTTCGAATGGTCAAAAAAACTTTTAAGACTGCATTTATGAAAAAACTGTTTATCAAAAACTTAACGCCAAAAAATGATTGACCTTTTATTGAAACGAAATTGAAACCCCTCATCTTGCACAAAAAGACTATTTCTAGTCAGTAAAACCAAATTAGAAACCAAAAAACTGGCAAAAATCGGAAAAAACTACCAAAATCGGATTAGCACATATGTACAACTATGCAAAACAAAATTATATCGAGGTAGAAAGAGGCGTTGAGTATATGAATTTTCAAAAAGAAGTTGCCATATAAACTGATTTTTGACAAACAGACGGCAAAAAGATCCAAAATGACAAAATTAATAGAAAAAAAAACAAAAATTAACAAAAAAATCAAGAAATATGTGCCAATTTTGAACTTGAAACGCAATCTTCAGGCTCCACAAAACACAGTGGTATCAATTTCCAAGGTTGAAATTTCAATATAGCATCGAATAAAAATAATTTCTACAAAAAACCAAGTTACAAGCAAAAAAATTGGGCCATTTAGACGAAATATGTGCCATTCAGTCAAAAACTACTTTTTAAAGTCAAAAAGTCATTCACTAAACGCAGCACATGATCAAAGAACTTCTCTCGCTCAGAAAAAATTAGTTCAAACGGCAATTTAACTCACTTACGCTTTTAGGTCAAAACAGCGTCTGAACGAATAGTACTTCCGGTAAAAAAAAAACCTGAAGAAAACCAATACTCCTCTTCGAGTCGTAAAAAACCAAGAGAAGGCCAATAATAGCCCCAGCTATCGCTGTGCGGCTATTAAAAATAATTTTGTCTCCAAAAATGACTATAAGTCAAGACTATACATTCCTGTATACCTTTAGTCCAAGTTCACCATGAACGAGCATCTGAAATGCATCACGTGAATAGAACCAATAACCGATAGTTGGTGTAAAATATGGAATAGTTAATCGTTGTGCATAGATTACAACTTTAATTAGATAAGCTTGTCAAAATTTGAAACAATGGTTTCGAGTTTTTATGTGAAGACAGAATGAAAAAAATACTGTAAAATACTGCTTTTTGTGCATAAATGGATACGCGACTCTATAAAATGCAAATTCTATGAAGTGAAAGAAAACTCGCTAATATGAGATGGAAAAAAATGTTCCGACTCAGCTCATCCAAAATATTGTCTCAGTACCAATTGAAGAGGACTGCTAGTTCAAATTTTGTTTTCCTAACTTTGAAAGATTTTTTTTAAAACGAACAGGCATATACATAAAAAGGGGTTAAAACCAGTGAGATCTTTTTGTTTTTACTAGAATGAACACACGAATAAAAAAAAGAACAGACATGAAATCAACACTAATGGAGTTTTTAAAGTACAAAAAAAGGAATTTTATCAAGTGAACAACTAATTTTACCAACAAAACCAAAAAAAGCCCAAAAATAAAAAAGACCAGAAGTAAAAACAATGGCCTTTGCACTAAATTAGACTTATAAATTGATAAAACAAAATCATTTCAAACTCAAATAGAGTTTACACAAGCTATATAACTAAGATGTAGATCACAATTGATGCATTTCATGTTTGCCCGTGAATTCTATTAAAAAGCTGCTCAAGCAAATTGTTTAATCAATTAATATAAAGAATTTATACAGAAATAAATACAAAAATCATACTAGATAAAACTCCAGTTTATTTGAAAAAATTTTAATGCCAGCAAATTACAACCCCAAAGAAAGTAGCGAAAAACTAAAACGTTCACATAACGTAAATATAGAGCAGTTATGAATCTTGATAATGAGACCATTTTTGAGTCCAAATGTCAATCTTGAAAGGCAACATTTTTTTCAATAACTGTTATTATTCTAATAAAAAACTTTAAAAAATCAATTGTTGTTGAATGAACACTATCAGCAGTTTCAATTGTGCCTCTTGAGAAAACCAATTTTACTTTTAAGCCTTCAAAATAAATGATAAGTCCCACTATATTGAAACGAATTAGAAAAACTATGACGAAAAACAAAATAGAAAACACAAATACAGACAAAACGCAGAAATTCTCCGAATTGCTGCAAAAATGAACGGCGTTTTAGTTTCAAATTGAAGATTAGTCACAAACTCAAAAAAAAATTCAGCTTCAGACATCGTGTCTTTTTGATTTTGAAGAGACTTATGCGTGAGATTGAAGAGAAAGACAGCAAAAAAACAATAAAAACACTAAGAACTCAGAAATCTTTAATATTTTGAAAAAGTGTCAGTCAAAAAAACTTTTGGCAATTAATTCTAGCATTCATAAGCGTCCTTTATGCCACTAGAAAAATCAATTTATCATCACTCAGACTATAATCAACCTAATGAAAAGAATATAAACAGTTTCAAAGTAATCAGCGCCATTAATTACACAAAAAAAACATTATATGGTCTTTCTAGACATCGGAATCATTAAGCCATCAGTGACCTCTCAGTATTAAGATGTAGTAAAAGCACAAAAAATAGGAACAAACAAATTATCATTTTCTTAACGAACCACGTATTTTCAAAGCAAACAATACCATTGGTTGCTCACAGGCAGGTTCAGACAACAGCATCTAAGCACAGTTAAGACAAACATCACATTGGTAAGACTCATTTGTTCAGATTGTGTATGATGATGGATTCCTAAAACGGAGATACGTGTATACATGAAAAAGTCAATAACATCAGATCATTCTGCTTCATTTCACCGGATTGAACACTAAATATGGAACGACGAACTCTAAATCAAATCAAATGCGATCTAATTCAAAAAACAAAAACAATTCAACTAAGTAAGGAACAGATCTTTGGAAACAAAAAATGAGATGCAGTAGTCAACATCTACACCCCTTTCAAAGAAATGTTCAAAATCTAAAATTGATCAGGTTACAAATAAACTACTAATCATGATTCCTAATCTCTCACATTCATTTTCTACTAAACTCTATGAGCTCAAATTAAATTTAAAAGTGAGTGCAAATTTTGAGAAAAAATTGATATCGGTACTCTCTGATAAACCTAAGCTTAGAAGGCAAATTCAGTTAGATGTCACCCAAGGTATATAACCATGAGCTGACCGGTAAATGAAGTATTTCAAGTTTGGCCTAGGCTTTTACCAAGCTCTTTTTTTGTTTCCTTTTTTTAATTTGATTTGTGTCCAGTCATAAAAACCACATGCTATGAACTATAGCCTTTGATAAATTATTTTTATTCCACTTCTGAAATCAGTGAGAGCTTTCTTTACTCACACTGTGGCAAAATTACAGAAAAAAAAACAAAGTGAAAACTGAAAAATTGATTATGTTTTTCGATAAAACAAACATTTTCAAATTACTGAAAGCAAAAATAATCAGGGCACTTCCTTGCATTCATTTAGATTTAATGAGAATTTCCGTGAGAAATCTCAGTATTGAGACTCAGTAACAATAAAACAATGAAAAAAGTAAATTTTTTAAAAGAAAACTAATAGCCTCAATTTCAACAAAATCATTAATTGCTGCAGAATAATTGAGACAGTACCATACAACTCCCTGTGAAACAAACGCACAGAACTTTTTCTGCTATTAGAGGTATTATTGTGAAAAGTACTGGTTTGTAAATTTTTTTAAGAGATTGACTTTGATTCCAGTTCTGCATCTCGCAGCAAGAGCTATCAATCGAAAAAAAAATCGACTAAACAGAACAAACCAATTTTCAGCGAACAAGTAATGTTTCAGAACTTTGAATGTAGATTTGAAAAACTTCTGTGAAACTGGTTTTTACAATCATCTTTAAAACAAAATCAACACATTTATTTTACTTCACCGTGGAAAGTCACAACAAGACCAAATAGGCGTCAAATGGCCGTGACACAAAATGATTAATCAAAAACATTTAGTGAGTTCAAGAAATGTGAGCAAAATCAGTGTGAAAAATGAAACGTCCACAAAAAACAACTTCGTTAAGTCCTCGAAAAAGACATAACATTTGAGAATGCTTTTTTTTCACCTTCTATTGATACTACTCAAAACTGACTACGATAAAAATATGGATCAACCAAAATTTACTCTACAAAAAAAAATCAGTTGAGCATATAGATCGGAACAATGCGGGGTCGGAACAATAAATGTAAGTGCGCTAAAAGCTGCCAGGAATCATTGGCATGAACTTCATAATCGCGACTAAACAAAGTATCAATTAATATTTTAACAGTTAAAATCTCACATTCAGCACATATTTCAACAATTTTTTTTTCTGAGACAGACTTTCTGCTGACGCAAGTAGTTTTTCAGAAAATAGATAAATTTTCGCAACTACGAATGTACATCGAAAAAACTGGTTTTTATAACATGAATTCAACTTTCAAGTACAAGAAACTTTTTTATCGACAGTTCAATTCATCCTTCAAATTGTGCCATATTTTCAGGAGCATCGAAGACAGCGGAGTAATTGCAGGAGGTATGTTTGTTTTCACATACATTTTTTTAGTTTTGTATCGGCTTTTTTCATAGCAACTTTTTTACGGTATCAAATAATTAAATTTTCTGGATCGGGTTTATGAAACTGTAATTCATATAGCTGGATGTGAATAAGCCATTATGAAAATTCTTGCACATAGATTCTTGCGATGTTTTATCAGCGCCAAAAACCAGTATTCCATTTTTATGATCTTTACGTTCAATAGTCGGATTAGAAAATAGCATTCATCTTTTCAAGCATGCGTTGTCTAACTTTTTTCTTTTGTTATGTCGTGATAAATTCATGTCACGTTATGTGAGCCTCTGAGGCGTGACCAAAGATAGCAATCAGATTATAAACTGTTTGATTGTGGACTGCGTCGTTATTCAAATTCTTCTGATAATTTTGAGTGGTTGACATATTGGGTATTTTAGACCCTCAAAAATTTAACATAGATTAGCAAAACTGGCCAAAAGAACACCAAATTCAGACTTAGTTTCCAACCTTTTTATTCTGAGAATTGTGAAATAATTGCATCAAAATTGTCTTGGCAGTAATTTGATCTTCATTGATTTATTATCTAGAGTTTTTTGTTACTTTAATTATTGCATCATGAATTATTGCGTCATAAATTATGACGTCCTCTGTTTAGGTGGCGATGAAGCTCTCAGCATGCTGCAATTGTTGAGCGGATTCAAAAAGTAAACAATAAACAAACAGAAATAAATAACGAAAACCATAAAAACATTCCAACCTGAGGAACTCAAGTAATCATTGCCCTTCTTAATTTCAATTGATATTTATTTCCCTCTTCTTCCATTTTAGAAGCAATCCGACATGAACAACTGTGAGGGATCTTATGAAACGAAGCTTGATATATAATGACAAGAAGAGCAAGATTTTGATTTGCTTGCGAAAATTTGGGTGCCTTAGTAAGATCTTTCCCATTATAGCCCATCCCCCAATATGGTATAGTAACCCGTACCAAACCCCCAGAGCCCATCAGGCCTGATTCAGAGATTTTCCAGAGGCCAAGTCTTGGCAGAGAGATGCCAAGACTTGAATAGTGGAGCCAAAAATAGAGACTTTTCTGAGCAGAGAAAGGCCAAGACTTGGGTTTTTCTGGGCAGCCCAGAACCCAAGTCTTGGGTTTCTCTGAGCAGATTAAGGTTGACATCATGAAGATCCGATGTTTTTAGTTTAATGAGGGCAACTCTCTTACAAATTTGGCATCCAATTACACGTTTTCTGTCAAAAAAATCCTTTGCAGGTGAAATTCGTGAACTTCAACCCAAGACTTAAGAACTCTCTGGGCAGAGAAAATCCAAGTCTTGGGTTTCTCTTCCAAGTCTAGAATCGGTTTCTTCTCTTGACGTTCACTGATTTAGAAAATATCCCCATAACAGAAATAAAAACAGTGTTTTATTTCTAAATAAGACCCATGCTTATGTATTAGGTCTCAAAAAAGATTAACTGTAAATTGAAGTTCAAAAGAAAAACGAAACGTTTGCGGGTTAGGCGAAACAAATAAAAATTTTGACTGTTTCACACATAAAACTGTCTGTTCCGCCTCCACAACTGGTGGTTAGATCCCAAAATGGTAATTTTATGCGTTTTTTTAGCTGTAGCTAAAAAAACCATCTTCATTTCTCTTCAACATTGAATACTGAATTTCTATTTTTAAGGACCTCTTTGGCCCTGAAAATGTGACTATACCTTACCAAGAGCCACCAAAAATAGTATTAATAGCATTCATAATCTTAATTGGTAGTTTATTTGTACAATAAGGTACTCAAACTTATGTTAAAAGTGCCCATGAACCTAGAAAAATGCACCACTCTAACCCTGTTCAGAAAAATCAAGTCTTGGATCCTTTCTGCCAAGAGAAATCCCAAGTCTTGTGTCTTGCCTGCCAAGAGGTCACCAAGTCTTGGTTGTGCTCTTCACAGAGTGAACCAAGACTTGGACCTTCTCTTGGCAGATAGACCCAAGACTTCGGATTTCTCTGGGCAGAGACCCCAAGTCTTGACTTTTTCCTTTCAATAGAAACCTCGAAGATCCACTCTGGAGTGTTCTCTTAGCAGCCTTGTATTTGACTTGATCAGACTCTGACTCAGGCCTGGGGCCTTCCCTGATTTTTTTCTGAATCAGGCCTCATGGGCTCTGGGGGTTCGGTACGGGAACACCAAACCAGTGTTATTTACTGAAACAAATGTACTTCTCATATACAGCCAAAATAGCACTGCATAACAAATAAATACCGCCATCGTTTACCCCCACCCCCGTCATGGCTAGCCGTGGGGGGGCTTAGTAAACGTTGGGGGTATTTATTTTTTATGCAGAACTGTTTTGGGGGTATTTGAGGTACAGTATATGTTTCAGAAATGTTCCAGAAATAATTTTAAACATCCAAAACAAAGTGGCATTTATAATGCATCCACTGTCTTTTGTAATGTCGGAAAATTAAGATTGCCATTTTTGCCTGTTTTTAGAACAATTTTTTTAGAAACTATGTCTCAGAATTTCTTTTTAATTTAAGCGAATAATTATGCTTCAATTTCATACGATTTTGATCCGTGTAAAGAGACCTGTGGAAAAACAGCAGCAATCATGTGAAAATTAGAAAAGTATAACTGACCTCTCGTTTGAGAAACATCCTTTACCGTGCACTGCAGATTGCCTGGCCCATTATTTTTATCCGGCATGTACTTGTCAACGCTGATTCTGACTTGGTCCATCTTAATAGCTAAACATAAGAAAAAACGGATCTTTTTCCTTTGTGCCCCACCCCCCCCCCCCCCCGATACTGAGCACGTGCCACATTCAAAAATGTGGCACTGGATGCTGGGGGAGAGTGCAAATAATATGGACTTACAAAGCTGGGCGGCACAAATGGAAGAGATCCAAAAAAACATAGCTTGCAGATTGCCAAAAATAGTTCCAGTAGACTTGTAGTCTCAAATTGCCAAAAAGAAAATCGAAGAAAAGAGGAAAAAACCGAGGTGTCTCACTTTGACGAGCATAATAGTTCTTGTTTCTATAAGGTCAAATAACCTTCAGTTATATTGAGGCATTCTTATTTGACCTTAACTCATCGAACTATAAAGAATAAAGACAATTTAAGAGTGGGAAATTCTTTTCGTTAAGTAAAGTAAGTCGTAAGTGACTAAAAATTTATTCTCTCGTATAAAAAACTCGCTCCACTAAATTGTAAAATGAAGTCACGCACTCAATGAATTGAAAAATCCCATGAAAGAATGAACGACCAAAAAGTGATTTGAAGTGAGCGTGGCGTCTCATTTTTGTGGTAATAAAAACTTTGACGACAAAATATAAACAGTAGGACAAGTCCTGATTGACAATTCGAAGATTCTTCATTGACTTAATAAAAACTAGAACCTACTTTGAATGAAATTGAAAAACCGTTAAGAAAAAAATTCTATTGCAAACTCGAAAAATTATTAAAACAGAAGTCGAACTGGCTCAGGTAACAAAAACAAACTATATCCGAGAAAGCGAATTCCTGTTCAGACACCTTTTTCTCTCTAATTTATTGTTAGATTGATAATAGTTCTTATCGTAAAATCAGTCACTTTTTTGGCCAATTTCTTGTTTCGGCTCGACCAAAACTAATTCTTTGAAAGTTAAAAGAAAATAAAAGCTGACATCTGGAGTATTCTTGAAAATGCGAGCTCAGCTTAAATACTTTCACATACTAGGCTGCGGTTCTGTTTCTTGATTGCACGCTGCTCCAATCATAATTACAGGGTCTGGGTGACTTGAAAAACGTTGGATGGTATGATAGGGGATCTGGGCTAGGGAAAACTGAAAAGGAGAGAAAGGAGGAGTACCTGAGCAATCTGTTGGGGGCACGAAATCTCTGCACTCCGTTTGTTCTGTCAAAAACAAAATCACATAAACAAAAATATTGTCCTACTTTTCAGGAATGTAAAAAATTTTCTAAACTGTTTTAGTTTTCACCATTTTGGTCAATCATGAAATTATACCAGTTTAAAATATACACCCGGGACGAGGTTTCACCCTTGATCCAACCCTAATTAGCGGGGATTATGTTGTAATGCGTTTTCCACTCCTATTAAACAGGGAAAACAGTGCAAGAGTGTAATTTTAAAAAAATTACACTGTTTTTACACTCTTTTCTCCACTCTTTGTACACTCTTTGCGAAGAGTGTAATTTAGGGTGGACTGATAAGAGATTACAATCTTAAATAAACACCACTATAGCCAAATTCAAACTGCAAACTCAATGAGGGTATTTTTTTTATTTTTACACTCTTTTCACTCTGTTCCCCATTTAAAACCTCGGCCCGGGCAACATGGGGAACCCCGCCCCCACAACTGAGTAAGTTTTGATTTCGTTTAGAAATCCAAAACTATGGTATAGAATAAATTGAAATGAAACTTTGACACGTCTAAATGACATCACTAGTTTTGTTTTTAATTGCTCTTGAACGTAGTTCATAGCAATTATTGTAAACGTGTGTGTCTTTTTTATGCAAAATTTTTGCTTGACAATTTTGACTTTTCGAGTGACTTTTGCGCCCTTGACTTTTTGCATTTCGCGTGATCTAAAATTCCCTCTCAATCACGATTTCAAGCAGCTGAACTCAATTGGCAGCAATTTAATACTAAAAGTCAAATGAAAAGTGCGCCGAAACTGGTGTCATTTTTTACTTTAAATCTTAATAGTGGTATATGTTAACATCTAATGTGGTTATTTGAAGCCCACTATAGAACTTCTTAGTCCCACTAGTCGTTCAAGAGCAATTCTTCGGACGTTTAGTCGGTTATGTTTTTTATGAACCAAAAAACGGACAAGAATATTTGAACCATTAAAAGCAGATTCGAGATTTTAACAAAAAAGAGTGATATTCTTCAGATGAAAGTGAGCTTGATAGTGAAATTATGATTTATGTGCTACAGGTATTAATAATAGATTACTACTCTTAGCAGTTTATTGTTCCAAAAAAACTTCCTTCTAGTTGCTGTCAAGATGTTGCTGCCGAAGACCGAAATTGCCTCTGATGAGAACTCCAGACAAACGGGGCCTCAGATTAGACGGACGCATACCGAAGTGACCTCTGATCACACCATCGTGCGCTCGAAACTCCGCATGCACTCAAAGCGCGCTCGAAATCGTCTCTGATCAGACTCAAACATAGCTGGCAGATTGCCGGAAAATAGCCACGATAGAGGCCTGAGGCCTTCCATGAATTGAGACAACTGACGGAAAAATATAGACAGATCGAACACCAGTCCTTTAATACATCTCTACACTTTTGGGGTTATAATCGAACTGTCAATTTTATGACACATACGATCTAAAAGAGGTTTTTCAAAACTGATATTCAAAATCAAAAACTCAAGACTAATAATCAAGTATTAGGGCATATAAGTTTGGGACTACTTAGATGCACACTATTAACTAATAAATTTCATAAAATTTAAAGTTCAATAAGTGAGTTCAGACATCATTTTTTTGAAATGAGGTAATTCACGCAAATGACGTAAAAGCAGAACCAATGACGTCACGCACACAAACGTCAACTGCAAAGCAGTAGAAGTCACTGAAACTGAAAACTTCAATGGTTGCAAGAATCATTGATTAAAACGACGAATTAAAAAACAAACAATGAAATTCTTGACCAACAATTCAAAATTTTCATTGACTAAACAATAAACTAAACTTAAAACGGACTATGAGTGAGTTCGGAAAACCATTTCACAGAAAATCAGATAAAAAATAAAAGAAAAAACAAAATGAAACTCAAAATGCCGCATCTGAACAAAAAACCACTAGCGTGAAAGAGAAATCTGGTTAAAACAAAAAACTAGGCCTAGAATCAACAATGAAGGGATTGAGAACACCATTTAGAAAAAATGCGGTCTGAAAAACGAATTTTTGTTCGAACACAGTTTTCTCACTCTACTTTAAAACTAGAGTGCAAAAATCCTACGCCGCAAAACTACTCCCTTTTGTACTCCACTTCTTTTTTCGGCGTGACCAAAATGAATTTCTCCAATTTCGATTCAGAAATTATGAATATGTATGACCAGATCTTATAAAAAAGACATCGCTCCAGTACAATTCAAATTCTTTGAATTGTAAAAAACAACGATGTCCCCATTAATAGCCGCTATCGCTTCGCGGCTATTAATTACTCTCAAAAAAGTCTGATCAGACAATGGTTTTAAGCATGACTAAATATCTTAATATCTTGTATTTTGAAATACGGAAAATGCTATCCTAAGAAAATGTTGAGAAAATAGTTTTTATACGTCATTGGTGCTGTATCTGAGTGTATAGATGAACTTAGACACCTTTCCATAAAAAAAATTTGAACTAGTTTTAATCAAAATTATTACCAAAAGTTATCTGTATTTGCTATCAGCTGTACCTCTTGGTTCTGATCAATATCATCACACCCTAGTTGATTCTTTGATCATAAGGTTGCTGTATTAGAGCTTCTTGGCAGCGCCAACATCTCTCAGTGAGAAAAGAAAAAAAGTAAAAGTTGTGCTCGAAATGGTTTCCGATCATACTTAATTACACTCGAGATCAGACTAGTGTGTGCTCGAAACCGCTTCTGATCAGACAAGTTGCAGATCTCTCTCCAGGCTAAAGTGCGCTCGAAGACTTTCTAGGCGGGGTAATTCGAGCGAACAATGCGCAGGTGTCCGCATCGAAGATGGTCTAATCAAAGATCAAATTGGTCTGAACGCCTCGGCTTGGGTAGTATCTAAAAATGCCACTCTATAAAAAACAATATAAATAAACGAAACGCGTGCTTTACATTTCAGAACTGTTTACTCAATTTCATAGCCTTTCCCCACAGTTTTGATAATTTTTCCCCACAATATTTAAAACCAATATCTACTTACTTCAAGATGTCATTTTATGTCAGCAAGATCTTTTAATTGTGGATAATGATTTTTGTATCTCGTTTTCGCGCGTTACTTAGTTTTCTTTTTTAACTCAGGTTAACATACTGTGGTTTTATGAAACTGTTTCAGGTCTTTCGATAGAAAAAATTTTTCGGACAGAACAGTAGGTGATTCGAGCAAACTTGCCCTAAGTTGTTTCCTTTTTTAATCATTACAACTCTTGGTTTGAGTCAGCTGTCCGTCTATTCAGCTTTTTAGATTGTTCAATCAAAAAGCTAAAGATTAGAAGAAAGAGAATGCAATACGCAATTTTTCATCATATATGCTACAAATGTGCAAAAACTTAAATCCGAATGTAGACCTTTAATTTTTTTTCCTGAGGGAGGAGGAGGGGGGGGGGGGGGGGGGGTTGAAGAAACGACTCTTTTTTCAATCAACTTCCAAACTTACCTGCAGTACCCTCATATTGTTTGAGAAGTATAAATGTTTTCTCAAAACACAGCTCGAACACAAATTTATCTTTCTCCAATGACATATCTTTCCGCTTCTAAAACAAACAAACTTTTTGATTATCTCTCGAGAAATAATATGCAGGATAAATTTGAAAATCTGAACTAAGGATGTTAACTGGTATGCTATTCTGGTAGGTCAATTTTCGGAAGCATCGTTTTTAAAATGCAACAAGGAGGCGCGATAATGTGGGTTCGCACATAAAATTCACTATTCTACATTTTTCACTTAATTGTCTACCAAATGAGGAAGAGATTAAAAAATTGACCTATCAATATATCGTTCAACAAACTACTAATTGAATAAAACAATCCACTTTAGAGGGTTGAAGAGACCTTTGACTACCAGAATATGATTACTAGAAGAGTTGGCGATAAAAATCAAATGATTACAAATATTAGTATGGACCAAAACTCATTGCCCATTTTTTTTAAAAAGTAGTAACCAAATCAAAGTGGCATCAGATAAAACTTATACTAAAGAAGATTAACCACTACTTCATATGGGACTTTACTTCAATGCAACTTTGTAACAAATCCACAAGAAATGAGCAAAAGGGGAAAAGTTTAATAAAACATTGCTTTTTAGAAAAGTTTTAATGTCAAACTTATTAGATACATTATGAATCAATCAATAGAGAACAATTGAGACCTTTGGTTATTCCGGATATGTCATACGACAGAAAAAGAACGACAAATAAAGGCAACAAGAAAATTTGCACAAAAAAATTTGCTTGAAAAAATTTACAAGAAAACGATGTCCCAGCCAGTTAAACATTAAACTGTTCACAAAAAAGCAAGAAAAAATTTTTAAATGCGTTTTTTTCCAAATGAGCCGAGGACGGACATTTATAGTGATAATGTGAAAAGAAAAAAAACTTACAAAAATGGGCGAGAATGCAAAAATCGTGAATATTATATGAAAAATGGTTGTACCGACAATAAAGAGCATTTGAGGAACAAAAGCCCTTTTCCGAGCAAATTTTAGTTCAATAGAAAAGGGAAGTGACTGGTCATAAAAGATGTCAAGCTTCAAGTTAACAAAAATAAGATAAGCAAATCTGAAAAATCCACTTTCTTTGTTTAAAATACGAAGATTTTCAATTTGAATTGAAGTGTAGAAAATTTGTATCGCAATCTTTTTGAATACTAATTGAACCTGTAATTAGTGAGAGAGACCAGTTCAAAAAATTATAAAATATCAGTAAATACATGAAGAACTAAAAAATTTCGCAAACAATTTCACCTTACCAAACCACAGTTTTAAAGCCAACCAAAAAATAACCAACCGCAACAAAATTAGATCTTTTTGGAAGCTCCTTTGAACATCATAAAATTTCTTTGTGAAACGAACGTCTCAAAATGAAAGCAAGAAGAACGAAAGAAAAATTTCAAAAATATCTAAATTTCTTAAAGTTCTTAAACAATTTCTCTAAGATCTGAAGACATCCGTTAAAACGTTTTACCAACCGAAAAATTATTGTTCAGTTCAATGAAACACTGAAAAGTTCTTTCATCATTTAGGCCAGGCTACAAAAATGATTCATCATTGTAGAATACCAAAAAATGCAAGCCAGAAGAAAATGGGATAAGTTGAAGAATAATTTCGTTTTTTTTCGAAAAAAAATTTATTGTGAAAGTCCCTAAAACCATTAGCTATATACCAATATCAGTTATCAATGTTATTTTTTAATCTATAGCACGCCACAGAGACATTTAATTACCCAATATTTGGCATACGACAACAAAAATTAACAACAAATAGAGGGCAAAAATAAAAAACTTTAACAAATTCTGCCAGAGAACAGTGCCGCAGTCCTTAAAACCATATGTTATGCGCTTTAAAAGAATGTTCAGTTACAAATTTTTGAAGCCTTTTTTAAAATTAAACTTAAGGTCAAAAATCACAAAATATTCTTCATGAAAACTCGTAGTATCAAAACCAGGATACAATTTATTTTAAAAAATCCGCAAGAGAATTAGTTTGTATTCTATAGGAATAAAAGATTGACTTGTATTTACCTAGAAAAAGCTAAAAGTTGAGAGAAGTAAAATAAAAAAAATTGATAAGTTCAAAAAATCACTGAAATTTCTTTTAAACAGAAACTTTCAATGACATAAGAGACGTAAGGCAAGAACCAAATGAAGGATACAGTTTCAATTACACCTTATGAAGAAAAAATTTGAAGCTTTGAATGGTAGAATTAGTATTCAGACTGTAGAAAAATAACAACTGAGTGTAAAAGACATTAATTCAGTTAATGTTTACTAAAACTCTCCTTCGAAGCTACAAAAACCATTATGTTCTCTGAACATAAACTGTATCTACATTCGGCATCTTTTTTACGTAAATGGCAGCTGTCCTTATTGGTGCCGTGAATAAAAAATTGTGTCACTAATTAACATTTAAAAAAACAAAAGCAAAAGTTTTTGAAAAAAGGCAGCACCAAAATAAAAACATAAAATTTCAGATTGTAAGAATCCATGATAATATCAAGTATATCCCCGATTTGGGAACAACAAGGTTCTGAAAAGCAACTCTCAACTGTATTGAAGTTCTTTTTCTCGTAGATATGGTTTTTTCTTAGTTATGATTTTGTGATTTTGTTCTTACGACATAACATTTTTGGGAACAAAAACGTTTGTAATGGAGAGAGTCAAAACTTGATTTCACGTTTTTTAATCAATAATGGTAAAATAATTGCTGGTATTTCATCAATCAGGTTTTACTTCTTGGCCCACTGGTTGTACGTCATGAAATGGGCTCATAAATCCCGTCCCTTATTATAAGGGGATGAACGATTCATGCCAAATAAATTTATGATCTTCTAATTTTCATGTTGCTGGATCAATTTCTACATCAAAGTGTCTGAACTTTGACTGATGTTGCTAAAGCCTTGTATATGATTATTAGCGCTAAACACACTAATTAAAGCTAGGGTAAATTTTATCTTAACGAAGTCATGGTCAATTTTTGTTCAGATAAAGTTAAAGTAACTTTGACTTTAACTTTACCTTAACAACAGGTACGGTAAAGATTTAACTTCACTTTGTTCAGGAAAAGTTACTTTAAAAAATCTTAACATTTTTTAATGTTTTGCAATATCTAGTTGCATATAAGGCAATTTTGCTGAAATCAATACCTGATATAAATGATAGTAATTTAATTTTTGTAGGTTTTTTAGGTTTTTTAATGGGAAGTTTGTGAGGGCCTTCACATTGGTGGTCCTGTCTAAGGTGTGGTCTATGTACATACCGAGCTTGCACAAACTTAAAATTTTTATTATACTGGAAAAATGAGGCTCAATCGTTGGTTAGTATACTAACGGGAGCTGAAATTCCGACAACACATGATATGACTTGATCATTCTTGATAATTTTTTATAAATTTTGATGATTCCTGCTTAATGATATGAATTTGTGCTAAACCCTGTTTAAAAGTTCTTTTTACATTTTACAACTTGCTATATCTTGTCGTGTCATGGTTAATCTTTCTTGGTTATCTTGCCAAAATGTTTCTTGACAGCCATGCAAAGATCTTACATGTTTGTATCAATCTTGATATATTCATGGCAAGTACCATGTCAAGATCTCGGCAAGATTTAACAAGATTTAGAATGCTTCTTATCAAGTTGTATCAAAATCAAGTTCACTGAGTCAGCAGGGAATTGTCAAGAAACAAAGCAAAACGACTCTAAATATTATTTGCGGAGCCAGTAGAAATTTTATTATAATTTACTAACTTTTAATTTTGCCTAGCGTACCACATTTCCAATTTTGTTTATTTTAAATTTGCAGTAATTTAAAACAAAAAAACTATATAGTTGGTAATATAACCCTGTACTAGTTGGTTCGTATTACCATCAAACTTAGGCGGAAGATTGCCGAAAAATATCCACGATAGACGCCTGTGGCCTTCCGTGGACCTGAAACGACTAAAGATATAAAAGAGAGAGATTGACTAACAGTTATTCAATAGAACACCAGATTTTTGGGTTAGATTCAGACTGTGAAAACTCATCATAGTAAAATCGAAATTATTGACGTGATACACTTCTTAGCCAAATTACAAAATTGAGTGGAAAAATTACACAGTAAACTGCCTTTCTAGAAGAGCATTTTCCATAACATTCAGACTTGCTTTTCTCTAAATTTTATTATGAGTCCGACAAGAAGTTTAATAGAAAATAGAGAAAAACACCTAAGGAGTTAAGCCATAATTTGAGTTCCACGTGATATTTCTTCTTGACCACAAAGCTCTTGAATTTTCATTGTCAACACGGTTAAAACAACGGGGAAAAAATCAAGTCGAAACATAGCCGGCAGATTACCCCAAAATAGCCGAGATAGATGCTTGTGGCTTTCCATTGAATTGAAACACTTAAAGAAGTAAGATAGACAGATTGACCACCCGTCCTTAATAATACCAATAGACTTTTTGGGCTAGATTCGGACTGTCATTTTTTTAAGACACATACGCTCTATAAGGAAAAACCCTATTAGAGTCTTTTCAAAATTAATATTTGAAATCAAAAACTCAAGACTCTAATATTCAAGAAAGAGGGCATATAAGTTTGGCACTACTTAGATGCACGATACTGGTCTTTAACTAGAAAATATTCAAAAAATTTAAAGTTCATTAAGTGAGTTCAGAAGTCATTTTTGGAGTGAGATAAGTCACGTCAAAATGCCGCATCTGAACAAAAAACCACTTGCGAGAAAGTGAAATTTGGTTCAAACAAAAAACTAGGCCTAGAATGAACAATGAAGGGATTGGGAACACCATTTAGAAAAAATTTCGTCTGAAAAACGAATATTTGTTCGAATATAGTTTTCTCAATCTACTTTAAAACTAGATTGCAAAAATCCTACGCCGCAAAACTAGTCCACTTCTTGTTTCGGCGTGACCAAAATCAATTTCGCCAATTTCCATTCAGAAATTATGAATATATGTGACCAGATCTTTTAATAAAGACATCGCTCCAATACACTTCAAACTCTTTGAATTGTATAAAAAAACTACGATGTCCCCAATAAGAGCGGCTATCGCTTCGCAGCTATTAACAATAGTTTTTTACAACGATTTCGCACTTCAGAATTTAATCATTTTCTTTTAAAAGATAGACGATGGGTTTACTCATCTATATGAGCACGTTGATTTGATGAAAAATTATTCTGTTTTACTTAGAAAGTAAACAAAAGGAAAAGAATTGTTGTGGATAAGTATGTGATAAGGAAAATAATTGTTGTGGATAAGTTTGTTGTGGATAAGTTAATATTAGAATGAGCGACAATCCGTTGCGAACCCGTTTTTTCCCAATTTTCGCAGATTTTTCTAATTCAGTTTGCATTTGCAGTTAGATTCTAAACCTTTACTTACAAAGCTTTTAAATTGAAGGTTGGTAAACTTGATACTAGTATCAGCTAGAAATTGCTCGAATAAACTTTGATAACCTAATGCACTATGACTTAATGACCGGGTTTTATCGGTTTATAAGGGTTCTTTTGATTTTGCTCTTTTGAAATCGACCGTATTCACTACATTGCGTAATTCAATGCGTGAAAGATTTTAAAATTCATTCAGTTCGAACACTGAATGAAATAAAGTCAGAAGTGAAACGCAAAAATCATGACATGTAAAACAAAAACCGTAATCAAAATGTCAAAGGAATTAAAAACAACATAGCAGGACAGGCCCTGAGCTGAATTCAAAGAGTTTTCTGTGACTAAAAAAAAATTGAGCTAAATCGGACTATGAGTGAATTGGGAGAACCATTTTTAAAAATTAACCAGATAAAAAACAAAACAGAAAATGTCAAAATGTCAAAATGTCTTTTAAGTTTTCTATCCTTGTTAGTGAAAAAAATCAAATAAAAAACTGAAATTTTAAAAATTTGCAAAATATAAAAATTTGCAAATAAAGTGAAAATTTTCAAAAGTACTTTCTCTTAAGTTATGTCAGGTAACCAATCTGCAAGACTTCTTCGTCAGGTAAACAATCTGAAGAAACCAAAAAATGACATAAAAATTTAAAAAAACTTAAAAAAATTGCAATTTGCAAGAATAACTGCTAAAATTTGTTATAAAAGTTGAAAAAAATCTATGCCAAAAAAATTTTCAAGTACCTTACTATCAAACCCTAGGGGCGATTTTCTGTTAGGCTAAAAACCTGGATAATGACAATAAATGTCATAAAGATTGAAATAAAATTGCAAGTTTTTTTAAAAAAAAAATGCTTAAACTCGTGGTATTGAAAACTTGAGAAATATTACGTTACAATAAGAAACTGTACAGTAACCTATGGTCAAACCGTGGGCTCCTTGGCTCTTGAGGCGGGAAAAACCTAAAAACCGACACAAACTTTTGGAAAATTTTAATTTTAAAACTAATAAAAATTTTAAAACTATTCAATGGCCAAAAAAATTTGCAGTGACTGATTATAAAACCCTTAAGGAGGTTTTCTGGCCCCTGGGTCTGTAAAATCTTGAATAATGAAAAGTAAATGTCAAAAATTTGCACGTTTTATCGAAAAAATGCTAAAATTCGTGATGTTAAAATGTTGAAACCATTCCACTACCACTAGAAACAATGCAGTAAACAAATATTAAAACCTAGAAGAGTTCCTTGACACCTAGGGCCGAACAAAACTCAAAAAATGACAAAAATTTTCAATAAGTTTTAAAAAAATTTTAAAATTTTTATAAAATTGTGTGTTTTCAGCGATCGGTTGTTCGAACTTAGCCACGGTGGGGGGGGGGGTCGTGGGTGCTTCGGGGGCTGATGGAGAGGGAGGGCGGGGAGCGACAGGGTTGGGGGGGGGCAACAGCGCGGTGGGGAGGCAATAAGGGCAGGGGGTCAACAGTGGGGGTGTCTTCAACCTCTCTTACGCCCTTCACACCATAAGTATAAGTCTCCAAAGCAGATTGAGCTGGAACAGGGCTGAAAGGCTCTAAGAGCACTTAGTTCCCACGGGGCGCTACCTGTTTATCCGGTTTTTGAGGACGAAAATTCAAAACCTTCAGACGAAAAATCGGTCAAGCGGAAAATCGCATAAAAAAAGACCGACAGGACTAATATAATTGCTACAAACTTCGTTTGAGAGCAATTGAAAATGTGTGAACAGATCTGAAAAAAAAGACAACGCCCCAGGAAATTTCAATTGCTCTGAGTTGTAAAAAGGAGAGCACTTAAATTATGGCCACTGAGAGGCTGACAGCGGTTATAAAAGAATCAACAAAAACTATTTAAACTGTAGGAGAGTTAGTGTTGCTCTGAATTACTAAATTACAAGAATAAATGATCGTTTTGTAATCTATGAGTTCTATAAGAGGTTGAGAGTTTGTGAGAATTCAAGAGTTCTCTTGAGGTTTTGTTTTCTGCATCCTAATCAGACTTTTCTTTTTCTTGTTTGTATTACTGATACCCGGGTCGAGGGTCACCGTCATTCACCGTCATAAAAAAATATGCACACTAAGTGGTGAATGCGGAAAACTTTGTAAGATAAGAGGTGAATACGGCGAATTTTAAAAAAAAAAACAGGCAAGGAATCCGATGAAAAAGAATTTATCGCCTAGTTGCGGTGAAATTGCCTAATGTCACCGCTGAATTTAGCAGTGAAATTACATAAATTCAACGATTAAAAAAATTTCTAAAATTAAGTGAGATAAGCGCTGAATGCGGTGAAATTACATTAATTTGCCGCTTAACTTATTGGTGAAATTACATAAATTCACCGCATAAACAAAAGGTGCCAAAAAGGTGTAAGATTATGGGATAATTTTAGGGGGTAAAATGATGTAAGTTAAGGTGGTAATGAGGAATAAGGGAGGAATTGTTATAATTTACCTTCCCCCAAAGACTATAATTAAAGTAAGCGGTGAACATACAAAAAATCACCAAATTTCACAGCTTAAATATGTATTTTCACCGCTAAAAATTGCAAATCCTACAAAAAAGTTTCTATTTTCTGTGTAAAAGATTAGGCTGAAGGAGAAAAATAATCTTCATCAATTTAGTGGAAATTTGAATATTGGCGCCATCTAATGTTCCCTCTATTTGTTAGTGACGTAACAGTTTGCTTGGATTTTCTGTTGGTGGCGTTGAAACTGTTAGAACGCTATGTTTACCCTTTCTGAAATCCAGATCTTTTGATATTGTTGCAGATATTGGTCTGGATATGTTTGAATTTACTGATGATGACGATTAAAGTTTTATGAAGCTGCCTATGGAAAACTTTCACAACACTTGTGTTTTGCATCATTTCTATGTTTAGCTCCAATCTCAACTGCGGTTTTCGCGTACAATTCCCTTGTAATAATAGTGCTAGTGGAATTTGTGTTAAGCTGAGCTTTTGCTTTGTGATTGGTTGAACTCAATGTTTGGTTTTACATGGCGTGTGTAAGTAAACTTTACTCGACAATTTTTTGCTGTTGATGTTCCTTTCCGACGCAACGTGCTAAAAAAATCTCTAATTCTGCTGGTGAAATGAGACGTTGCGGCTGCCACAAAATTCTCGCCGTAATCAGTTCTGATTTTTCTTTTCCATTTGTTTGGCGCAAAATATATACTACTAGACCCATTATTGTGCCTGTTATGTGTTTAATAGAAATCAAAATACAAACGAACAATCAACCGGCTGTTAAATGATTTACTTGATACAAGTGCTCAACGCTCCGTCAAAACCGTCAATAGTTTTCCTAATAACCAAAGAACATCCAGAAATTTAAGTTTGTTTATAACAAATAGTTTTCTAATATTATTTGAAGATCGTGAGGCCATTGAAGTGATTTTCCATAATTTATAAGTTTTCTGTTCTAATGGATCTAATCCTGCGTTAGGTGCATTGGTTTTAATGCGCAATTGTAGGCTGTAATGAATGTCTTCTCTAACTTTTTCTTTTCTTCTTTAATATTTTCAAAGTGCTGTTGGGTGGACAGTTGTCTATAAACATTTTTATCCCTTTTGTAACAGTGGACGTAAACACTGGTACAATTCAATTGGGATTAGTTCTGATTGAACCTAAGAAGAGGACGAACTCAATCGCTCTAATTTAAAAAAAAATGATAATTCTGATTCGATGCGCCAGACTCCACTTTGGGAAAATTTGTATCTGGGCCAGTTTAGTTTTGTTTTCTTTTAGAATGACATATTGAAAAAGGGACACTGAGTTCGTCATTAACAGCTTTCTCTGGGCAAGTATTGGCGTATTTGAAGTTTTCTGCTTTAATTGATGTACTCAGTGTGTTAGTAATATCTAAGGAACAGTATGGTTTTTGTACTCCAGTTAATGTATAATCGGTCGCTTCTGGAAGCTCTGATGGCATTTTCGCTAAGCAGTATAAAACGCTTTTTTACTTCTACATATCTATGGCTCCCCCGATCATGATATTAAAATTTCATTAGCGAAATGCATCCAGAAGAAATTGTATTTGACTGTATGCCGTTTTGCATAACTGTAACAAATCTGCTGCTGGAGTTCTGTTGCTGGAAAAATCACGCTCATGAGAAAGTTTTAAACGCCAAATCATTGCAGTTTCAAATCCCAATAAACAAGTTTCTTAAAGAGTGCTGAGAGTTAAAGCAAGAAATTTTGTGTTTCAACTAGCAGCCATGTGACTTCATCGAAAGCGCATTTGAGTATAATAGCGTAGCAGGAATTCGTATTAATTTTACCAAATTCAATTAATATTGCTTCAAACGCTCATGAGCAAGTTTTAAAATTCAGCAACAGCAACAGATTCTAAATTGACATTCTGCGCAAACCTCCTATAGTTATTATATGTAACTCCGCCACTGCCGGTCCCAAGCCCGGAAAAAAAATGAGGAGGGTGGAAAAAATATATACTGGAAAACAAGTCAGTTTTTTAATTGACTTGAGATTGTTTTCCGACATATAATTACTTTCTTGTCCTTAGCGTTCATTTTCAGCTCCACCAGTCGCCCTTGCAGTCAGGTTGTCGTCTTCTAAATTTCTAACTAGGCTTAACAGTGAGGGGACTCTGTCGCCCAGAAGATCGATCAAATAAAATAAACCAAAGGTTTTGAATTGGTGAAGCAAGCGTTACTTTGTTCCTCTGCAATTTCCCCTCTTCCACTCTTGTATGCTGTTACAAATTAGATTGCCTTGAATTAAATTAATTCACAATGGGGCTCGTAATATCATTTCTAGTTATATGGACAACGAATGTAAGAGAATTACTTGCACATCAATGGAAAAGACAAATTCAAGACAATTTATAATAGTAATTACAATAATAATACCAATATCCGTGGTTCACTTCCCAAATGAACTAAACTAAAAACGCTCACAGTATCCCAACTGGTCTTGCAATTACAAACTGCCAGAGTTCAGTCTCACTAAACTGTCAGTATCCTCTCTGCTTTTCACATTAGCTTTTAAAGTTTAGTCCCACTAAGCCACCTGCTATTTCTCACTTGTGCGAATCCAAACTTCTGAAGTTCTCCTAAAATCTCCAAAGTCTCTCTCTCCCTCTCTCTCTCTCTCTCTCTGTCTGTCTCTCTCTGTGCGTGTGTGTGTGTGTTACTTCAATTTATACTCTACCAAAACGCTCTTATCTTAAGCAAACAAACCTTAATCTCTTAAGTAAACATTGCAACTTACACTTGCAATCTGTCACATTCCCTAAGAGGGCTTTGTTTGCTATGCAAATAACCAATATCAAATTATGCTCTGTCATTCAACTGCTACCAACCATTGTTCAACTTTCTCCTTATCTTAAGTACACGACCTTTCGACTCTTATGTAAACAAATCCACTCCACTTTATCTCATATTTGCACTTGACATGTCAATCAGTGTTTGCTTAGTAAACATTGAACGTTGCTCTGAAAAGTTCTTATACCTCTGTTTCCGCTATAAAATAAATTAGCTGCAATCAATCCCTGTCAAAAATCGCGCGTTGAATAAATAACTAAACTCAACCCTAAACCAAAGACCAATTGTAATTTCCAATTTCGAAAATAATTCATGCAATTCACCAGTTAAAAACCGCCGAAAAGTCTAATATTCGTAAAAGCCCTAAATTTGACCTCTAAGAGTCAATCAGGGGTCATTCGTCAAGGATGAAGGGTCACTTTGGTAAAAATAACCATTGGAGCGGAAAGTCCTACCATAGTTACACCTACCCACCAATTTTTATCATCTAACTCCTAATAGAACACGAGCAATGACCACGCACACTTTTCATCAACCTCCTGGATGACCCCAAATTACGGAACTTAATAACTTGCGAAGTAGTGGTCAAAACGTCTTCGGGTAAAGTTTTCTAGTAAATATAGGGTGCCACCAACTTGCCTGCCAAGTTTCTTGACCAACGGATCAGCCATTGCGAGTCGTTTGCACTTTAAAAATTTTTAACGAGTCGTGGGTGCTGAAACCCGAAGAATACGAGTTCGTCAAAATTGACCGGGGTGGTTATTTTTTGTCACTAACTGTCTCGGGTTATCATATTACTACCATTTCAAAGTCATTCGGTCGCCCAAAAAGGCCAATTTCCGGTTTTCGGCACTCGGGTCGTCCCGAAGCAGCGACTTCAGGTCGGAATTTGGGAATGAAAATATCACCAATCGAAAACCCTTGAAAAGTTACACTAACCCTCCAAAAATCATAGGGCTACTACCAATACTCATCGAGCAATTCAAATTTTACGTTCCGCAGCACGGGCGTGCGCTAGCTCCGTGCAGGTCAGTGTGGGGTCAAATCCGACCTCAAAATCGGATTCCTCGTACCCAAATTAGTCTATCCCCCAAATTTCAGGTCAATCCGACTTCAACTTTTAGAGAAATTACGATTTCAATTTCGGTGTTAACTATTTTTAGTGAAAACTGCCTATTCTTATTTCAAAATGCTAATAAATTTCTCCCACAACTTCCTAAACCCTTCCCATGATCATGCGCTACATTACTCTGGACTTAATACCCATTGCAACCATTAGTTACCCTTGTATCATACTCGAACAGTCATTTTTTTCGCTCAATATATCGAAAACCTTCAAATCACAACACTTCCGGTGTTAATAGCTCGGAGTTAGCTGGTCGGATTGGCCCGAAAGGTATACCAGCCTGAGAAGACCATTGGATGTACATGCCATTAAAATTTGGTAAACGTCCGCTTAATATAACCTCCATGGGGGGGGGCGGGAAACATCCGCTCGGTGGTATTTCAAAAAACTGATAAATTGCCTTTTTATTTACTCTAAATCAACAAAACTCTACTTAAATAACTAGGATCAAAAAGGTGTAACCGGCCGCATATCTTTATTATATATGGACAATCATCAGAGGAACATCCTTACAAAATTTCAGAGTCCAATGATGAGCATAACCTAAAGAGTTGAGTGTACCAAGTTTGAAATTGCCAATAACTTTGCAAATTCTAAATCGCACTTCAATTTGGTTCAAATTGAATTTTCAATTTTGATCAAAGTATCTAGTTCACTTCAAATCTTCGCTCTCTAGTTTTCAACTAAATTTAAATCACTCATTTGGACTTTGGCCTGATGCACAAATACAACTTTGCTACGTAAACGAAATATATCGACAGCTCAATATGTTTTGTTCATCAATTTGTTTGTTTAAGATATCTCACTCAAATCATCTCTCTGGCGCCGGCCAAACAATAACACTTTAAGAAAGTACGCTTAACTCAAGCGCCTAATTAACTTGTCTAATTTGACCTAAATTATATATCTTACTCTCCATCTCCCATGTCGTTTTACAAAAATTAAGGACTACTACACAGGTAATAAAAAAATGTGGATTTAACTCTTGCAAGCAGGATTCAAAACCTTACAAGAATCTTGCTAGTTGGATTAAAAATTTGCAAGAATCTTGCAAGTTCGATTCAAAACTTGCACGAATCTTGCAAGAAGTATGCATTTTCTTGGAAGATAGCATGCAAGATGCTTGCAAGTTTTTAAATTTTTTAATCACTAGGATATCTTCTCTAGAGCCAGATTAGCAAAGACTGAAAAATTCGATTCTGATGTATAGGTTACTCGACTATCACAAGAGAAAAAACTCAAAATTTTGGCACTGATTTTATGAAGCTTACTAATCTCGATTGAAGCACACAGCTTGCCTGTTTTGGTAATCTTACACTGCTTTGTAAAGTTGGATCTTTTGAGTTTGCGTCCCCTCAATTTAGTAGGCGTGCATAATATTAGCACACACCAAGCGCACATAAATTCCACGATAATTTCTCGCTATGTAAAGGCCTTGTTCGGTATAATGGGGCGCATTGGAACAACCAGAAAAATTTGGCGGGGATTTCAAATGGAACGACCCGAAAAATCTGGCGGGGATTTCAAATACAACGAAATTCCAAAAATTCTGGCACAGCAGAGATTTGGCATTTGAAAGCCTTCTCTTGAGTGTTTCAAGTAAATTTACATAAATCCACGACTCTGTGAAAATCACAACGGGTGTTTAGCTTCTGACAATTCTCAGGTTTTCTCAAAGACTTCAAAGGGGTCGGGTAACATATTCATATTTTATCTGCATGGCCAACAACTACCAACTGTAAAATTCGCCGATGATCAGTTTTTTTTCCTTGATGATAATTTGACAAAGAGCTCAACAATGTAAATTTTTTATTGCTTTAATTATCAGAAGCCAGATTGAGGTGAGCTCGATTATTATCAAAACGTATTCGGATGGATGTCATGATGGTGGTAAAATTTCGTAAGAAATGCGCTGATTGTGCAAAAATTTTTTAAGTTCAGGTTGCATTATTTTTAGTTGCAATTCGGCTCATCTTTTGCAAACCTTCAGCGCTTTTTGATCGCTTTCCTTTCAGCTTAATTCACTACTTTTCTTTCAGTAATTTTTACCTCTTTTCATGATTTATTTGAATTTAATTGAAGTTTTTTTGAGTGTCTATGGATATGAATTGTGCTTCAATTAGTAAGGGAATTTTTCTGATTACTAACTGGCCCAAAAGACGTTTCTTTGAAGACAAAGTTGTTAAGTTCCTCATAGTGAACTAAGAGGTTGCCTGAAATAGGTCAAACCGCATTAGCCTGTATCGAAAAACATCCCTATCAGCGAAAAACTTTCATAATTAGAGATATAAGAGAAATGGTCGAGAGTTTTCTGCTTGTAAAAATGGAGCAAAAATTGGAGGCAACCTACATAAGATCTAAATAATGGCTTTCATTGAATGGGGGTAGACGGGGGGTGGGGTAGACGGGGGGGCAGACGGGGGGGGGGGGCAGACGGGAGGGGCAGACGGGGGGGGGGGGGGACAGACGGGAAGGGCAGACGGGGGGTAGACGGCAACTAAGAAATAAGGATTTAAACCGACAACCCGACCGCACACCAATTGTAATGGCTGGACAACTTCGAGATATTGACCAATCCGATTTGTCGACCAATAAGTGGTGGCTAAATTTTTCATTATTTCCTTGGCGACTAAAACCCCTGTCGGCCAACCATCGTAGCCACTTAAATCATGTTCAAACAGAAGGTGGCGACCAAGCACGCCGGTCGGCAAGCAAGTAAAATTTTAAAAAATAGGTCAAGAAAGCCAAAAATTTTCGAGACAGCGCTATTAGAGACCACCGATATAACCGACCCGCAGTTAGCGGATTACATCCCACGGCAGATGGGAGACAATCTATAATACCGCTATCTCGGAAATTTTCGGTTCGGTCTTCTTTTCAAAATTTGGCTTATTTGCCCAGCGGCTTACTTTACCGCCATCAGAAGAATCATATATGACCTAGTATGACTATGAATTTCGTATGGGGCCATAGATTAGAATATCCAAAACAGATGTAGTAGAATTTATAATCCGAATAATTTTACTAGAAAAGCCAAAATGGACTATCGGATAGTTTGTATCTGTAAATATAATACCACCTTTTGTCGCTTCGGGGCAGTTTTTCGGAGCATCAAAATCTAAAACACAAAGTCTATTTTCTCATATGGTTCGAATCATAAAGTTGAATTCAACGAACTTTCGAAAAACGCCAACACATTAGCACCCTATTTAAGTTTTATTCCAAAATTTATATTTGAAACAAATGCGCATTCATCTTCTAAAAAAAGCAAATTTTAACTACAAAATTATTTATAATTATTCACTTAATGTGCTGAGTCTTCTTTAAAAAATCAGCACCTGTCAACATATCAAGTTGATGTCAAATTATGTAATATTTCTTCCCCAGTAATTTTTTTCAGCGACTTTCAGTCCATTTGTTAAATAGTTTCAATCTCTAAAAATTCCCACAAAATTCTTAACTAAATTGGATAACAATGTCTCCAATAACAATATCAGATAATTGTATATTTATAAGAACTTTGGTATTTTAATGTACCAAGACTTTAAATATAAAGACTGAATACCCGGGTTCTATTGGTTTATCCCCGTTTCTTTTCCCTTCGCTTTTTGACTCTGAAAGCATTCGAATAAATCGTAATGCTTGCGATCTAAATTTCAGTTCATTTAAACAGTGGGCGAGGTACATCGCAACAAGAAATTTTGGAGCTGTTTAAAGCAAAAAAGAAACCGAAAGAAAAATTAGTCTTGAACTAAACAAAGATAACTGGAGAACATCTAAAACAAAAACTTTCATTAGGTGAAGGGAAAACTAGACACAAAAAAGAATTGCAACAACAAAATGATAAGAAAAACTTGAAAAAGCTGTAAAATCAAATGTATGTTAAAAGTGTAAGTTAAACAATCGTAGTTTTTAAGAAAGCAAACCTTTTCAACGTTTTCTAACTTTACTTTAAAACCATTGTAAAATAATTTGGAGCGGCAGAACATATAGTTTCTTTGCTCCACTTCTTGATTATTCGGGACTAAAAACATTACTCCGATTTGACTTCATAAATCATGAAAAATGTGAACAACCGATACCCGATAAAAACAATAAATATCAAGTACAATAGGATCTGAAACAAAGTATCTTTAGAAAATGAATGAATAAAACAAGAACATCAAAATCCGAAAGTCTGCAAATAAAAAACTACAACTTTCCTATGAGCCATTAGGCTCATGACTGTTTCTGATTTTGAGGAAAAATTGAAAAATTGCAGTAAATATTATTAAAATTGGTTACTAAATTTTCTTGATTTTTGTCAATTTTTTTTCAAAAAACAGGTCTCTTTTTATTAAAATGCGTAAAAAATTGATACCTAAAATTCTCTTCAAATTTGTATTTCAGATTATCAAGTTGCATATCAACTCCCTCAGTTCCCAGTGAAACGAGCAGAACAAAGCAATTGCCAAAAAAATTCCAAAATAAGCTCAAACCCAGAAAGCAGCAAAAACTATCAAAGTAAAGTTTATATAGATAAGCTTCAATCTTCAAAACATTATCCAAAAAAGACAATAAATTTTATACAAGAAATTCAAACTTCTTATCTAAAAAATTAAAAACTGGAAAAAGGTTGGAAAAGCAGCTGACAGAAAATCAGCTCACTAACAGATAAATATTGATAATACAAAAAATTTTAAAAAATCCATACATCTGTTTCTCGCTCTTTCCAAATCAGCGGTATGAACAAAAAAACACTCTCTTTTCTCTAATTTTTTTAAATGCTGAAAACAGTCGCGTTTCTTGGGATTCATTTCCCGCTTCAAAATTTACAAAAAAAAACGCTCATTTTATACATCTTGACGAATTTCGACTAAAAAATCATCTATTCCCTACAAAAAGCCTTTCAGATAAGGATAACATAGTGAAATCATTCACGCAACGTAAAAGAATGCAACTTTTTGTCTAATTTGTGTTCCAAAATTTAACTGAGCTGAATACAATTAAAATTAAAAAGCCTTGAATTTTTATCATAGCTAATTCGAACTCATGAAACGGAAAAATTGAAACTGAAAAAAATCTTCAAAAATCTATCCAGACAATCCGAATAATATCACCTCAGTCTAAAATATTCTTTTACATCACATAAAAACTTAAGACTGGAACAAAATAGTTTGAAAAAGCAGCAGGTGAAAAAACAAATTTGCTTGGTTAGCTTAAAAAGCTTTTGAGAGTTTAGCTTTTGAGTTTAGATTTGAGCGGCTATTAATAAACTGTTTTAGTCTGACATTCATCTCAAGCGCTAAATGAACGCTAAAAGTTATGAAAAACTGTAACGTGTAATCTCACCGTTAATAATCAATTGATACTCATTATCCAAAAAAGGTATTATTTTATCCAGAACATCTTTCTTCGTCAGCGGCGACTTTTTCCAAGTTTTTGTCATGTGAGAATTTGAGAATGCGAGGAGGGCATTGGAAATGATGTTGTCCGTTCTACCAAAATAGCCCAAGTTGATGTCATATTTTGTCTGACTGCAATTTATGTGCGGAAGATTAAGTTGTACTTCAATTTTTTGACCTCCAGATCCAGTTGAAGCTGCGATCTGAAAACATTTCCGAGGAAAAGTGTTTGGATTAGCCGAATTAATCAATGGAGGAGTTTCGTTATTAATTACTTGAGACTTATCTATATAGCAAAATTCTGAAGCGCCATAATAGACAATGCTAAAATGTAATATGTCGTTTTAATCGATAACGTTTATGCAAGAAAAAGGAAATTTTAAGTTCGAGTAGATAAAATTCTTAAAAAATCTAGTCATACCCTAGTACGAACAAGCAGACTGTATGGAATGGTTAAGTTAAAAAATGGGTTTCATTTGAAAGATCTTGAACGAATATTCAGTTTGCGGGAATATAAACAGAAAACAATGCATAAAAACGGAATCATTTTCGAATACTGGACAACAGTTAACAACGAAATCTCTCAAGAAACAGTCCTCGAGCCCCTAATTTTTAAACTGTATATTAACGTTTTCTCGGAAAAAATGAAAAGCGTAGAAGATTTACAATTCTCGCATGATACATGTATTTAATCAAAACAAATCGAGGCCTTCATACAAAAGACTGCAGAATTGATATCAAATCTCTGCCAGCCTCCACACTACTGAGAAAAAACAGACATATTAATTAGGGTATAAAGGTTTGCCATATGCGTATAATGGGGATAAAAGTTTGACAACGCAAAGGGTCTTTTAAAAAAGTCAAAAAATTTTACCTTTAGAGTCTTTGATTAAAATAACCTTCTCTTTTTGTGTTTTTTAATTTAAAAAAGTCTTACGAGTAAAGCAATCAAATATCAAAAAAATCCTATCAAATTTTTGGGAAAATATGAGATGAGCAAAAATTCCCGAACTTTCAAGTTTCTTTCCGAAAAATATGTGTCAATCTACATGGAGTAACCTATCAACAGTCAGAAATTTCTCGATAAAGCGCAACAACTTGCCAATAGAAATCTGGGAGTTAAAAACAAAATTTACGTTTAAGAAGAAATTAACTAGCGAAACAATCAATTTACATTAACTTGTTCCAATAGATAGACAAGTACAAGGTTTCAGAATTTATTTTTAGTAGTATTATAAGGCCCAATCTTTTTTATGCTTTGAAAGTGATTGTTAAATGTATAATATTTAGCCAAAACTATGTTATGGTTATACAATTTTGATTTTACATTTCACAGATTTTTTTAAAAATATTAGAAAAACAAAGCCGCAACCCGTTGACGCCGTTGACCCGATTGAGGCATATGGGAATTGAAACATAAAAAAATAACAGGACAAGTCTTAAATCAGAATCCAAATATTTGAATTAATTCGGGACTTAGCTACAAAAATTTTAAAAGCAAGATCAATCTATGATAGACAGCAACGCCCAATGCCCTTGAACCTATATCCGCAAAAATGCACAAAAAGCTCTAAAAACAACCCAAAAAATATTCCAAGAAATACTATTTTAAGAAAATCTGGCAACAACAAAACTTTGATTCTAAGCATCCTTAGAATTAGTAAACGAAAGAACAACATTGTGGGAATTATTTTCAGAAATCGAAAAAGATGCAAACATTTCAAAAAAGTCGGCAACAGACAGAATGTCTGTCGATGGCATCGAGACAAGAAACTCTCAAAATGACATGCGAGCAGCTTTAGCTACAACTTATTATAAAACCTTATAAGCCATGAAATGCCTTCCAGCAGTTCCAAATACGAAATGTTACCATTGAGACAAACCGATAAAACCACAAGAGCAACAACAAAACAAACAAAATTAAAAACAATTTAAAAAGGTGCCAAAAAGCAAAATAGCGTCTGTTAAGCAACTTATTATGTCCCATTATCACTCATTAGCAGCTGAAGAAATATGTAACTACTGAGACTATGAGACCCATAATTGGTGATATTAAAAGATAATATAACTTAAATTGCAGCAAATCCTGCCAAAACTTGAAATCAAAAAAATTGCGAACCATTAGTGCCGAATGACGAATGACTGATTAAATTCATTTACTACTCATTATCAACCAATGAGATCTGATCTGTCAATGTTGACGCTAAGCAATAACACATAAAAAATATTAACAGAAACGGGCAAAAACCAAATGTTCAGTAATATTTTCTGACAATAAATAGTTTCAAAGTCATAAAAAGCATTGTCTATCCGCTGAGGAATTCACGAAATTGCTATTAGGTGCAATTAGCTCACATAATATTCGTTTTAATAGTGCTCAAGAGAAGAAACGCTAAAAACAGACGTCAAATTATTGCACAACGTAAAAAAATCCGCTCGTAAAAACCAAATAGTTGTTCAAATACTGATTTTGCTCTCAACTTTAAAGGTACTTCGAATAAAAAATTAAGTCTCAAACTTTTTTGGTTTTTGCTCCTTTATCTACTCTAGCGTAGTCAAAGTCACCACTGAGGTGAAAAACCGAAAAAAAAGTGTGAACAGATCATTAAAAAAGACAGCACACCAATATAATATCAATACTTCGGGTTGTATTAAAAGAAATAAAAAAGGCAGAGCTGGTTTCTAAATTTAAGAGTGAGGTATGAAATTTGTGATCAGGGATCTAGTCACGCATTTCACCTACGCAGTACTGCTTGTGAGCAAAACAAATAAAATCAAGTTAATAGAGGCAGCTGAAGAGCAGCAGGAACACGTGAAAAAAACCGCCCTTTGAAATTTTAGGGTTTCATAAATGTGACAAAAGGGCCAGAAGACGAAACAAATAAAAAACAATTTAAATGCAATGTACACTGGTTGACAGGCAAACTTTCAAACTAAAAAATTACATAAAAAACAGCTTCTTCCGGAAAGAGCAGTGAGCAAGTCCCATTGCAAATTTGTTGAGCTTGACCATGCCTCTTGCGTTTCAGGCAAATTTTTCATTGTAAATTTAAGAGCTCTATGATCAAAAAGAACAGACGTCAAGCGGATGCAGCTAATTGCTTTTCACGAAAAACTGGCAAGCAAAATTTCACATGTGTTTTCTTGCAAGCAAAATTTCACATGTGTTTTCTTGGTTACATTTGATTTTTTAAATAGAACGGAAATCAGAATAGGTTATTAATTTTAACATAGGCGGCAAATTGCCGGAAAATAGCAGTTTTTGACGCGCTTGACGCACATCGGGAATGGAACCGAGAACGATAAAGTTATATTTCATTCGGCGTCTCAACTGAGGGCTGTAAAGCTCAATACTATTTTCAGCAACCGCTGTAGTTAACTTGCGCAAAATTATGCTGCACTAGAACCCCAATCAGAACTGTTAATTTTCAGACCAGGCGATAAGTTCACAAGAAAAACAACAATAACTTTTAAGACTCAAAAAACAACTACTATTTTTGAAAGAAAAATAATAATAATAAAATCGGTCAAATGGATGGAGCTCAAGCACTAATTTAGAATCATTTATGTCTCCACAACAACAGATCAAAACTGCCATCAATGAGACTAGTGATAAGACAATAAAAATTACAATCAAATTCACATAGCCTCGCTAATATTTTTTGAATTGAATAAGACGGGGAGGGGGAGTCGAGCGCGACCTCTTACGGTTGAAATCGTGCGCAGGGGTGAGAATTAGTTGGGAGAGCTGATTTGGGGGAAAGGTTAAAGTGCAAGAGCATGAAGTGAGGGGTCAAACAATAGGAATCGCCTTTCACGCCGTAAATTTATGATTTATGTCTATCAAGCAGTTTTGATGAATCGTTTTTATAAAATCTGGAGAGCAGGAGAAATTTAAGAGAAGTTAGGGCCCACCTAAATTGATCTGTTTATCCCGTTTTTGAGGACGGAAAGTCAAAAACGTCAGATAGAAAATTGGTCAAGCAATAAATTGCATTAAAAAACCAAAAGAAATAATTTCCAGACAATTGACGTTGATTGACCAATGATGCTGTTCAAAACCATAAAAAGTTAAATTGGCATAAAAATCCAGAGACGTTAAAAATTTTTGGCCAAATTCGGCATAACTTAATTAAGAGCAGTTTTAAAACTTATACAGTTTAAAAACAAGAAGATGAGAAGATCCAAAAACTCAAAACATAATTTTTTCTCAACAGTTTAGAAGCCAGATTCAATTTCCTAAGAAATTGATAGTTTTTCCAAAGTTTTTTGAGTTTAGCTTGTTTCTATGTCTCCGCAAAGATATAATGATTAACCGCATAAGATTTAAGAAAGAAACAGTGATTCCATAAAATTCCCAAATAAATTTATTTTTATGCATGTTTGAAATTCTAGTAATTTCAATCGAGTGGATTTTTGTTATTACATCAGAAATACTGCCATTTTAAATTAAAAGGAAAAGCAGGGAGTAAAAGTAAAGTTTAATCTTAGGTTTTATAAATTTTTCTTCCTCATTTTCGAGGGCTACCAAACTATTCGTTTCAGTTTTAGATGATTTTTGGTAATTGAATAATTTAAACGAGTTACTTGTATCTATCAAAATTCTAAATCTTAAAAATAGTTTTTAGAGAAAAAAAGTCTTAAAGTGTCTTTTTTTCAAATCTCATTTGAAATTTGATTATGATTAGATTAGAAACTCCTTTATATCTCAAAACTAAATGTTCGCCAATCATATGACCTTTTGTGTCTGCAAATAAACCAATACAGTAGATCAATGAAAAATGAAATTGTTCTAAAAAATTTTAAGCTTTATATAATTAAAGGTATTACATAAAATTGCAAATTTGCTCTATATTTTACAACAGAAAATGAGAATTTTTTAAAATATATGATTACATAAAATTTCAAATAAGAATATTAAAAAATTACTTTTTCACATTATTTTTTTTTGTTTTTGAAATAATATAAAATGAAAAGAGAAAAAAACAAACACAATAAACAAAAAGAAGCCTCAACAAGGTACGATTCAATTTTCACGGACTTCTTATTGAAACCATTTTTGTGTCTGTCCTCAAAAATTATTGCAGTCGAGCTGGTATAGGCCCACTCATGGGTAGGTATCTTTTGTCGACCGATCAACAGTTCATAGTCGTCAGGTTTTTTGGGTTTCGTAACAAGAGAATGATTAGGTCAGTTCCGTAGGCTCCCATTAGACAGGCCCCCATGTCCAGTTCAATAGGTAGAAAAGAGTCTTCGGGTTGAGGACCACGGGTCTGCTGCCCTCCGATTTCTCTACTTCAACAGTTGAACCAGCCATGTTTCTCGTAGCAATAATTTCTTAAACTCTTTTGAAATATTTGGCGAGCAGATATTGCACAATGGAATATTAGTCTACCCTCGTCTGAAGTCGTAACTGAGCTTTTTTGTGATTTAGTTCCTCCAGTATTTGCACCCTCCCTATGAAGCGATGCTGTCTGACTGTCTGATAATCAGCCACCACGCAAAATGGGTCAGTTGTTTTCATCTGCAGTTTGTTAAGTAATTCTTTTTCATCTGGGGTCCTTTTTCGAAAAAATTGTTGTTGGTATCAACCTTGTCTAAGTCCTTCGTCAGCGTTTATTTCGCGATCAATTCTTCAATGTTTACAACTTTCAGTCTTTTGAAGTTTTTTTGAGTACTCTCAGTGAGTGTTTGAACTAGGTCTGTTTTTGCAAACCGAGAGTAGCTCAAGATGATTTGAGCTACTCGGACACGCTCAAAAATTGGCTATTTTGAACGCTTTTTTGGTCTCAATGTTTTTCAGAGGGACAGCTTTGCTCATTTTTTACCCTCATCTTCTTCTTGTCATTGTTTTGTGACTTTTCATTGGTATTTGTTGAGCACTAAACTGAATCTTTATATTAGTAATTATTGTGATGCTTGTTTTAAGGCGAAACAAAAAAATTAGTAATATAAAGACTTCTGTTGGTTGAAACTTGGTTTGCTACTGGACATTTCCGCAAATCAATGCAACCCTGATCTTATCTGTTGTCAATTTGACTTTTTGTTGCAAATGATGATGACTTTACTGACATCAGATTCAATCATTATGGTACTACCGAGGTATTTATTCTCCGACAACACTTTAAATTTCGTTCAGTCAACTCTTTTTTTGACATGAGCTTGGTTGTTTAAGAGCACACTAGGATTACCTCTGTTTTCGAAACAAAAATTTTTATTGAAGCTTCTTTGATCGTTTCATTGAAATGATCGTCATTCTTTCAATTCCGTATGACTACTGGCGAATTTTACTCGGTCATCTGCATTTGCAAGTTGTTAGTGGACTTCCTATTCAATAATGAGCGAGTTTCAACAGGTTCTGTTGATTTTATTGTCTCGTCTAACTCCTGTCCAACAAAATTAAATTTTTGCCATGTTCCAACCTTTGTACTGGAATGGATATTCCAGATCAAGCCTTTTTCTAGGTGTAAGTGAAAAAGTCGCTGTCAGTGAAATGTTTGTTTTGTGTACTTTTTCATGGAATCCACAATAATCATTTTGCTAAGGTTAAACTAAACTTCGTTTTTGATCAAATTATTTCAGATGAAAACGCATATTGCTTCACTTTGTATACGAAAACAATTCTACCATTATTCGAAAAATTTAAACCTTGTTCATTTAACCCCGGTATCTACTATTTCAAAATTCACATAATTTGAAGACCTCGCACAACTTGTGCAAGCTGCTGCAGGACAATGGATTGTAGTACAAGCTATTTGTCTAATTTTTGCTGCAGGTGTTATTGTGGATTGAGTTTTCACGTGCAAATACTGTACAAAGAGAAAATGCTTCATTCACAGCAATATAGCTGAAAAATTTTGGGTTACGCATGGCATGTTAAAAGTGACAAAACATACCCAGCAGATTGCCGGAAAATAGCCGCTGTTGATTCCCATAACTCTATTGGGATTGAAAAAAAATATTAACAAAAATTGATTTTTTATAAAAAATATTTTTAAGTGCGATTTATTTTGATGTCATTTCGTAATTGAACACACTCCTGTCTGTCAGTGAGAGGCTACAGGGTCTAGTATCAATACCAATAAGCATTATAGATCGTAACTAAAACTTATGAGAACAATGTTCAAGTACCGGGCATCTAAAAATGGATGTGCTTTATTGGTTTATCCCGTTTCTATTTCTGAGCTTGATTTTTTTATACTGACACTCTTCATTTTGAATTGCTTTGATGAGCAGCTGCTGTTTAAAAAGACTTTGGGCAGAATCACAGAAGAGTGAAAATAGCCTAGAGAAGTCAAAAAGGTTTCACACAAAATGTCGAAAAAGCGGCAAATTGGGTAAAGCCAAAACAAGTTCGATGAAGTAAAAAAATATAGCAGGACAAGTCAAAGAATTTTCATTCACTAAAAAAAATTAAAAAAAAACATTTAGAAAAAAACAAAATCCAAAAAATTGAAAAAAAAACAGTAAAAATCAAAGTGAAATTGCCGCATGTGAACAAAAAACCACTAGCGAGAAAGCGAATTTTTGTTCAAACACCGTTTTCTCACTCTACTTTAAAATTAGAGCAAAAAAATTTCACGCCGCAAAACCACTCGCTTTTCGCTCCACTTCCTGTTTCGGCGTAACCAAAATCACTGCTCCAATTTGACTTCAAAAATCATGAAAATATGTGAACAGATCATAAAATAAATAAAAAACATAGCCGGAAGAATTCCGGAAACGACCCGAAAGAAAAATCCATTTGAACGCCATCCAACTATTAATCAAAGAAAACGTGCCTTCACTAATTTATGATTATCTTGAAACAAAGTCATGAAACAAAAAAGTAAGAACAACAAAATCAAATCTGTTAAAAAATTATGAGAAAAAGCTCTTAAAATCAATTTTCACTGAAAAACTCCCTTCAGCCAATAGGGAAGAAAAATTCCCTTCAGCCAATAGGGTATCCAGATGCTCGCAAAACAATAGGCAAGTCATAATAGGCAAATAATCTTAGCTGAAAACAGAAAAAAAAACGAAAAACTGCAAAAAATTAAGAAAAATCGTTCCAATTTTCGCCATTTTTTTGTCATATTTCTCAAAAAAAAAGTTTCCTAGCCAAAAAAATGTAACTAATTGTTATCATAAAAATGCTCAAGTAGAAGGGTTTTTTTCAATACCCATTTGAGCCAGTAAAACAAAAAAATCGTCAAAAAACGCAAAAATTAGCCCGAAAATCAGCAAAATACATTAAAAACCTCCGACTTATCATAAAATTCATGATAATTTCCAGAAACCTTCAAACCACTACCGCAACCAGCCTAAAATTAAAACAAAATCATAACCAAACGTCTTAAACAAAATAAAAAAAACTGCTTCAAAAACACTCCAAATTTTTTCCCGCGTTTCATTTCCCGCTTCAAAAATCACTCCAATAAAATTGATTTAAAAAAACATAGCCGGAAGAATTCCGGAAACGACTCGAAGTGGAAATTCACTTAAATGCCATCCAACTACTCATCAGACAAAACGTGCCTCCACTAATTTAGGACTATCTTAAAATAAAACAATAATACAAAAAATTTTAAAAAAAATCAAATCTATTAAAATATGATAAAAAAAAGTCTGATCAAATTTTGTCATAACTTGAGATCCCGAATTAACTATATCTGTCAAAATTACTTTGTCAACACATCTAGTACCTACTAAAACCACTCATGAGAAATTTTAAAAATACTTTGGCAAAAACATGAAAAAAATTAGCTCTTACAAACAACTTTACTAAAAAAACTGGAAAAAGTTTAGAAATTTTTAATATTACAAAAACACCTAAATTCAAAAAAAATTCTTTCCAGCCAATAGGGTATCCAAATGCTCGCACAACAACAGGCAAACCACAAATATGCTAAAAAAAACCTCTGCCAAAATACTTAATCAAAACAACTGGTACTTACTAAAAGCACTTATGTTAATTTTCTAAAAATAATTGAGGCCAAACTATGAAAAAAAGTCCTTAAAAACAACTTGCAGTAAAAACTGGAAAAAAGTTAATAAGTTTTTTAAATTTACAAATGCATACAAATCCAAAGAGAAAATCCTTTCGGCCAATAGTTTGTCCAGATGCTCGCAAAACAATAGGTCAATCAGAATAGGCTAAGATATTGTCTAAAAATAGATAAAAAAAAACGAAAAACTGCAAAAAATTAAGAAAAATAGTTCCAATTTTCGCCAGTTTTCGTCATATTTTTCAACAAAAAACACTTTATATATATAAAACTGCAGCCACTTGTAAACTAAAAATTGCTCAAGTAGCAGGGCTCTTTGCAGTGCCCATTTGAGGCAGTAAAAAAAAAGTCAAAAAATCGCAAAAATTAGTCCAAAAATCATCAAAATGCATGAGAAACCATGGAATTTGCATAAAATTCAAATTGATTTCCAGAAAGCTTCAAACCACTGCAAAAACCAGCCCAAAGTTAAAAGAAAATCATAACCAAACCTCTTTACCAAAAAACTATTAAAAAAACTGCTTTAAAATGCCGCGTGTGAACAAAAAATTTCGCTCGCTTACAGAATTTTTTTTCACACCTCATTTTCTCGCTCTCTAGAAAACAGCGATATGAACAAAAAACCACTCTCTTTTCGCTCCACTATTCTTTTTGTTCAGCAACAAAATCACTCCAAATTCATCATTAATCAAACAAAACGTGCCTTCACTAATTTATGATTATCTTGAAACAAAGTCATGAAACAAAAAAGTAAGAACAACAAAATCAAATCTGTTAAAAAATCTGATTGAATTTTGTTATAAATTGAGATCCCAAAAAAACTATCTCTGCCGAAAATAACTTCATCAAAAAAACTAGTACTTACAAAAACCACTTTTCGAAAAAAAACTTTAGGCTAAAATTATGAGAAAAAGCTCTTAAAATCAATTTTCACTGAAAAACTCCCTTCAGCCAATAGGGAAGAAAAATTCCCTTCAGCCAATAGGGTATCCAGATGATCGCAAAACAATAGGCAAGTCATAATAGGCAAAGAATCTTAGCTGAAAACAGAAAAAAAACGAAAAACTGCAAAAAATTAAGAAAAATCGTTCCAATTTTCGCCATTTTTTTGTCATATTTCTCAAAAAAAAAGTTTCCTAGCCAAAAAAATGTAACTAATTGTTATCATAAAAATGCTCAAGTAGAGGGGTTTTTTTCAATACCCATTTGAGCCAGTAAAACAAAAAAATCGTCAAAAAACGCAAAAATTAGCCCGAAAATCAGCAAAATACATTAAAAACCTCCGACTTATCATAAAATTCATGATAGTTTCCAGAAACCTTCAAACCACTACCGCAACCAGCCTAAAATTAAAACAAAATCAAAACCAAACGTCTTAAACAAAATAAAAAAACTGCTTCAAAAGCACTCCAAATTTTTCCCCGCGTTTCATTTCCCGCTTCAAAAATCACTCCAATAAAATTGATTTAAAAAAACATAGCCGGAAGAATTCCGGAAACGACTCGAAGTGGAAATTCACCTAAATGCCATCCAACTACTCATCAGACAAAACGTGCCTCCACTAATTTAGGACTATCTTAAAATAAAACAATAATACAAAAAATTTTAAAAAAAATCAAATCTATTAAAAAATGATTAAAAAAAGTCTGATCAAATTTTGTCATAACTTGAGATCCCGAATTATCTATATCTGTCAAAATTACTTTGTCAACACATCTAGTACCTACTAAAACCACTCATGAGAAATTATAAAAATACTTCAGCAAAAACATGAAAAAAATAAGCTCTTACAAACAACTTTACTAAAAAAACTGGAAAAAGTTTAGAAATTTTTAATATTACAAAAACACCTAAATTCAAAGAAAAATTCTTTCCAGCCAATAGGGTATCCAAATGCTTGCACAACAATAGGCAAACCACAAATATGCTAAAAAAAACCTCTGCCAAAAATACTTAATCAAAACAACTGGTACTTACTAAAAGCACTTATGTTAATTTTCTAAAAATAATTGAGGCCAAATTATGAAAAAAAAGTCCTTAAAAACAACTTGCAGTAAAAACTGGAAAAAGTTAATAAGTTTTTTAAGATTACAAATATATACAAATCCAAAGAAAAAATCCTTTCGGCCAATAGGTTGTCCAGATGCTCGCAAAACAATAGGTCAATCAGAATAGGCTAAGATATTGTCTAAAAATAGATAAAAAAAAACGAAAAACTGCAAAAAATTAAGAAAAATAGTTCCAATTTTTGCCAGTTTTCGTCATATTTTTCAACAAAAAACACTTTATATATATAAAACTGCAGCCACTTGTAAACTAAAAATTGCTCAAGTAGCAGGGCTCTTTGCAGTGCCCATTTGAGGCAGTAAAACAAAAAAAAAGTCAAAAAATCGCAAAAATTAGTCCAAAAATCATCAAAATGCATGAAAAACCATGGAATTTGCATAAAATTCAAATTGATTTCCAGAAAGCTTCAAACCACTGCAAAAACCAGCCCAAAGTTAAAAGAAAATCATAACCAAACCTCTTTACCAAAAAACTATTAAAAAAACTGCTTTAAAATGCCGCGTGTGAACAAAAAATTTCGCTCGCTTACAGAATTTTTTTTCACACCTCATTTTCTCGCTCTCTAGAAAACAGCGATATGAACAAAAAACCACTCTCTTTTCGCTCCACTCTTCTTTTTGTTCAGCAACAAAATCACTCCAAATTTTTTCACGCGTTTCATTTCGCGCTTCAAAATTCACCCCAATGAAATTGATTTAAAAAAAGGACTTCTCCAATACTCCTCTTCGAGTCGTAAAAAGACAGCGTCCCAATACAATTCAAATTCTTTGAATTGTAAAAATTCTTTGAATTGTAAAAAGACAGTACCCGAATACAATTCAAATTCTTTGAATTGTGAAAAATAGGAGCGCTATAATGGCCGGCTGAGAAGATGAGGGCGGCTATTAAACAAAAATTTATTTCCTAAATACTTTTTACAAAATTGGTTTTTATAATCCTTGCGGTATATTTATTTAGATAAAAAAATTAAGGAATGTTTGTCGCAAAAACAATATTGAGCAGTGGCTTAGATTTGTTTTGAGGGAATGAATATGCCTAAATTTGACTGATAATTGTAATCTTTTTACTCTAGGTTAACTCCATTCGAGTTCCTTTTCTGAAAACTTGAAAACTTGATGGTCAAAAAATTCTTTGCCTAACGTTTATTTAGATTACACGCATTGGTTCTGTAATCTTAAGCTTTTGTGAACAAACTAAATAGTTCTGCCAGAAACTTGCAAGTTCTTAAAAGTTAACCATTCGGCCTCGACTCGGGTGGTTATTATAGCCCAATAAATGGTAGTATTACCCCGTAAAAATTTACATAAATTTTAGGAGTAAAGAAATATCAGTACCCGAGGTCATATTCTGCAGGGGTAAAACGAAGCAGACCCTTATCACCGAATAAATGTTTTTCATTACATGTGAGGCCCGGCTTAATCATGTTACTTACATATTCTGCCACAGTTGGAGCGAAGAACTTGCACGGTGGATCTGAAACAAAATCATTTTGACATCAGTTTTGAAAATGCAGATTCATTTTGAGCCATGTCTAAGCCTGGTCGCCAACTCATTTATGTTTCATAAGGATCACATATGACTCTATAAATCGTTACGTATTTCCGTCCTGGTACCCGGGTCGGGGTTTCAACGCTAAAAATCACTAAAAATTGCAATAAGAATAGCGGTGAATGCGGTGAATCGCTGGTAAAAATTGCGATATTTAATGAGCTGAAAGCGGTGAAAAAGTTTTTTTCACTGCTAAAAACCGCAAATCTTACGTCAACTCAACGTAAAAAAAGACTTGTAGCAAAACTTTTTGCAGTAAATTTTTGTAAGATTTGATCGGTTTTTAGCTGCAAAATTTCTATTTTCACCGCTTCCTGTTCGTAGCGGTGAATTATTTTTTCACCTCTATAGCAATGAAAACAAAAATTTCAACGCTAAAATTTGCTTGCCTTACTACAATTCACAACTTAAAGCGACAAATTGTACAAATTTAACGTACAAGTTAATCAAACAGTTGAACAATTTCTACAAAACCAATTTTTTAGACTAATTGGTATACTGCTATGTCTTATTCAAGTTCTTTAAAATTTCCTAAAACAAACATACTTGTACACTCTGTAACCAGATAGCAACATGACACAATCTTTATTTTATATGTCGTCATTTCAAATTTTCATTTTAAGTGTTTTTGTTAAAAATTTTAATTTTAAATGTCTTTGTTCAACATTTTCATTTTAAATGACTTTGTTCAAAATTTTCATTTCAAAAGTCTTTGATCAAAATTTAATTGTCTTTAAATTCTTGATGTTTGGTGGAGTGAAATTGAATAATGGCTTCTAATTTGAACCGAATCGTCGATTCAAATTTGTTCATACCACAAGTTTATCAGTGTACATAAACCATAAATTTGTGTGATAGATTCGAACTTCCCACCACCAGATTTGATCAGAAACCAACTCTCCGACCCTCCCAGTAGATAGAAATGACATGTTCTCAGGTAGGGAGAACAATGTGTTAAGTGCAAAAAGCTGCACTAGTACTTGCCATATACGGCAGGGGGAAAATTTTGTTCACAACTAAGGAGTAAATTAACCCATATCAGTTTATCTATATCTAGACGTATCTGTAAATTTCCATACTCATACGGACTATGAATACCTGTGGAATTTTGTACATTTAGGCCATTTTGAATTCAAAAGTTAAAATAATAAAATTCTTGTTAGTCGTGCTCGAGACTACGACATTGGTGTCCAGACAACCAAACGAGCGACAAAATTTGGATCTACAGAATGCCGAATCCTGTGCTGCGTGGATCATGTCTTTTGTGGCGAAATTTTGCACAGAGAAGAAAGAAGATAAAGTCAACACCGACGGTACGATCGTGGAACTACAGGTAACAAATCTCTTTCTTAGTATATGCTGCCAGGACGCACTTCTTAAACTTAGTAGCCTTTATGAGCCCTAAAAAAGTGTTAGACACTCCTTTTAAAAAGATCAGACAATCTATACAAAACTAAATATCCCTTAAAAAGAGAGTAGAAACGGCAGAAAGGGCGAAATTTCTGTCCGTTGTCCAAGGCGTTGGAGAATTTGACGACGATTTTCTAGCACGCCTCAGAGAAGAAGCACGTTATTGTGACTTCGCTAATCTTAAAACAATAAACAACCCTGAGGAAGAGTTGTTAAAAATTAAATTTATCTCAAGTTTGAGAGACCCTGAGGGCAATATAAGACTATTAGACGGCATTAAAACTAAACCAACGATGTCTCTGTCTGAAATGACAGAAAGCTTACAGTTCAAAAGTCAAGCAATTGCTTTTGCGAGTTCATCAACAGGTAAGAGAACATTTGTAATAAAAGGAGAAGTGGGATACAACTTCAAAAAGACCTGCAGAAATTTAGTGAAAAATTCTCTGGTAATAAAGGCAATGGTAATTTGTGCAATAGATATGGAGGTGAGCCACACAGTAGCAAGCCGTGTCCGGCCTTGATCAAAAAATGTAACACCTGTGAAAAGGTTGATATCTTTTCAAAAATGTGCAGAAGTAAAACCCAGCCTAAGTCATCAACTGACGCTTCTGGGATCACTAACATGTGATGTTGAATGGAACGAAAGCACGTATGGGTAACAAAAACTAGCAGCTGTGCAATCCGACAAAAAAATTTGGCACTACTTGAGAGAGACATACTACACCAAGAAGTCATCAATGCAGTGAGTGATGAAAGACTACCTGCAGTCAAAGGATAGAAAGCGCATGTGGAACTCATACCGGAGCCACAGCCAATGTTCTGCAAAGCCAGAAAGTTACTTCTACCTCTCCAAGACAGGGTCAAAGAGAAGCTTGAGACAATGATGCGACAGGGCATCCTGAAGCCAGTACAACCTGGTGGGGTTACAAATGCATCACCAGCAGTGTGGCAGCGGAAGAAAAATGAAGCTCTGAGACTATGCGTGGACCTGAAAATTCACATCAATGGCAAAGTAATGGTCGAGGACAATCCAATACCAGACATGCAGGACATTTTCCATAATCACCATGGGGCCTCTTACTTTGAAAAAATTGACTTATCAGACGCATACTATCAAATTGAGCTGGACGAGGATGAAAAAAAAAATTGCACAATCAACACATTGCAAGGATTTTTCAAGATGTGCAGGCTTCCTCAGGGCCCAAAGAACTCTTCATCAATCTTCCAGAATTGCATTGAGTCAACTCTCAAAGGAATCAAGGGTGTGGTCATCTTCCAAGACGACGTCATGGTATATGGAACAATAAAAGATCAATACGGGAAACGAAAGCTTGCAGTCGAGATTTGGCTACGCGAAAAATTTCACCATCAATGAGAAGAAATCCAACTCAAAACCAGTTTCAAGCGTAAGTTTTCTTGTTTACTCTGTTTTCAAAGAAGGAATAGCACCCGATGCTAAACATGTTGAGACAATCAAAAAAGCAAAACCGTCATCAAATGTGAAACCACTCGAGTCCTTCGTCGGCTTAGCAAATTTTTATGGTCGAATGATACCGTATTTTGCAACAAAAAATCTACAACTAAACGAAATTCGAAGAGAAGAGTTCAGATGGGAAAAGGAAGAGCAAACTGCTTTTGAAAACATCAAAAACGAGTTATTTGCTACCCATCTTGTGCAGCCTTATAGCTTGACGAAGGAAGCAACCGTGACAAGGGACGCCTCAGAGAAAGTTATTGGCGGGCTACTCTCACAAGAAGGACATCTTGTGATCTACGTCTCCATGAAATTGTCACAAGCCAAACAAAATTACTCCAACATTGAGCGAGAGGCACTTGCCGTCATAGACCGTCATAGACCGTCATATGTGTTTGTGGTCACAAGATTGAAACAATTCCTCCTCAGAAAAAGGTTCACTCTACAGACTGACCACAAACTTCTCAAATATCTCTTCGTCCCAGATGAAGAATTTCTGAAAACAGCATGAGCACGAATTACGAGATGGGCGATAGCGCTGATGGGATTTGATTTCGAATTGAAATATAAACCGGGAGAGTGGATCCCTCACGCTGACGCTTTGAGCAGACTAGACTTTGACGACGACGATGACTTTGATCGAGTCTGCTTTGCTCTTGACGATGTCTACTTCTTCCAATCCAAAATGGTGACCCAGTCAGACATCAGAACTGAGCTGAGATCGAATCGACTCTTTCAAGATGTCATCAAACGAATAAAGAGGCATCTTGAAACAGTGCTCAGAAGCAGAGAAAGGATTTGAACAACAGAAAGACGCCTTGACCAATCACAATGGAATCATCTTTCGAATCAAACTCCTGTAGAATTGCTACTGGAACGCAAAGTAAAATTTCCAGCAGTCACTGATTTTGATCTGTGTGAACGAGTCATCTTCAAACCGACGAACAGTTCACCAACGATTCAAGCTACTTTCATTATCCGTAAAGAAATGAACACTTCGTTCATTCAGCCGGAGAATTCAAACAAGGCAGTGCTTGTTAGTGACAACCAAATTCAACGGCTGGAACCTGACGACATCAAGTCTGAATCTACTGACTCACAGTCGGAGAGCAGTGGGGACGACATAGACGTGGCATCACCCAACTCTACGGAAGAAACCTCAGTAATTGAAGGGGAACAACCTTCAGTGGCCACGAGAACTTCAAGCAGAAATAAAAAACAACCAGAAATATTTGGAGAAGCTATTTCTACAAAAATGAGGGAGGAGGTGATATATCGAGAATGATGTGGTGAACTTAGCAACTTAAGTTAAAACTTCGTTATTTTAAAAAAAACTTTCTTACCTGATGTTTGTTGGAGTGAAATTGAATAATGGCTTCTAATTTGAACCAAATCGTCGATTCAAATTTGTTCATACCACAAGTTTATCACTGTATATAAACCTTAAATTTGTGTGATATATTCGAACTTCCCACCACCAGATTTGATCAGAAACCAACTTTCCGACCCTTCCAGTAGATAGAAATGAAATGTTCTCAGGTAGGGAGAACAATGTGTTAAGTGCAAAAAGCTGCACTAGTACTTGCCATATACGGCAAGGGGAAAAACTTGTTCACAACTAAGGAGTAAATTAACCCATATCAGTTTATCTATATCTAGACGTATCTGTAAATTTCCATACTGATACGGACTATAAATACCTGTGAAATTTTGTACATTTAGGCCATTTTGAATTCAATTGTTAAAATAATAAAATTCTTGTTACTCGTGCTCGAGACTACGGCAGTTACTACTACCGTTTAGAACACTGAAACTAGGTGTACTAAAGCGTGACTAAAATTCATTGGGTTGAATTCTCAACCCTTATAGTCATAGCCCCTTTTAAATCAACAAATCTTTTCATCACCAACTTTGCGAAATTGAGCTCAATTTAACCGAATTTACAGCTAACGTTGTACAAATTGCTTTCAAACGCCTAGATTTAAAGCACGTTGTTCCTTATAATTTGACTAAGGCAAATTGCTCTCAGGCAATATGATTGCAAAAAAAGCTACAGGGAAAATTATTAATGAGGATTGGTTGACAGAGTAAGGAGGGAGGAGTAAAAAGTGGGAGAAACTGGAAAATTCTGAACTTTTCATAGTCAATTTTGGTAAAACATCACTTAGAGACTACGATAGCTCTGAGAGAACTTTACCATCATCCTAACGCAGCTATGGAGTGTCACCAGTTCATTTCAATTCTGAGGTGAACAAGTCGAATTGGCCGGGGGGGGGATGACCAACATAATGAAGAAAAAACTTCAATGAATTTGGTTCAAGAGAATATAATGACACCCGGAAAATGATTATTTGACCGGATATTTTACTTCGATTGGTAACTTCGCATTTTTCAGATGAACTGAATTACTTTGTATAACTTTTATGGGATAATTCAAAGCTTTAAGCTTGTTTCTATTAGAGATATATCGATATCGCAAATGAAAAGCGGCGACAAAAATTCAAAGTTTTGTATTTTATAACGGTCAGGAGTGATTTGATCTGAGGAAAGATATCCCATTAACGTCGGACGAATTGCTCGCTATTGGCGAACTGTTGGCTTTCTTTCTAGCTAGCTTAAGCTTATGTAGCTAACCCTCACTAATTTGGGGAGGACAATTTGGCGGGGAGCAAATCAATAGTGGGCAAAAAATTTGGGTGGGGACATAACTGAGAGGGGTGGTGCAAAATATTCAAAACAAAAATTGCTCTTGAAATTATGAAATTTTACTTTCAGCGAGCCTCATAATTTGAGCCTATTAAATTTCTTAGAAAGTTACTCAGCAACGTATTATCGTCAGGAGAAAAATGAAAACGGAAAAGCGATCCCAGCAATAAGTAAGTAGTATAAAATATATTATGAAAACGTCCAGCAGGGCTCGAAGATGGTTTGATCAGACGTCACTTCGACCTTAATAAAATAATTCATATAAGGGCAAAATAGGGTGAAATAATTCATAATAGTTTTTTTTTGAAAGCAATTAAATGATATATCGTACCCGCGTCTTGTAAAAAAAACTTTCCCCGCAATATAAGGTTGAAGCAGCAAGCTTCAGTAGAAATGTTGGAAGAATCATGCGCAGTCTTACGAGGAACGACTTTCGGATTCAATTCATTGGTCTATACTATAGACCCCCGAGTTGAAACCGAAGTTCATTCTTCGATCAAAATTTTTAAACAGCCATTTTTAATTTTTTGTAGTGTCATGATCTGGTTTTATTCTTGGAGTTTTATTTGAACAAAGTTATTACTCAAAAATGTGCCACATCCTCTTAGGTTGTCAATTAAATTAAGCTGAAATAATCCTTTTTTGTTCCGACCCTCTTGAGGGGGGAGGAACTATATACTCAAATGGGTTTTTTTTTTTGTTCCGTGAATTTTCGGCGATCGATATATTCATCGTAGAGAGTTGAGACTGGTATCATCAGAAAGCTCGTCCAGCGTAGAATATGGAACTAAAAAGATTTTTTAAATTTTCGTTTTCTACAGGGAGTTATCGAGGTTTAAACTTATGAGAAAAGTAGAGTGAATTCACGTTGTTTTTATTCACTTTTTCCGGAATTTTCGCCTAAATTTTCGTCAATTTTGCTAAAATTTAATAAAATTTTTGAGAATAGTGTCGTTGACTATATTTTTAAGGACAAACAAGCATTGTTGATTGTTTTGATTTAATTTTTTGGAAAAAAATTCTGGATAAATAATACAAAATTCAGCCTTTTTCATCAAAAAACGGCACGAAATAAGCTACTTTAGTCCACTTTGATTAAATTTGCCTGCAGTACAGCCCCAAACAATACTCATACAATCTTTGTAGACTCAGAAGGGGGCTATTCCTACTTCGGCGTCCGTTGAGGGTGCTCTGTAATTAAAACTTCGCCGTTTTTTGCTAACTTTACTCGTTGGTTTTCAGAAATAAAGAATTTATTTTTGAGCTTTCAACGAACAAATTATCTATATCTACAACATTCGAAAAATCAATTGTTCCTAACGAACAATAAGCATTAGCAGGGCTAGTTTTGGGCCAATCTTGGACTGTTACTATCCAAAAAGAAGTCGGATTGCAATCAGTCGGTCTTTTTTTTTTTTAAAAAAAAAAGACGTTTTTTTAAGTAAAAAGGAACAGAACATATCAAATCAAAGCGCAGGAGTGGTAGGTCTATTTGGCTTTCTAAGGAGCTCCAAGCTAATGCATTTAAATAAATTTTTTTCTTGAATGTTTATGGTCATTTCGACCTTTAAAAATAATTGATTTTCAAATAAATAATGGCTTAATTAACTTTTCCTCTATATTTTTTCTTAATTTGTTCAACTTCTTGCTTAGTGTCAGCAAAGAAAGAATATTTCTTCATTCTACTGATTTGAAATTTAGTCTCGGTTGTGGTTCTAAGCCTGAAGTTTTCTTTTCTGCCTTTGATACTACTAGATTTCAGTTTTTTTGTTTTAAGATATTTGCCAGTTTTTCGCGCTTTCTAGTTTTGTCACCTTATCACATTATTGACAGTTCTCATATCACATTATAAGCGTTCAAAATATATCATAATTGCACTTATTAAAATCCTGAACAACATAGATTACCGTTTTGACAGCACCGACACCTCTTTCTTGAAGAAATTAATTGAAATTTTGTCCTTAACTGTCATTTTTACTTTGTCGTTTGGGTCCTATGAAATTTTCTGTAAATGGATAGGTTTCATCGGTTTTTCATGGACAAATTGATGAGCAGATCTTCTGATGTTAGTACGTAGCTGATGGCTTCCATGACTTTGAAAAAATTGTTTAACAAAACTAAAAAAAAACTTTTTAACTTAGCAATTTTGTTCTTTTTAAATTTCTATTTGTTACCTGATCTTGTTAGTTAAATACAGCTCAAATATGACATTATGGGTGACAAGGGAAGGTGTCAAAGGGGATTGATGTCCCAAAATCTATTTTTTTCGTATTCGTTATGACCTTACTGGCTTCAATACCGGTTTTTCACAAAAAAAATTAAATTAATTGTGTTTATGTCATACTTGACGTTGTTTTTGTACACGCACGAAAAAATCTGGATATTTGCAGGTCTCATGGCTTCCTGTGGATGAATAACTGACCCTATTTAAATAGTTCTTTTTGTAATTAATGTCTTTCATGACTTTGGATGTAATTTTGCTTCGAAAAAAAAATCAAAACTATTACATAATTTTACGTTTCGCTTTTTTGTCAACTTGTTACCTAGTCTTACTAATGAATGGCCATATACTACTTTTTCGCTGTTTGAAAAGGGCGCAATCGATAAATTTGTGAGGGCCAAAATATGGCTTGACGGTTTGGACAGCGTTTTCTGTTAAGTTTCAATTGAATTTTTGTTTGTGGCTCTTTTTAGCCGCTAAAAAAATGAATGAGGACAGTTCCTAATGCCCTTCTATAGTAGAATTGGTAATCGTAAACCTTTGGGATATTTTGTTTGGTTTCTATGGTTTTTTATTAATTTGACTTTAATTGTTTAAAAAAAGCGAATTTTTTAGCTTTTTTGTTTTTGTTCTTTTTTGTCTAATTGTTACCAAAACTTTTTATGGACTGGTCCCATATTTTTTCTGGTGATTTATAAGTTATTTTGTTTAGTTTTTGTTTTATCTGATGGTATGTTAACTTTTTTATTAAATTTCTTTTTTTCAAAACGGACAAAAAATTTTTTGATGTAATTAATGTTTGTTGTTGTTGTTGTTTGATTTTGCTGTTCAACTTGACTCGCTTTCTTAATATTGGCATATCACAGCAATCAATTGCATCAATTTTTGCTCCTCTGAGTTGTTTGCTTTGGAGGCTATCTTATCGTTCATACACAATTTTTTTTTTGAAAAATACTTGAGCTTTTTTGAGTTTTTTGGGATTCCCAAAAAAATAATTTTTGTGTTTTTCTATCTGTTCCTGATTTGGTAGACAATTATGCCAAAATTGTGGATGGGCGGGGTCGGAACCTTATGTTCCATCGCACATTACCGAGCCGCCTTGTATTAATAATGATTATTTATAGGGGTTGTTGTGTCATGTTTAGACAAAACCATTGGTAGCTTGGTTGAGGTCAAAGCCTGCACGGCAAAAAATGCTGCAATGCTCCACTAATGTACCCCCTAATTGAGCTGCTGTTGTTCTGAAACACAAGTCCGTGTCGGGACTAGTCAAAACCAGAGACATATCGAAATGTAAAAAAATGTTATTGCTCACAAACAAAACTCGAGAAAATTAAAATACGGTTTTCTGAGGCATGGTCACACGCTATAGAATATAGTATCTACAATAAGGCTATGTCAAATTCAGATTAATTGAAGACATACCAAGACCTGGTCCTCGACTTATGAAAAGACTTTAAAAGTCTAGTAGGGGGGGCAATATTGACTATAATTACACGGTCGAGCTTCCTAGTTAAATTTGAGCTTATATCTTTTCATGGGTCGAGCTTAAGTTTTTTCATAATGAATAAAGTCCAGCTAAGGTCTTTTCATGAGTCCAGCACAGTCATTTCATAACCAACAAAGTCGGTAAAGGTTTTTTCATGGGTCCACAATTAGTCTTTTCATAGGTCTGTATATTTCAAAATCCGAAATTTTTCATTTTTTTTCTGCTTCTGCACATACAGAAGCAGAGCCGGAGCAAGACTAAATAGCTTTGCACCAGAGCAGTCCAACTTAAAAAACAGTTGGAAAACTGCCAAAAGCCCTAAGATCTCCCTCAAATCTTAAGATAAAGAGTTATGGCAGCTCGAGTATATTACCACATTACTTGATTCAAACAAACCAGCCAGCTTAAGTGTATTGGGTCCTAGTCCCAATAGCCATGACAAAATTTTGGCGTTATTCAGCTTATTTTCCCTTCCAAAATTTTGAACTATGTTTTTGAAAAATAATGTAGGTTATCAGGGATTTGTGGTTCTTCTGAATCCTAAAAAATGAAGGGGCATACACGCTGTCTACGTTATATGCAATATTGCACGGGAAATTTCAATGCCAAAAAAGTAGTCTTATGAAAAAACCAATGATGGACCCATGAAAAGACTTTAACTCGACTTTGATTGCAAACATTGTGTCGAGCTTATGTCCAGCCCAAGTTTTGTGTCGATCCAAAGTCTTCTCTTAAATTTCGGGTCCACCTAAAATCTGCGAAAAATCTGAGTAGAGCTGAATTCCAGAATGTCTTAAAGTCCAGCTAAAATCTTTTCATAGCTCAAATGTGTCGAGTATGGTCTTTTCATAGTACATTTTGGTCGAGCATTTTTTTTTCGTAAGTCTGCTCCTAGACCTGGGTAAAGTTGCATTGATTTCATTCTCTCAACGTTGAAAACTTTATATTTTGATAGGTCTATTTGTTGTGACGTCATCCTACACATTATATTTGATTTTAAAATTTTTTGACGTAATGTAATAAAAATTTAATGTTGCAAGGTGTCAAACAGTATCTTTGTGTAAAATTTAAGAAAGCAACTTTTCAGTTTAGTTAAGAACATCAGAATATTAATAGTGTGCACCCTTAAGAGTAAATTATACTACTACTTTCCGAAGTATCGATTTATTAATGATGAAACGAGGCTGATGAGGCGAGTGATACCCCTAAAAACGACCATCAAAAGCAGTAGTCTATTTTGTGCTGAATTAAGAACTGCGCTGGTTTTATGCATGCGTTAATACAGCTTGTGAAAAGAAGTTGTTGCGCTACAGAAATCGATTCAGAAAAAAATATCTAAATTGTTCGATTACTGCGACTAACCTTCTTGTAGCAAAGCAGAATCGGTTTAATGTCTTGTAGCAGCTGTTCTGATCTTTCGTACACAGATCCACGCTGAAAAACAAATATTCTGCTCATGTTGACTGGTTACTACAATTACATGATACTTTCGAATCCTTTGCGCTCACAAAAACTCTTAAATAAATTACACAAATAAATAGATTAGATTTAAAAAAATCTTCCTGTATATCAAAAGTGAAAATTTTGATGTATTTTGTTTAAGCCCCTTATGTTTTCTATGCCCAATTTTTGGTTTGCAATTATATCAACAATTTTTTTTAGCGGCCAATTCCTCGAACAATAAACGTATCTAATAATTTTTTTAAAATTTGCGCACATAAAAGTTTTCTAATTATGTCTGACGCAGCAATTTTCAGAAAAATATAGAAATTGGATCATATACCGAACAACAAGCGACAAGAGATTGAGCACCAAAATTAAAAGAACAGACATTATAGAAAAATTGGAAAACACATAAATGCACGGGCAACTAAATACTGTATAACCTGATTATTTTCAATCACGACTGATCAGCAGATCTTATAAGACAATTTAAGCTTTCTCTATTCATAAAATCGTTGCCATTGTAAAAAAAATATTCAGCAACTTTCAGCAAAAAAAACGTGAAATAGTTCAGTTCGACCTTACCTTCCAACCCATATTATATGCGATGCAAATATCAACGACCTTGTTGGAAGAATAATATAGAAAAAAAACAACCGAAGATCTATCACATTGGCGTACCACTCTTGATGACACTGGAAACGATTCAGCACCCAAAATCGCCGCTAAAGCCAATTTAAAAAAATGAGGCTGTTGAATCAGATCTGTTACAGATGCGGCTTCGACCCGCTGACTTCAGCCAATCAACAACGAGGATCATACAAGAAGCACAAATTAAACGCACAGCTTATGCTTCAACTGCTCTCACAGATTAAAAAAATACACAAAAAATCGCACTCTTCAATAAATTGTTTCAGAATTAGATATGCATTTACCAAGAAACTGCCAACAAGAAACTATGTAGCACAAAAAAAGTTTATGAAACTAGGAAAACGTCACCATTATATCACTCAAAACGTTAAACTGTATTACAAAGTCTCACCAGACTCTCTCATTCTCTCTCACACACACACTCAGACACACACACACACACACACACACACACACACACAAAAACACACAGAGAGATACACACACATAAACAAGCTCTCACACATACTGAGACACAAGATTACCAACGAGCTAGACAATTCTAAGAATCGGAACTCAGTGAACCGAAAATTTGATCTTAATGCATCACATGGACACAAAATTTAAAAAAAAACTCAGTTTACCACGCGAGCATTGAAGTACCCACCGAAACAAGCTTTTAGCTTTTCCAGAGAAAAAATAGCGGAGAAAGAAAGCATGACTTAAGTTTTTTTTACTTCAAATCAATAAACGCCAATCCACAGATTTTCATGTTTGGGCCTAAGCTGAGCTTATCAAAGACCATGATTGGTATATATACTTTTTCAAATTACTGCAACGACTAGTTTTGCTTTAACGCCATTAATTTTATCTTCGATTAAAAAATGGCTTCTGGATAGCCTTCAAACTACTAATTTCACAAGATCTGTTACAGCACATTACATATGAAACCTGCCATATTTGGTTCAGTTCAGAGATGCAGGCATAAAAAGGCTCTACAGAAAAATGGGTCAAGTGAAATCCATTTTTCTAGCTGAATTAATTGGTCATGCTCACACAAAACAATTTAAAAAAAGATACCTTCTCAGATCACCAGATTGTAACCCAAAAAGCCAACTACCGTAGGCATTGGTTTTGTGAAAATTTATGAAAATCTACAAGGTGTTCCTCGAAAAGAAACTCTGCAAGATATGATTCAAATAAAAATTTTCGTTCATGCTTAAAATAATTGCTGTAAATTTTAAGTACAACCTTGCAAAACGATGTTTTCTAAATGAGTTATACATAATTTTTGTGGTAGGTTGAGCCGCAGAAATTTTTGAAACAATATCTACGGCCGTATTTTACGCTGGAAACAACCATACTGCGTCTCTCAAATGTATCAGAGAAGAAAAATTAAATAAGACGGAATTTAAAAGAAGATAATATTGCAGGCTCTAAAAAACGATTGAAGATTTTTTATCCATTTATTCATCCTCTAAGGCCCCTCCATTTAGTCATTTTGGCCAACATAAGTTGAAAAATATGTTTTTCCGACAGAATCAGGCTGTTGAGGCTCATCAATCAAATAAATGACGATCTTAAACAATGAGTTACAGATGTCAGTCGATAAAGATGACGGAGGTACAGACGTCAGCAGTCCAAATCGAGCATCACACAAACCATGCAGCGGAAACTGAACGAACGAATTTTGACTCCCATTTATATACGCAGAGCAGCGCAGGAAATCACCAAAGAAATACACTCATTTCAACCACTCTTAAGTTATCCATATGACAAAATAAACAGTCGGAAACTGCCAAAGAAAACAGACTAACGTCAGATGAATTGCTCTCGAATGACAGGCGGTACATTAGTTTTTACGGGTGTAGCTTAGAAACTTAATGGACGCAAAAACACAAAAAAAAACATGTAGGGGTTACAACCGACAACCTCCTTGATAGCCGTCTGGGGTCTTTTCCGTTTGTGCCCCCCCCCCCCCCCAGTACGTTATGCTCCCCCCAGTGACAGAGCACGCGTCATTAGTTAGTAAATCCTTATGTAAAAATATTGCACGTGCGTCTGGGGGTTGCAAATAATATGCACCCACTAAGCTGGGGGGGGGGGGGCACAAACGGAAAAGATCCGCCGTCTGACCTCTTACACACTAAACTACAACGGCTTTGATATTCAAAAACTCACAATTGATTTTGCATTAGCTACAAAAAATGAGAGCCAATGAGATAACTCAAAAATAACGAAGTGATGCGTAAAAAAGTCACTTGAGAAGTCAAGGAATGTTCTAGAAGAAAACCGCAAGAACCATCAAGCGAAAACTTTTGGATAAAGAAGACCAACACAATTTCAATAATGGCCACAAATTTCGATTTTGAGGAAATTGCTATTTCGAATAGCTCAGAGGCAGCTCTTGAAATTCGACAAAATTAATGCGACGTCACCTAACTGGCAAGAGAGACCCTTGAAGTCGAATTAATTGAACACTATTAAAACAAGGAAATTTATTTTTCTGAAATCAGTCAGATCAGAAAAAAATTGTTGAGCCCAATCAATTATTCCAGTTGGATCTTTGGGTATCAAGCTCATACAGCAATGCAAATACTTTGCTCTAATAGGGCTCAAAAATAGTTCATCATAGGCGACCGCCTGCGTCTACCAAGATAAAAAAGGTTACAGGCTTATTTTATGAAAGCTTAATTGTAACACGCAATCTAGAAGCCTTCTCAATCCCAGATTTCGGCACTTAGGTTGCACAGCAGGATAGTCCGACACCGCACAATCCGAATCATCCCTACCGGAGAAGCGAAGGAGTTGTTCCATCACCATGTGAAAAAAAATAAACCCAGGAAAAAACTTTCTCACTCAAATGCACTTTTGAGCAAGGTTTTCGTGCTGGTGAACCAATAACATATTGAACATTCAAAATAGATGTGAGTCTTCCCACTTCTTGTACTGGATCTTCTACGTCTGCGCTAAAGTTGTCCGGTATCCTAATGGGTGCATATTAGATTATGATTTTTCCCGTTTGCGCTTCCCCAGGATAGTGGCATAGTGGGTGCATATTGATTACACCCCTATACGCACATGCCATATTTTTACATAGTGATTTACTATGTACTGCGACACGTGCTCTTTAACTGGGGGGGGGGGGAGTGCATAACGTAGTGGATTGCGCAAACAGAAGAGATAAATTATTTACCAGAGGCACGCATTTCCACATATTTAATTACTATGTAATGACACGTTTTTGCAACTGGGGATCATATTGCATTGGGGACACAAAAGGGGAACTTCTTTTCTTTTATGAAGCTTTGCATGGGTTATCCTAAGTCAATTTCTACACGGAGGGCTTGAAGAGACATTGGCATGGGAGATTTCCAGCTCACAGCTGAATGATAGACATTAGGCCGTAAAATATTTACATAAAATATGAAACATTATATTTGTTCAACCAGTACTTCTACCCGACACACAACATATCGTAGAAGAAAACGATGTAAAATTTTGCAGCAGATGAATCAGAGGAATTTGTATCCTCATATTCTCCAACATTCACAAAGTGCGAAGACTTTATTCCTTTTTAATAAGCGCTTACTTGATTGTATTTAATCAGTCTAATAGTTAGATACACAATGTGTATAGTCAAGACTAGGGTGCTGTGCATATTTTACCACCGTAACAATTAAGTTTCACGGTCAGTGTCTTTTTGAGTAGTTGAGTCAGATAGATTTAGTTCAGTCTTCGCGCGCAGAAATAAGTAGACATAGCTCTATACTCCTTAAGGCTGTAAAAGGAGCTCAACTTTGGTCTGCCTAACTGGAACAACAGACTTGTACAAGCTTTGTTAAAGAAAATATCAATTTTTAATATTTAAGTTACATTTTTATACGACTAAAGTTTCATACAGGAGTCTGCATTCTAGAAAAAAAGTTTCACGGAAACCAAACAAAATAAAAAATAACCAACTAAAAGCTGTTCAGTAAAAAGATAGAAACACTAATTTCCTTAGTCAACAAAAAAACAGGATAGCGCACAAACTTTTTTCTCATAGCAAGCGAACGAACGTCTACTGGATGAAAAACAGTTTTTTGTATCGTAAAAATTTGTAACACAGACGAAAAAAAATCTTCTATTAACTACAGCAATAAAATTAAAAGAACACTTTTGCAACCAAGAATCACAACTTTTCTCATCAATAGCTCATAAAACTTCAGAAATTGCCGGATCAGAGTTCACCTGTTACCTCAAAAAAATTAGGCCAACAACTGACGAAAGAAACTTAGAAACCCATAACTGTTCGTCATGGATTTCTTCTCTTATTTACCACACTCTCTTTTTTCCTCTTATAGTTGTTTTATAACAATTCCGTCGCAAGATAATTCGTTTTAAATCGCATTGCCCCAACTATTAGTATAGACACAATAATTTCAAAAGCTGAAAAAATACACCAAATTTCAAGACAACAGATCAATTGCTTGAACTATTTAGTTCGAGTTTTTGTGAGTACAGTCACAGATACTGCATAACCATAATCAGATACAATAGAAATTTTGTTACTTCTTCCCTGATTCTTGCATCGTTTTTGGCGTAAACTCATAAGGCAATTCTTCAAAGCAACAAAAAAATGCATTCGATTATTTTCCCTGTGTTGTGCCCCCGAGCTTTAGGCAACCCTCGTTACCGAACTCGTGGCAATAGGTTAATAAATCGTTGTGCCAAAAAAAGTCACGTTCGGTTGGGGGTTGCATTTAATATGCGGCCACTAAGCGGTGTGTCACAAGCGTAAGAGGTCCGTTGAGACTATTTTGGGCGCAACATCAAGTAGCCCTAGCTCTATGCCCCTTAAGGCTGTCAACAGAACCCAACTAGGGTTAATACAATGATCAGAGAAAATGTTTACTAAATTTCGCTCTGATGCCACGAAGTTTCGTATCACAGAAAATTTTGCTCTGAAATCTGTCTGAGCTAGCACTAAAAATTAACTCTTCTCTGAAAGTGTTTCGAATCAGTGCTAGAACTCTCTCAGCGCTAGCCGCAAAATTTGCAAGCAGTTTACCAAATTATGACTTATATTGATCCTCGGGTCGAAGTGTCACTAACTTATGTGAGATTTACGGTGAATTTGAATGAAAAGTGTAAGATTTGCGCTAAATGCGATGAATGCTGTGAAAAAAAAACTTTTTTTGCACCTCTCAAGCGGTGGAAGAAATTTTTCACCGCTATCAGCAAAATGAGGAGAAAGAAAGTTTTCAGCGCTACCAGGAGGCAGTGAAAAAAATTTCACAACTAAAATCGCAAACCTTACAAACAATCATCGCTAAATTCGACCCTTATAATAAATTCATGGGAAATATCATTGAACTACGTGAGAGACGGCGCCGTGGAATAGGAAGTTGTTGACATGCAGGAGGGGAGAGATCCGCACCCGTGTATGGCAGTTTCTTTCTTGTAAGAAATCCGGTTGTGATACACTAATCAAAATATCGTACCAAATTCTATTGATACCCCCTTGGTAAGTAGAATATATTCATGAGTCCTAGTATTTCTCTCAATCAAAATTTTATCTCCGTCTGTATGGAAATTTGTTCACCTTTTCCACATCACCCACTTTCATCACATTTATTTATTTTTACTCTTATAAATTTCATTGAATTCATTTGCTCTCCTAAATCTCTAGTTTTGAAGCCTTTGAAAATAATTAGTGGAAACCAGCAACTTTCCGAACTAAAACTTCTGAGTGGACTTATGTCACATTTTCATCTCTAGTTATCAAATCTAATAACTCTAGTCTAAGGTTTGACTACGGAATCTTGAAGGGAATCCAACTTTCAAATTTGAACAAGTGTTAATGATACGATTGCTAACCTATTGAGTGAAGTATCAAACGGCGAAGTCAGCACCTAAAAAACGCGATCTACTCAGAAAAAAAATCGTTCTGGGAATGACCTAGTTTGGAACCTCTATTAAGATGGGAAAGTTGGAGAACCGTCTTAAAATTAGCAACTCTGGCAAAAAAAGGAAATTCGATAGATATCTTACGAGAAGCACCCCCGAAAAACCAATGCTTCCATCCGAACCAGGTTAGGAGAAAGTCGTCGACAATAGCACTGCCCAAACTGAATGCGATCATAGAATCGGAAGCGACCAATTAAAAAATGCGTAGCTCAACAAATGCCAGAAAATTGAGGCTGCAGGAAGTCTATGTGGTGACAGATCTTGGAAATTCGGTGACAGCAAAGCTGTCTCACTCAACTATCTCAGTCTAGGCACGGAAAGCCGAAACAACCAAAAGGGTAACTGGTGAAATAATTTTATGGATGACTGTGCAAATTATCCGTAAATTGGGAAATGGACATCCACTAAGAATCAATTATTCCAGATGTATTCAATGCAAATATGCAAGATGAAGGAATTCAACGCGCACTGTTGAGAAAAAAGCGAAACAATACGAAGGCGCAGGAACTTACAATTAAAAAAAAAGTGGGCAAACAAAATCAAGTAGAACATTAGGGGACTTTTGCATACTCAGTCCATCCATTTATCCAAACCCTCCATTTAAACCATCCATTTATCCAAACTATGGTTATACTTGGTCTCGTAGCCATCGCCAATACTGCCCAGCACGCGGAAAAACTCGCAAAAAGGGGGAAAATGTGGTATCAACAATATTTTTGTAAAGGTTTGCCGGAAATCAAAGAACCCAATGAAACCCAAACCTAGAGTCAATTATGTAGAAGATATATCATCCGAAGTCGCTACAATTGGAACTAATACAACAATAGATGAACAAGTTAATCAAATAGACAATATGCTAAAAAAGCACAACATTTATGGCGCTACTTACTATTCATATTTCGACGAACTTGAAGATAACTGTGTAGCAGTCATCACCAACGACCAAACTCAGATAGAAGTTGAACAAGTAAGTGTGTAAGAACATTTCGGTAACATAAAGACTAAAGCACTACTGGATTCCGGCAGCGTCTGCACAATCACCCACAAAAAACCTAGCAAATGCAGTGGTTTTGAGCTATAAAGATAGCTCTTGGACAAAGCCGTAGGGATTTAAAGATTTAAAAACATCTTCAAATGACTTAACCAAGATAGTTGATAGCATTGATACTACGGTAAAATGCAATGACTGGTTGGCTTAAGAAGTTAAAGTTATAGTTGTAGAGGATAGATACCAATCAAAAATTGATTTTCTCATATTGGACTTTCTGTAAATCAATCAAGACAAGTACCAAATTTTAATCAAAGTCAATGTCAAATCAGACGCCGAATAGCTCTTGAGTTTTCATGTCTCATCTCCCGCATCGGTAAATTTCGCATACACACTGTAATGTCCACATTTATAAAAACGTTCCTCCAACTCATCAGAAAGGACGACGAATAGCATTTAAACTTCAACCATTAGTAAATGCAGAACATAAAAAATTTAATAGACGAAAAACATATTATAAAACCCAATAGTTGCTCTGATAAAATTTTCATATCACCAATCGTCATTAAATTTGAACGCAATAAAAAAGTAAAACTGGCTTTGTTTTCTAAATTTCTAAATAAATCAATTTATAAAAATATATATCTGATGCCTAGTTTTATCAATTTAATAGACACAATCCAGCAAATTTTTAACACAAATAAATCAAATGAGACGGCATATTTTTCTACAATGGATATTAAGTACGCTGGCAGTCAGTTAAATTTGGTCCCCGAAATTGCTATTTTAATATTATAAGTGTCCAATTTACAGTCACATATCGTTCCATTGCCGGATTTTGTGCTATTACTGACACACCAGCTGCATATCAAAAAGTGATGTACTACACTCTATTTGGAGCTAAAATACACATTGTTTTCTTGATGATATATTTTTTGTCAGTCAAGGACCTCAAGAAATTTATTTAAATTTATTCTATAAAAGTAGATGAAGTAAAAACTTGATGAAGACAACCTTAGAATTAACTTACATAAATGTCACTTTTCCAAAGCTGAAATATAACGGTTAGGCTAGAAATTTATTCGATCTGGTATTTCTGCATTAGATTCAAAAACATCAGCAATATCAAATCTTTCATCACCGAAAAACAAAAAACAACTAAATTTCTTTTAAACCAAAAAACCTAAAAGAAGTACGTTCCATCTTAGGATCAGTACACTATTTGAGAAAAATCATCCCGAATTTACCACAATTATGTTATCCACTTCGCCACCTTCATAAAGAGAACACAAAATTTGTCTGGATTAATGAAACAGAATTGTATTTCTAACACATTAAAAACCAAGTAGCAATCACAATTGAAAACACACATTACAATCCACACTTGGAAACCCGAATCAATTGCAATGCTTCTCGAGTGGGCTTAGTTGCGGCATTAGAACAACGATCACCAAAAGGTTGGCATACAATAGCATATGCTTCACAATTTCTTAACTATAACGAGGAAAGGTATAGTTTCAACGAACTAGAATTGTTAGGAATGGTTTGGCTTGTCGAATACTTATGTGGAACCTCTTTAACTGTCATTACTGATCACAGAGGCTACTGTCAATCATGAAAGAACACAGATCTAATAAATCTTATAATAGTCGCCTTACAGGTTAGATAGATCGATTATCATTTTTTGATTTGAACATTGAACATATAGCCGGCGCTAAAATGGGACTTAAAGATTACAATTCACTCCAACCAAACCGAAAAGGAAAACTTACAAACTAATACGATGAGAAGCTTGCGGTTGCAATAATTACCCGCATTCGTCGCCCGATTCCAGCAATTGATACAAATTCCGCACCAGTGAACTGTCAATCACAGCACATTAACGCGACAATTACTACACATTCCACGCGTGCCACTAATACCCATTAAACAAACAATTCCAAATTGCTTTCTCCCTTAAACTCTCGCACAACTCAGTTGTATAAACCTCACTCTGCAAACGCAGCACAAATTGACTACTCTAATTTTAACAAATTGATTTCCATAATTGCATCTCCCCAAACTCCATCTGTAAATACAGGACGATTGACCTTCCCATCTACCCTGAATTTTGAAGTCAATACGACTTGGTCAACTATTGAAGGACCAACGACCCCTAATTTGGACCTATCCAAGAAAAAGTTTTTCAAAAATAACCTGCCCCAGCTTTTTACGGCAGTTCAGACGGTTGTTGGCAGGTCAGACGGTCAAAGACCTCGTACTGAACGTTGTTCGCGACTGCATATTGCAGAATGATGAACAACGATGCAAGGTCATAAACACATATGCTTTCTTTTTGGCGGGAGTGGCAATTCCAAACTCTATTCAAGAAGCGGTACTGGAATACATCCACCTCACTCATCCACCTCACTCCAATACGTTTTTTGGCCGTATATGCATATGGAAATCCTAAAAAAAAGTTGGCAAAGTGCAAATCCTGTGGAGATATAGGTAAGAATCCTAAACCCGTAATCCCGCCATCTAAGTGGACACCTCACAAGATCTGAACCCAATGAAGAAAATCAAATAGTGGACCAAATACAAATGAAAAAGACCAAAATCTACACTTTAGCGCATGTATTGACATTTTTAAAAAAAATATCCAACAGTATAATTATTTGGTTAAAAAAATGGACCTAACGTTTCAAATGTTTAAGTGAATATATTCAAACTGATGGATTACCACATAATATCCGTTTAGATCATATGCCTAATAGGAGATTAAGTTTAAAAAATTTTGCAAGCATAATAATATTAATATTATAACAGCACCTGCAAATGATCACCAGGCCATTGGATTATTAGAACGTTTTAAACAAACTATTAAAAGAGGCAAAAATTGTTTGAAATTAGCAAGTAAATATACCAGCCAGATTTACAATAAAAGAATCAATAAAGTCAATAGTGTATCAACTACGTATATGCAAACAAAAGACGACAAACGTAACACCTTTCCAAAAAGGAAACCTTATTCCCCGCTCTGAAAAATCGCTCGATCTTGAACTTGTTCAAAATGTGACAAAAAGGTTCGAGAAAAGACCTATAAGGTCTTTGGCACACTCAAGCACCCGGAAGTACAGTACTCCGCACTTCCCCCACTACAACATTAATTCAGGAAGCCGGTGCTCCTGGAGTTTGCGTTAGGAACAATGATATCGCAGAATTCGGCACCAAAACCAAACGCAATATACCTCACTGGAAATTGCGTAATGTTGATCTCTTCCGAATGAGAATAATACGGAAGATAAAATGGCGTATCATTCCAAAGAACTGAAGAACAAGTAGTGAGGAGACTTGAAAATCTGGCATCGTCATAATGACAAAATTTCAGGCGTATCATCGACAAACAGCAACATTTCTAGAGCGACGAGACGTCAAGAAGACTACTAGGCCACAACGACTAGCCACTCGAGGAAGAAGTACAGCAACAGACGCGCACCAGCCTACTACGGCTTTGAAAGTTTGGTTTGCTCGGTCAGCAAATTGGTTCCAATCCTAGCTCCAATAGACCATGCACTGAAAATCTGGTGATTGCGACAATAATACAAGCAGAACCAACGCATCCACCACCAGAAGAATCAAATTTTGAATAGCCAGCAGTTAGCCCACTTGACCCGTGAGTACGCCCTTTAACAACTTCACCACCAGACTACGACTATGCAGAGTATGAGAGGGAGATAAACATGGGCGTTTATGATGCAGAAAACCAAATATAACGGAATTCAAAACTCTTATTTCGAACCATTAAAATTTCAGTTTTTGTCATTTTTCATTTCTAATGATACAATTCCCATTCATTTCTTATGCTTTCAGTTTGTCACTCATTCGTAACGCCCACCCAATTAATCTGTGTTAAATAATTCTAATCAACTTGTTCATGTGCTACTTTTCCACACTCATTCAGCATTCCGGAATCTCTTTACTGTTGCATATAAATTTTTTTTTTGTATTCAACACCTTTAATATTCAACATATTTAATCGAATTTTAACAATCTAATACTTCACCAATAACTGTTTACAATAACCCTCATATCTTTTTAAATATTATCACTGAGTTAAATTGACTAAACAATCCAAATTTGATCTCAAGTTTTGCTCTCAAATTTGTGGAAGCAGAAGATTTGTGATGCAATAATCAAGATTTTGTGCTAAATTCTATTGACCGCTATCTGTTAGTGTGATATATTCATGACTCCTTGTATATCACTCAATCATAAATTACCTCCGTCTGCAAAAAGTTTTGTTCAACTTGATCACGTCACCCACTTTCATCATTTTCACCTTATTTCAATCTTCCTATAACCTTAATTTAACTCAGTTGCATTTCTAAATCTTTAGTTTTGAAGCCTAAGTAATCTATTAGTGGAAACCTAGCCGATTTTAAGTTAGAATCTCTGAGTGGAAGTGTGTCACATCTCTAGTTATCGAATCTAATAACTCTATTCTTAGTTTTCACCACGGATTCGTGCCGCAAATCCAACTTACAGTTTCAGACAAGTGTTAACAATACGATTGCCAACTTATTGATTGAGATATCACACCGGTGAATGCGGTGATCCACAAATCTTAGAAAAACTTACCGCATTCAATGCTTAAAGATGCGGGCTGTTCACCGCTTTTCATCGCTAAATTTTTTTCACTTCTATTCACCTCTAATCTTACATCATTTTTTGACCAAACCTCGGTCCGGGTCCTATGCAGAGATTTGAAAATGTTTCATGGAAAGTTAACTTAAGAGTATAATGCGACAACTCACTTATTTTTCTTATCAAATCAAAATCATAAGAGGAATCAAGACCTTCTTCCATCATATCAATCCCTCCCCCTCCCCCTCCTCCAAGCGCGCGTGTCATATTTTTCCATAACGCGGGTCGAGGTTTGGTCACGAAACTATGTAAGATTAGCGCTGAATAGTGGTGAAAAAAAAACTTTTTTCACAGCAAAGCGCCCGCTGCCTTTAGCGTTGAATGCGGTGAAGGCGGTGAATTTTTTAGGATTTGCGGTTTTTAGCAGTGAAAAATCATTTTTCGCCGCATTCACCTGTTATCTTACAAAAAAGAACCTGCCGTATAAGGTTTCGAACCTCTCACCCCTGCATGTCAACAACTTCTGATTCCACTGAGTAATCTGTCTTTTAATTTAATGATATTTCCTGCGAATTTAAGATAAGCGTTGAAATTAGCGGTGAATATTTGTAAGATTTGCAATTTTAGCAGTGAAAATTTTTTTTCACCGCATTCTACTGGTAGCGGTGAAAAACTTTCTTTCAACGCTTAAGCGATGAAAAAATTTTTCACCGCTAAAAGTTTTTTTCACCGCAGGCATCGCATTGAGCGCAAATCTTACCCTTTTTACTCAAATTCACCGCAAATCTTACATCTTTTAGCGATTTTTAGCGGTGACACCTCGACACGGGAATGATTTACTCTCTATTGGCGCGCGCTCTGTAACTGAGGTTGCATCGCCTACTGCGGGTGGGGAGTTCAAACGGAAAAGAACCAAAAACTTACTGAGGAATAACTGCATTAGGTAATGTAGACATCGCGTCTACATCAGTTTTAAGCGGTAACCAATTCACGACCTGTGGCCCAGTTTGACCCGACGGCTGCAGACAGAAGACCAGGATAACCCAGTGTCGTATACAGACCAGTATCATTTGCAGAATGTACTTTGAAGCTCGTTATAACTTTCGATATTGTGAACTAGTTATCATGCAGAGCCAGCGTCCCATATATTTTGGGCAGGACTATTTGGCCCCATCTGCACCTTTAATTCCACGAAAATTATCAGAATATATCTGTTTACGCACTTGCGTGGTGGAATGTGACGGCCGAGTAACAATGATTCTAATGCCTTCGTCGCCAAATTCCACAAATTAGTGCAAAAAAATCAAATTTCTTAATTTTCAGGGGCGCTGGCTAGATTTTAACAAAAACTGTCGCCCCTAATCAAAACATCGATCAAAATTGCGCCAAAGTGGGAGCTGTATTTTGGGAACCGCTGTTCCCTTTTCCCCTCGCGAGCAAAGTTTTTGCTTTTATTGCCATGCGTGATCAAACTATTTAATGCTTTTTGGGCGATAATACACATGTATATAGCCTAATAAGAAGTGAGAGAATTCATTGCATTTTATATACTATAACAAATATTATTTTGAAGGTGCAAAGATCACCATTAAAGAGGGTCATAACCTGTTTGGGTTCGGAGTAAGATATGATTGGAACTTGTTAGGGAAAACTTGAAATCAGGAATGACTGCAGCCTGATCGTAAAAAGGCCAGAATTCTGTCGCCTGCACTGATTTGGGTGATTAAATACCTATTCGCTTTCCCAGGAGAAATATGACCATCTAGAAATCAGTTTATCACACCTTTATATCAGTAAGTGTTTAACTGCTACGGCTTATTCCACCATGTATAATGAGTAATGAGGCAATATAACCCAATGTCCAGGTGAAAATGCTGATCAATTTCTCCACTCAGGCTTGTGGAGACAGACGTTTTGTTCACGTGGGGAGGAGGGAAACGGTTCGACTGTGGGGGATACTCCTCCACAGTCGAACTTCCATGAGTAAGCAAAAATGTGCAGCAAAATTTTTAAATCCTGAATATTTGCAATCAATATCTTGCAGTAGCCATTGCAAAAACCTCAAACAATTCAATATTGCATTGGGAATGGGAATGTTGAATTGACAGCTGTTGTCTAATTTTGCCTACATACAGAACCTCACTTCTGTTCACAGAAAATGTTGTTCCAGTTTACAGTATATAATAACGGCAGAATATATATCAATAGCAAAAATTGTTAAAAAATTTGAGCAATGCGTACCTATTTCAAACTGAACTTACGCCTAATCTCCTAATTTTTTTTTCAACCAAGTACGAAGTGTAATCCAAAGTAAATCACAGAAACTTTTGCAATTAACAAAAAAAATTATGAAGAAAATTTTCTTCAGATTTTTTCAAAAGTTTTTTCAAATTATGTATTAACAACAGACTGTTTAATATTATATGGGGGGAAAGGACGCTGAAAACTACATTAACGAGATAAATGTGTTGCGAAGAACAAAAGTCTAACCATAAATTACAAGTTTATGATGAGTGTTACCACACGGTTGTTATTGCCACCGAGTAATTATCAAACACCGAGGCGAAGCCGAGGTGTTATGATAACTTCGAGGGCGATAACAACCGTGTAGTAATTTTTTAATCAACACCTGCTGTGATCATGTTTGTTTTTTAAATACAATTTTATCAAACTGTTTCCATCATTAGACTACGAGTTTATCACCAATCTTTTATCGCCACTGTTTACTTAGTAACAGTGGCGACAAAAGAGTGTGATGAACTCGTAGTCTAATGCTGAAGTGTTTTCCCAGTGTCGATCGGGCATTAAAGTTTATTACAGTGGCAGTTTAATTAACTGCTATTATCGCAACAGGTTTTGATTAAAAATTTAGATCTTAGTGCTCTGAAGCGCATGCCGAGCTATTTAGAATTTGTGTTTCAATTTAATTAGAGAATCAGGAAAAAAAGTAGCGGTTTTCATTGACACTTGAGAAAGGTGCATAATTGAGATATTAATATTGCAAAAACAAAAACCAACTAAATAGGCTGAGAAATTTAGAGTCAGCGGGGTACAGAAAATTTATATCCTAAAAAGCGCATTTTTCCTTTGGTTATATGTTTTCGTATATGGGTTTTGGCGTTTTGCCTAGCAATTTTTCTCTGCTTTCAGTTGATTTTTTGTTCTCAATTTTCTAATGGGTAGTAATAACAGACAACTGATTAATGGATGGTTGGACTTTTGAGCGTGTACAGTTTTATCATTGTATGCAATATTCAATTAAACCTGTTAAGACAAGTTCAAGGATGGGGCATTAAGTTCTACACTTAATGTTTCATGAAATATTGGAATCTCTAATTACAAAACCGTCAGTTCAAATTTCAAAAGTTGAACACAGTATTCGAAGATAAAATTGTTTTTCATCCGAAAAAAAATCTTTTTCTTGTCAAAAGTAGCTTGAAAAAATTAACTGGGAAATAATTCTAAATTTTTTGTTCAAATTGTCATATGTGTTATTTTCATAATCTGCAAGCTACGTTGTTGTCTAAACAGGAACACGGTCTTGAACTTACTACTTGATAAAAAAAATTCCTAGGAGAAAATTTTTCACGCGTAATTAAAGATTAAAAATGATTTTAGCCCTTTTCTGTAAAAATACAGTTCTAGAAGTCTTTAAAAGCACAATTGACCTTAAAACCAGTTTGCATCATTATTTCTATCATTGAGGATCGATTGCATACAGCAAACGAAGTTAGGATTGCACTTTTGTAACCTTTTGTATCCTGGGTAACTTTGTGAATCCCTCGGCGACTTGAGCTGCGTTTATGTTTCAGGATATAGATTTTAGTGGTCCCAGGTAGCAAATTCCTAATAAAGACACATGCGTCTGAGGGCTCACTACAAAAACCGAAAAGGCAAGGACTTAAATTTTAAATTATTTAGAGAGCATGAAAAAAGTTATATCGATTTAAAGACCCGGTATTTTAAAGTTCAAAAAATTTTTTGGGCGTTGCACAAGTGGCGTCTACTCAAATAACTGTGCAACTGAAACCCACAAACTAATTTATTTCTATTCTAAGACAAAGTTCTGAGACGATCGGCTATTCTTACACAAATTCTGATTACGAAACATTTATCGCGAATCTTGCTAATCTAACAAAACTACAGCTCTGAATTTGCGAAATTAAGTTTTCTCAAACAAAGTTTGTAGCAATTTTTTTACTCTAAACCGAATTTTGAAACGTGCAGAGGGCATTAGGTTGCCTTAGAGCCTTACTTACGCCTTACCATTCTCTAAAAATGCAGTTCACCAAAACAGTTTCACGAGACAAACTTATGGTGTATGAAGGGCAATTTTTATTGTTAAAATTTTGAACCCCCCCCCCAACTCAATCAACTTACAGGCTATCAGCTTGTCACTAAAATTCATTCTAAAAGCCAAACGAAAGTATAAGTCGGGCCATAAATCTGAGGCCTAAGGGGCTAAACTTATGATCCAACTTATTTATCGAAAAAAGAGTAAAAATTTTTCAAGTGGAAATTTTTAACTATGGGAAATTTGGAGAAAGTTTTGATACCCCACTTTGTGATACAATTGAAGTCCGTTCTAACAACATTACAATCGCAAACTTGCGTAATTAATTGCTCTAAATCAAATTTTGTAGAAATTATATTAGCGTATTTAGTATATTAGAGCATTTTTGTGCCCCCAATCACAATTTATGTGCTGCTGTATATCACGTTACTAAATTAAAAATTAGCGAGTGAGATATGGGGCGTAAAAATTCAATGATTATTTTCCATTTTTGTCCCTCCCCTCAATTACGGAGCACGTTCCATTAAATAGTTATCACTAAGTAAACATTTGGCACGTGCGTCTGCGGGTGCAAATATTTTGCAGCTACAAAGCGGGGCCACAAACGAAAAAATCTAAAAGTTTGCTCACTAAGCTGGGGAGGGGGTGGAGAATAGATCCCATCTTCTTATTTCCTAAAATTTCTCGTTAAAAGCAGTGGAAGCCAAAACTAGTTAGAGCAGCTAAAATTTAGAGCCAGAATTTAGCAAATAGGCCATTCTTGACTGCCTTTATATAGCAAGTTCCCCTGCATTTAGAACATACATTTCAAGATTATTCTGCTAATTTGGACCTGTCTTCACTTTTTAGCCCCTTCTTATTTTTTAACATGGGTTATCTAAGTACATGTTAAGAGACAATCTTAGTCGCTTGCGGGACTTAGTGCACTGACACGAGGGCACTTGCGCCTGAGTGATAGGCACGAGGCCCGAGGAAACTAAGATTTTGTTCTAACGTACGTAGAGAACCAAAGGATACCAAAGTGTTGAATTTCATTTTAAACTGAAGTTGAGAGTACAACTTTGCAGATTAGTAAGAAAAGGTTTTCTTCTTAAAAATAGACAGGAGTTGAAATAAATCAAACGTCTCCGCCTCCGATAGCGAAGCGCTCGATTGTTTGAGTCTTTCCCCATTATAGCCCCCTTGAAGTTATAGCCCCCATTATGGTATATTCACCATGATTTTTTTTTTGGGGGGGGGGGGGGTGGGGAGACCCGATTATTTATAGTGGTTTGATTCAAGTGTCAAATGTTAGATTTCCAACTAAGTCTAATCTTTTTTGCCCTAATTTTATTTGTTACGTTGGCCGCCTTAGTAACTTTGTGAGATTTATTTGATTATTGAATTAATAAAGGATTACATTGGTTTAGTATAAATTAATCAGTTTCTAGTTTCTAGTTTTTGTTAAATTGACTGTTCTTCACGATTTCTGATGTTGTTATGGCTGAATACTTGCATGACTTTTCTTAACCATGTCGAATCAGTAACGGGCACAGATGGTAAGTAGTGCACATATGGCAAATAATCCACTGGGCATCAATGTTGATGACATCGCCGGCCCCATTTGCAGGGTTGCAAAGAATAGTAGGCTTCCGTAAAGACGATGCTTTGTTAGGTAAAAACTTTGTAGCCAATAAATAATTCCGATAAAATAACTGAGGGAAGAAAAAGATGGTTACAAGAGATAACAAAGCAAATGATTTTCAAAATCGGCGTTTCCAACTGACGGAGCGGGTAAAGGCAAAAAATTGTAATACCCAAAAATTGCGATACAAGCGGAAAAGGCTAAATCGGAGGTTGCTGCGGTGTAGCAACTTTCTACACAGCGCAAAAAAAACCGAGATTTCTACCTGTTGCGGCTTGTACCTACCTCCACCTAACTATAACCACTCAAGAGTGACGGACCTTTTAACGTACTGGATTTTTTAAATCGTATGTTGATCGACAAGTAAGTGATGTGACTGCACCTTAACGATAGTGTAGATTTCTGCAGGAGGAATTTATGGAAGCTGAGTGCTAAAATGATGTGAATTTGTCCGTTGAATGTGAATGTAACAGAAATTTTACTTAGCTTGAGAACGGGGCGGATCTTTTCACCGTATGCAGTCTTTATTTTGACTAGCCGAACTACTTTATCCGAGCCTGGATACACTTCAATTACCTTTGCTAGAGGCCAGAGACCACGAGGTGTGAAATCTTCCAAAATCCAGACTAAGTCGTGAACTTTTAAATTCTTATTTACTTTATGCCATTTAGAGCGTTTCTGCTGGTTAGGGAGATACTCTCTAATAAATCGGTTCCAAAAATGTTGTGCTAGAATTTGTGCTGTTTTCCAAGATTTAGTAACTGCTACTTTGCTTTGAGAGAAGACTCCTGAAATGAGGTCGATTGAGGGTCTACCCAAAAGGAAATGATTTGACGTTAAAGGTAGTGGATCGTTTATATCGCTAGAAACATTCGTCAATGGTCGCGAATTCATGTTGGACTCAATTTCACAAGTGAATGTCGACAGCGTTTCGTCTGTTAGCGTTCTTGAGCCAATGACTTTGTAGAGGAAGAGTTTGAAAACTTGAACTAATCTTTCCCAGCTGCCGCCAAAATGCGGAGCCAGAGGGGGGTTAAATTTCCAATTGATATCTACGTCTAAGATGTGGAGCTTAGATGCAAATTCTCGCGAGGATCAGAGAGCTTCTATTCCTTTTCTCAATTCGGAACAAGAGCCGACAAAAGATTTTCCGTTGTCAGAATAAAATATTTTTGGTTTTCCGCGGCGGCTAATGAATCTGCGGATGCAACTCATTGTAGAGTCTGTAGAAAGACTTTCAGAAACTTCCAAATGAACGGCTCTTACAACTAAGCATGAAAAAAGAAGGATATAACGGGTAGCAAATTTAACACACTGTTTTATAGGAAAAGGACCTTTGACGTCCAGGCCTGTTGTGGCAAACGCAAAGTGATTTTGTAGCGGTAAACGTTCACTGGGCAGATCTGACATCTAAGGTGGTTTAATTTCTTGAGCCATTCTTTGGCAGGGAATGCACTGACGTATTGTTTGTCTAACGACAGCTCGGCATTTCAGAATCCAATAGTATTCCATTAGAAAGGAACGTGTTTGTTCAACACCAGAGTGACTATTCACCACGTGAATGTTTTTGATGAGGAGCTTAACGATTGAGTTAACCCCGTCTAAAATTAACGGATGGCGAGCAGTTTCTTAGACCATTGCCTTAGACAGCCGACCTTTGGCGCGGATTTCATTTTTTCCGTTAACAAAAAGACAGAGTGCCTTTAGAGGGCTCGACGAAAGTATCTCCTTGCCTTTTTGTAAAGACAAAATCTCACTTCCAAAGTTCTGACTTTGAGCAACGCCGACGAGGTACTTGTAAGCCAGTGTGTGATGTGCGAGCGATAAGCTACTGCTCTGTTTTTTCAAACGATCGAGGAAGAAGAAGCAGTATGCTGCAACTCTAACCAGACGATTCCAATTGCTGAAGCGTGCAATGTTGATGGGACATTGAATTGCTGATTTTAGACCGGTTTGCAACGCATGAACGATGAGAACGTTTGAATTTCGTGCTTTCAAGATGTCCTGACTTGGCCAGTCACTTTGGTAACTGTAGAAAGGAAGGACCGTTGAGCCATCGAGAACTGCAGTTCATCTGTTTAACTTCATAGCCTCTTGAGCCATCATTGGCTGGATTGTCAGCTGAGGTGATGTAATTCCAGTCATGTGCTGTTGATACATCAAGTATCTTCGCCAACCTGTTAGCAACAAATATGCGATGACGTATCTCTGGGGTTCTGAGCCAATAAAGAACTGTTGCACTATCGGAGCAGAAAACTTTTTCATTAATGTGAATGTCGTGCTCTTCTGTCACGAATTGTGCGAGCAGAGCTGCGTAGACGGCGGCTTGCGACTCGAGATTTGGAATTGTCATTCTTTTGATTGGAGCTACGCGGGCTTTTCCCATGATGAATTTCACTTGAACGGTTTCATCAACGTATTCAATCCTAAGATACGAAACTGCTGAGAGTGCATACTCCGACGCGTCTGAAAATGTATGGAGAGCTGTTTCCTTTATTGCTTTGTTAATGAATAAACAGCGAGGTATTGAAATTTCGCGGAATTCCCGTAGTTCGTTTTGCAGCTGAGTTAGATCTGCAAATTCATTGAGGTCCAATGGTTTGTCCCATTTTTGGTCCATGATTCCAGGCGGCCTGTAGACTTTTACGAACTCGGATGGTGAGCGGTGCTATAAAACCTAGGGGGTCAAAAATGGATGCGACAAACCGCAGAAGTTTTCTTTGGTTTACAATAGTGTTATCCAAGGGAAACTTCTTGAAAAGTTTCTTCTCGATTACATGAGTGTCTGGTTTTGCATTCCACGGTAATCCGAGGACCTTTTGAATTTGAGGTGAAGCTTCGTTTGTGTTTAAAAGTTGATCCCTACTGACTTGTTGCAAAAACGCAGCCGAATTAGAATTCCACTTGGTGAGGTTAAAACCCCTAAGAGACAGGCAAGCCTTGGTGCTGCTCATTATGTTTACAGCTTTTTCAACGTCGTCAGTGGAAATATACAAATCGTCCATGTAGATTTTGCGTTCAACAATATGGGAAACCTCAGAAAAATGTTTCTGATTATCTATTGCAGAGCGACGTCGAGCGTACGATGCAATGCAAGGTGATGACGTTGCACCAAATATGTGGCTAGTGTATTCATATTCTTCTATTTTGCCGTTGTGATCCCAAAAGAAACGAAGATATGAACGGTTTGAAGGAGCAACTTTGACTTGCATAAACATTTGCTCAATGTCAGCGGATATTGCGATATGACTTTCTCTGAAACGCAAAATAATCCCAACAAGATTGCTGAGCAAGTCCGGGCCTTTCAACAGATTTGAGTTGAGAGATTGGCCTTGAAAGATGCTGGATGCGTTAGTCACCCGTCGAATTTTTCCGGGCTTATTTTCGTTTGAGACCGGATGATGAGGTAGATAAGAAACTGACTTTGTGTTGTCGGTACAAGGATCAATTTTTACAACATATCCGTTTTGCAAGTCCTTTTGCAAAGTCTCTTCATATTTTTCTCCTAATACTGTCTTTGTGGAAAGCTTTGCTTTTAGCTGCTTCAACTGTTTCTCAGCAAGCCATCTGTTATTCGGCAATTTTGCGTTCTCTTTCCACAAGAGACCAACTTGATAATGACCATCCTTGAATCTGGTTGTGGATTGTAAAATTTCCAAAGCCTTTCCATCGTTCTTGGACAGTGCTTTTTTCTTGGACGCAATGCCATAAATTTCGATCATCATCCAATCCTGAACTTTAGTGAAAAGTTCGTTGTCGAATTGGCCAAGGGAACAAATTTGAGTTTTGAGAACTGGATTTTGCTCATCTGCAATTATGTTGGTCTTTCCGGCACAACTCCAGCCTAATGGTGTCTTGACAGCCCAAGGTGTGTTTTTCGGGCCTTTTTATCTCATTGTAGTGGATTAGTTCAAGTTTATCAATTCCAATGATTATACACACTTGATTTTGTTTGACATTAGGAAACGTGATGTGTTTAAGGTGATCAAACTTACTACACAGTTTGTTCAGCTCACTGGTTTTAACTGGTGTCATATTGAGATCTGGTACTGCTAGCACATCGATTGAAACTACTGAGCTATTCTGAGATCTGTATGGCTTGATTTGGACAGAAACTTGAGAACAGTCTATTTCTCTAGTTGTATGGTAGCCAATGATAGGCATTTTAGCGACTGTGTGCATGACAATCTCCAATTCTGATGCTGCAGATGTAAGCAGCAAGCTTTGACAAATTCCGTTGTCTAGACACGCATAAGTATCAAGAGTTTTTACACCATTGGAAAGTTCAACCGGAACAAGGACTACTTGTCCTGTTCCATGTAATTGAACGGATTTAACGGCCGATGCCGGCTTCACTCTCTGATTATTGTCTCCAAAGCTCTCATGGAGCAGAGTATGATGCTTTCGGCCACAGTTGCCAGTTCGACAAACATTTTTTGAATTGCAATGTTGAACATGATGACTGCCAAAGCAGTTGAAGCAAAGTTTTAAGTTTTTGACATCGATCGAAAGGAGTGAGGGTTTGGAAATGAGAACATTTGTAGAGATATTGACAGGTCTCATTACTGGGGCAAACAACAGTTCTGGAGGGGCCTTGTTTGTTACCGTCTGAAAAGGAGCCACCTTGTTGACCATTGCTTGTCGTTCTCGTAGATGAGGGCAAGGGACTTTGAGTTTTCTGAATCCATGGTTTATGGGCAAAGTTTGATCTTCCATGGCTGGGTCGTGTTACGGAAATTGGCGCTGGCAAATCTCTACAAGCCTTTGCGTAGATTGATAACCAATCAGAAAGGTCTTTAAGAGACGGCTGGAGTGAAAACTTTTCGAGGGCATACTTGTTCCAGTCCAGGCGGACTGGTGTCGAAAGTTTATTTAATGCCTGATTGAGATTTGTAGTAGAATGGATGTCGTGATTGAATCCAAGTTGTTGAAATGTATCCACTAGGGTCAAGAGAAAGGCTGAAAATTGGGTATAACTTTCAGGGACAGTCAGATTAGGTGGTTTGAACTGCGAGAATTTATCAAGAAAGGCATTTACTATCCGGTTTGGGTTTCCGAAGTGTTCCTCAAGACGATTCAACGCTGGGACATACAGATTACCGTTGCAGCCGTATCCATCTATTAAATGCTTTGCCTTTCCAGTTAATAGCGATTGAAGATGTATCATCTTTTCTGATAATGACATAGGCGATCGATCTATTGTGGCTTGAAAAATGCTGAACCACTTCATCCAGTCGAGTGGGTTGCCATCAAATTTTATTGCCTGCAACTTGGGTACAGATTTCTGGAAACAAGTGGACATGGAGATGGGGTTCTGATATGAAGCAGAGCCAAGTGTAGCGGACGCCGGCGGATCTGAGAATTGTTGACTGGAAAGGAATCTCCATGATGAATTGCTGTTCGAAACATGAAATGATGTGTCCTGGTTGACTGAACTACTGTTTGAATTAGCAAGAAACGGTTCCGCAGACAAGGCACTGTGAACAGGATTTCCAGATGAAGTAGCCGTTGAGAAACCAATATTGGATTCCATATTAGCCGGCGGCGAAATGGAATTGGATTGAACTGAGCTAGCGGGCGCTGAAGAGTCCGACGAAAAAAGTTGACCTGACACTTCGTTCCCAGCGGATGCTGAGAAATTTGTAGAGGTCCTGTTAGTGTTAAGAATGGTTGGGTTACTGCTGCTACTATCAAATGTTACCCTTAAGTTTCCTGATGAAACATTGCTTACTTCTGCGCTTTGAGTTTCTTTTTTGTGTTTGCGGAGGGCAGCGGTTGTTTTTCGAATCTTGAATTTTAGTTTGCTAAGTTGAAAACAGAGCGTATCTGCGTCTTCTGATGGTGAGATGTCCAAAAGCTCTTGAACGGAGTTGTCGAGTTTCTCTTGCAGCTCTTTAATTTCGCTCAATGTTTCTTCTAGAGTTTCCGTGTCCTCCCCGGAATCGATTCCTGAAACAACAAATTCGATGCAGGATTCAATTTCGCTTTCAAACATTAGCTTTTGGTTTTTAATGTGTTTCAAATGAGGATCAACAGAGGATTCTTCGTTTTCACCCATAACTGGTGTTTGTGAACTCGTAGAATTTACCTGATGTTTAACTCTTGTTGATTTTACGGTTCGAGTAAGAACCATTAACTCTGTTTTCTTGAGTGGGTCTAGAGCTTTGAATTTAATTTAGCCACTTTTAGGAGCATTGTTAACCAAATCTCAAGGCCAAAACCTGTTTATTTAACTACCGGTTAACAATTACCTACCAAAGTGTACTAAACCCTGCCAAAACTTTGATACGGTTTTTTACAAAAACTACCGAACCTTACCAAACCTTACCGAACCTTACCAAGCCTTACCGAACCTTACCAAGCCTTACCGAACCTTACCAAGCCTTACCGAACCTTACCAATCTTTACCGAGTCTGATCAAACCTTACCAAGCCTTACCGAACCTTACCATGCCTTACCGAACCTTACGAAGCCTTACCGAACCTTACCAAGCCTTACCGAACCTTACCAATATCTACCGAACTTTACCAAGCCTTACCGAACCTTACCAATACTTACCGAACCTTACCAAGCCTACCGAACCTTACCGGATACCATCAAATACCAATACCAGATTGATAAACTCAAAATTTACCAAATAACCACATTAAAATCTGGACACAAACCGAGGTTTATGCCAAAACACACGGTAGGAAACGTTGGTTTTGCCAATAGCGAAATAAAATTTTAATGGCGGTATCGCAGCAATAAAACAAATGGCTGAAATTTATTGCAAATTGTTAACACGTCCGGAAAAAATTCTCTAGGTGCGAGAAAAAAACAACGCTTGGGAAGTTACTGGCGAATCACCAGAGTCAGAGGAAATAAGAATAAGGTAATCAAGGGAGTCCCAGATATAAACTCTGTGTTGGGTTGGGCGATGATGGGTTGCCTCGAGTTGGGTTGGTTGAGATGGGTCTTTGTCTAAAATTTCCTTCTCTACCCTGATCACGAGAAAAAAAAATTCTGGAGAAGGAAATTTTAGCTGTCCATTCTTTCGTTGGGCGCCAGAATGTTACGTTGGCCGCCTTAGGAACTTTGTGAGATTTTTTTGATTATTGAATTAATAAAGGATTACATTGGTTTAGTATAAATTAATCAGTTTCCAGTTTCTAGTTTTTGTTAAATTGACTGTTCTTCACGATTTCTGATGTTGTTATGGCTGAATACTTGCATGACTTTTCTAAAACCATGTCGAATCAGTATCGGGCACAGATGGTAAATAGTGCACATATGGCAAATAATCCACTGGGCATCAATGTTGATGACATTATTGTCCTAAATAAGGACACTAAGTTTAGAGCATAAAATAGATTTTTACTGCTTTAAGCCTTTCAACCTTTCAACCTTTCAAACTTCAACCTTTCAAACTAAGCTCTTTGCCTCAAAGTTTTAATAACCGATGAAATTATACTCCAGGGTCTCTAACTAAGATTGCAGTTATGTACAGCACGTCAAACTAAAGAATCGTATTTGCACGTGTGACTTTTGGATTTGACCTCAAGATGAGCGACAGCTCTAATCTTGAGAGTAAAAACAAAGAAAATAGTCTCCCTAAAAATGAAAAGGATCCCTCATCAAGTCAAGCGGATGTCCCGAATTACGGAGCAACAAAATCGGCAAAAGGTTCGCGTCATAGATCTGGTGGGCATAAAACTCTGGCTGCCACCACCCAGAAATCATCAAACCCCGCGATTGAGGTGATCGAGACCCCTGCAGACGATTCCAAAAAAGTGAAACATGGGCATCGAAAATCGGAGAGCAGAAGACAATCTGTGCAAGAAACTATAGGGACCTTTTCCGTTTCCCCCTAACTCTCCTTCCCCACCCTCAAATTGTTAATCGTAATCCGCTGTTATCCGCGGCCCTCAGATACACATTAAATTTTAAATCATTATTTATTAGGAGTCAAAGACTCAATTTCGGGTTTAGGGAAGAACAAATAGGCCCAATGAAAAAACGATGAAGCATTGAAAGTAAATATATTTAACAACGGCAGCATTTACAGGTACATTTAACAAAATGTACCCCCCCCCCCCATTATACCCCCCCCCCCACGAAAATATAGCCCCTATTATGGTATAAATACTGTGATGGGGGGGGGGGGGCGGGGGGTGGTATAGGTTAGGTTATATGACCTGCAAGCTGAGGGGGGCTATAGGAAAAACCCAACAAAATAGCTACAAGGGCTACTCAAACTAAAGTATATATATTTTTCTCTTGCACGAAATAATTTATGCAAAATAAATTTTATCACGTTCTGGTGAAACTTGCAAATAATATGCACCCCACTAAGATCTTACACATGAAATTGTAACTGGGGAGGGGACACAAGTGGAAAAGATCCAACTATACAGACCTTAATACTGATGTTGGAAATGGGCCAGAGCAGGAGCCGGCTCCTGGTTACTCCAAATCTGCGGTTGAAAAGAAAGCCCCCGAGTACGATCGGGGAAGTGGAAGAGGTTTGCCCAAATATAGTAAAGAGGACCTCAAAAAAGGAAACAAAAAGGAAGCAAAATGTTCCCTTTTAACATCTACTCTGTGCCACCCCCTGTCTTAGTGGGCAAACATTACCCCCCCCCACGCTGACATTTTGGTAAGACCCCACCCCTGAAGTTTAGCGGCTACATTTTATTGGTAATCCCAAACGCACACACACGCTTAATCACGCTTAATTGTATTGTTTCATATACCCCCGCCCTCCCATTATGATATACAGATACCATAATGGGGCTATATTTTCGAGGTCGAGGGAGGGCTATAATAGGAAAAAGCACTCAACGCATGTGGAACGCGCTGTATTATATAATGAATTTCTGATCTTTTCCGTATTTTTGATTCCCCGCGAACGTTATGCACCCCCAATTACAGAGCACTCCCAGACCATATTTTACATAATAATTTACTATGTAGTGTCACGTGCTCTGTAACTGGAAATGCATAACGTACGGGAGGGGCACGTACGGAAACAATCCTGATTTTCTACAAGAAAGCCGCGAAGGCACGAACGTCGTGAGAACACATGAAGGTCTGAACATAGGGCAGTTTCCATCTGGAACGGTTTGGATATACTTGATTTTGATCTGGCACCTCAGCCTGGGTGGTCAACTACAAATAAGATTTTAAATAAGGGAACATGTTGAACAGGCAGCAGCGGCTAGGTGTGTGAACTGGTGTGTGACGTCAACAATGATCACAGTATTCATGATTGTGTTCATACTAGTCCCTTTAGCTTGCATTGCCATCGGAGGTGTTGGCATTAAAGAGTGCAAAGTTGAGCAGATGATCCCGATTTGGTTGATAGTTTTCGGATCCGCATTTATCATATTCCTCATCATATGCATAGCTGTCCAGATAACTACCAGGAAAAAACTGCGGAAAATGGACGACCATGGGACTGCAGGTATTTTGGTATTTCGGATCTATTCTGCCCCCCCCCCAGTGTTTTGTTATGACCCTCCGTTTATGTGTTATTATATAGCACGTTACAATCTAAAAATAATCCTGGGGGGCCATAAAAATATATGGATCTATTCTGTTTCGGCCTCCTCAGCTTAGTGAGCATAAACTTTTTATGACGCCAGGCGCACGTGCTATTTTCTTACATAGTAACTTGGTATATAACAACATATAAATTGTAACTGGGGGGTCATAAAAAACACTGGGCGGGCGAAACAGAATAGATCCAAAATATATTCCCACTACGCTGGGGGTGGGGGGGGGGGGACAGAATAGATCAGGTATTTTTTTAATATCTAACACCCATGCCCCTCTTAATGTGGTTGAAACATAAAAATTGAATACATGACTTTTATATCCGTTAGTTTGGCTGTCATTGGGCTAGCCACATTGCTCTAACCGGTTCTTATAAATAAAGTAACATAACATAAGGACTTGTGCAAGTCTGTCGTAAAAGACGATCATCGGATTAATCACAAAGTTCCTTTCGGGATTGACAACAAATTATTTGATCCAACAAGTCTGTCGTAAAGGACGCTCATCGGATTAATCACAAAGTTCCTTTCGGGATTGACAACAAATTATTTGTTCCAACAAGTCTGTCGTAAAGGACGCTCATCGGATTAATCACAAAGTTCCTTTCGGGATTGACAACAAAGTATTTGTTCCAACAAAGTATTTGTTGCGGCTGCTCAAGAATCTCAGCGAAACCGATATATCACAGCCTGGTTCTCGAGTTTTACGCCGGTCTGGTTCTTCACTGGGTTCGATTGACTAACGATCTCGCAGAAATAATTAGTCTCTCGGACGTATTAAAGGACTGTAACTTTAATTTGGATGATTGAAGTTAAGAAAATTCTTTGTGATAGTCTATGTTCAATCTCGTGCTGAAGTTGTAAGGCTTCAGCCAGTAGCTAGTAATGTTGCTAACTTCTCGTCAAGTAAGCTCAACTTACTTAGAACTCGCAAGATCTTAAGATCTGGCAAAACTTAACAAAAAGACTAAAGTTGTTAAAGAATCAAATTTTAGTCTATCTGAGAGCCAACTGCTCTTGGTGACAGCTTCTAATGGTTCTAAATACAATACGGTTTCACTAATCAGACAATTAGGCTGAAGTAAATAATCAAATATTTATCATTTATAACATCATTGCTAGTTGTTTCTGATTGCTTAATCAAGAAAATGATTTAAGTCAATGTTTACATGGTAAATGCAAATACTGCAATATTTACTTTTGTTGACATAAGCACTGATGGTTATTACGTGGCTGTGATTGCCTCGAATGTATGGTATTTGACCTTTAATGGTCATCTAAAGTAGAATAAAATGAACAACTTAGGAAGTTTAACAAAAAATAACAAAATATAGAAAAATTCAAATTTTGCACCATTTAACTGCTATTAGCCCCACTTAGGGGTCTGATGCAATAACGTTCGTCGGGTCCATGGATAGCTTAGAGGTAACCCTTACCGTGGACCATAACCTCGGGTTGGTCAGGTTTTGCTTTCCAAAAATCGGGGGGTGTACAAATTTTCGGTCCAAACTCGTAAAATTTTTCAGCTTTGACCGTTTTCGATTTTTGACAAATTTCAATTTTTTTGGTTTCAAAAGTTATTTCCTGCTTTCTGATTGCTTTTGTAGCTGATTTGAATTGGCGCCAACATCGCCGGCCCTGTTTTCAATCTCGGAAACACCATCGTAGAATACTGGCGCTGACTTCACGATTGACCGGTTTAGTTCTCCATGTGCCATTTTGACTCTTGCTGATCTCACAACTTCATCGTTGCCAGTGAAGATCTTAATGATTCGACTAGCCATACTAACTCGCCTTCTTTCAATTTTCGCACATGTTCTTTTGACCACTTTGATCTCTGGTCCCATTGTGGAAGATTTTCACGAGTCCATCTTTTCCAGATCATGTCGGCATATGCTTGAGCTGTTTTGAAAGATTTTCTCAGGTCGTGGTAGCGTTCATTAGATGGCATGAAAGGTGCACTCGCGTTCTCTTGTCCTAGCAAGAAATGATTTGGTGTGAGCGCTCTCAAATCTTCAGGGTCGTCAGTTACTGTTGTCAGAGGTCTTGCGTTGAGTGTTTGTTCCACAAAACACATTGTTGTGCTGAGTACCTCGTCAGTGAGATTTCGGTTGTCCAAGATTGCAATAATGACATTCTTGCAACTTTGAACCAGTCTTTCCTAGATTCCACCAAAGTGTGGCGCTCCAGGTGGGTTGAATTTCCAAACGATCTTTTTCTGAGCTAAGTCGCTTTCAATCTTAGCTTAGTCTCATTCGTCCATGAATGCTTTCAGTTCCTTGGCTGCTCCAACGAAGTTTGTGCCGTTGTCACTTATGATGGTTTTTGGGTAGCCACGTCTTGCTATGAATCTTGTCACTGCAGCTAGACATGACTCGGTATCCAATGACTGTGCGACTTCGATGTGTACTGCTCTGGTTGTCTGGCAAGTGAAGAGGCAGCACCATCTCTTCAAGGTACTTCGTAGGAACTTGACTTCAAAGGGTCCGAATTAGTCGACTCCGGTATGGTTGAATGGGAACACATAGATCCGGTATTTTTTTAATATCTAACACCCATGCCCCTCTTAAGGTGGTTGAAACATAAAAATTTAATACATGACTTTTATATCCGTTAGTTTGGCTGTCATTGGGCTAGCCACATTGCTCTAACCGGTTCTTATAAATAAAGTAACATAACATAAGGACTTGTGCAAGTCTGTCGTAAAAGACGATCATCGGATTAATCACAAAGTTCCTTTCGGGATTGACAACAAATTATTTGTTCCAACAAGTCTGTCGTAAAGGACGCTTATCGGATTAATCACAAAGTTCCTTTCGGGATTGACAACAAATTATTTGTTCCAACAAGTCTGTCGTAAAGGACGCTCATCGGATTAATCACAAAGTTCCTTTCGGGATTGACAACAAAGTGTTTGTTCCAACAAAGTATTTGTTGCGGCTGCTCAAGAATCTCAGCGAAACCGATACATCACAGCCTGGTTATCCTGTTTTACGCCGGCCTGGTTCTTCACTGGGTTCGATTGACTAACGATCTCGCAGAAATAATTAGTCTCTCAGACGTATTAAAGGACTGTAACTTTAATTTGGATGATTGAAGTTAAGAAAATCCCTTGTGATAGTCTATGTTCAATCTCGTGCTGAAGTTTTAAGGCTTCAGCCAGTAGCTAGTAATGTTGCTAACTTCTCGTCAAGTAAGCTCAACTAACTTAGAACTCGCAAGATCTTAAGATCTGGCAAAACTTAACAAAAAGACTAAAGTTGTTAAAGAATCAAATTTTAGTCTATCTGAGAGCCAACTGCTCTTGGTGACAGCTTCTAATGGTTCTAAATACAATACGGTTCCACTAATCAAACAATTAGGCTGAAGTAAATAATCAAATATTTATCATTTATAACATCATTGCTAGTTGTTTCTGATTGCTTAATCAAGAAAATGATTTAAGTCAATGTTTACATGGTAAATGCAAATACTGCAATATTTACTTTTGTTGACATAAGCACTGATGGTTATTAAGTGGCTGTGATTGCCTCGAATGTATGGTATTTGACCTTTAATGGTCATCTAAAGTAGAATAAAATGAACAACTTAGGAAGTTTAACAATAAATAACAAAAAATAGAAAAATAACAATTTTGCACCATTTAACTGCTAATAGACCCACTTGTGGGTCTGATGCAATAACGTTCGTCGGGTCCATGGATAGCTTAGAGGTAACCCTTACCGTGGACCATAACCTCGGGTTGGTCAGGTTTTGCTTTCCAAAAATCGGGAGGTGTACAAATTTTCGGTCCAAACTCGTAAAAGTTTTCAGCTTTGACCGTTTTCGATTTTTGACAAATTTCATATTTTGGTTTCAAAAGTTGTTTCCTGCTTTCTGATTGCTTTTGTAGCTGATTTGAAGTGGCGCCAACATCGCCGGCCCTGTTTTCGATCTCGGAAACACCATCGTAGAATACTGGCGCTGACTTCACGATTGACCGGTTTAGTTCTCCATGGGCCATTTTGACTCTTGCTGATCTCTCAACTTCGTCGTTGCCAGTGAAGATCTTAATGATTCGACTAGCCATACTAACTCGCCTTCTTTCAATTTTCGCACATGTTCTTTTGACCACTTTGATCTCTGGTCCCATTGTGGAAGATATTCACGAGTCCATCTTTTCCAGATCATGTCGGCATATGCTTGAGCCGTTTTGAAAGATTTTCTCAGGTCGTGGTAGCGTTCATTAGATGGCATGAAAGGTGCACTCGCGTTCTCTTGTCCTAGCAAGAAATGATTTGGTGTGAGCGCTCTCAAATCTTCAGGGTCGTCAGTTACTGTTGTCAGAGGTCTTGCGTTGAGTGTTCGTTCCACAAAACACATTGTTGTGCTGAGTACCTCGTCAGTGAGATTTCGGTTGTCCAAGATTGCCATCAGGACATTCTTGCAACTTTGAACCAGTCTTTCCTAGATTGCACCAAACTGTGGCGCTCCAGGGGGGTTGAATTTCCAAACGATCTTTTTCTGAGCTAAGTCGCTTTCAATCTTAGCTTTGTCCCATTCGTCCATGAATGCTTTCAGTTCCTTGGCTACTCCAAGGAAGTTTGTGCCGTTGTCGCTTATGATGGTTTTTGGGTAGCCACGTCTTGCGATGAATCTTGTCACTGCAGCTAGACATGACTCGGTATCCAATGACTGTGCGACTTCGATGTGTACTGCTCTGTTTGTCAGGCAAGTGAAGAGACAGCACCATCTCTTCAAGGTACTTCGTAGGAACTTGACTTCAAAGGGTCCGTAGTAGTCGACTCTGGTATGGGTGAATCGGAACACATGTTCATCAAGTCGTTCTCGGGGCAGGTCCGCCATCGGTGGGTGGATTGCGTTGGCGTTCCTGTGTCTGCATTTGATACATCTTGACTTGATTTTTCGTAATGCATTTCGTAGTCCAATGATCAAGTATTTTTGTTGGAGCATGTTTCTCACGTATTCTGTGCCTTCGGTAAAGTTGTCACGATGAGCTCTCTCCAACAGATGTTGTACTACTGGATGCTTTGCTGTCAATAGTATTGGGTGTTTGGCATTGTAAGCGAGGTTTGAATGCTTCAGTCGACCTTTCACTCGAAATGTTCCATCTTATTCTATGGAGGGTGACAATTTGGCGATGTTCAATGTTTTCAAGATTTCTTTGCTGTTTGCTATCGACTTTGAAACATTCGGGAAGATTTCGGTTTGAACAAATCAAAACAGTATTTGCTCTGCTTGATGAATTTCATCCGCTTCGAGGGAACCCCTCTGCTTCGTTTTTAACCTTATGCAGTAGGCAATGAAATTTCTGATTCGGTTGAAGGTACTGTATTGTCTCCAGTCAAATAGTTGGTCTAGTTTTGTTTTTGTTGCTGCAGTAATGTTAACTTGCTCGGATTCGAGTTGGTTCTCTTGACACCATGGCTTTGGCCAGTTATATTCATTTGTCTGTAGCCATGTCGGCCCGTTCAGCCATACGGATTCCTTGAGGCCTTCGATGGACATTCCTCGGGTTCCTATGTCGGTAGTGTTTTCGACACCTTTGAAGTGTCTCCATTGATCCATCGATGAGCTTTCCAGTATTTCCACTGCTCCGTTCGCAACGAACACATGTTGTTTCTTGTGGGCTGCTTGTAGCCACTGTAGCACTGTTGATGAGTTGGTCCAATGATAGATTTTTTCAATTGTGACATCATGAACATTGAGTATCTGCTTTCTGAGACCAATTCCGTAAGCTGCGGCTTGGAGTTCTAATTTCGGTATTGTCATATGTCTGATGGGTGCCACACGACATTTCCCTATCACATAGGTGAGTCTCAACTTTGCTCCGTCCTGCAGATATGCCAAGATGAACATTGCTTCTTCTGACGCGTCTGTGAAAATGTGAAGTTTGAGGTTTGAACATCCATTTTCACAATAAAGTCGATTGTCCTTATTTCTCTCAACTCAGAGCACCAATCACTGAACCGTTTTGAGTGTTATGCTAACAACTCTTTGCCCAATGCTTTTCTCATTGCTGCCCAAATGCTTTTGAGTAGAGGACATTTCACTGAGTTATTTTTACCGGAACTTCTTGCTCAGTTCCATGACAGACAATGAGACTGTCTGTGTCCACATTCCAGCTTAGTCCAAGTATTGAGGATGATTGAGGTTCCATTTTCTCAATTCGAATCCACCTTTGCTGAGTATGCCTCTGATTTTCCGGAAGATTTCAATCGCTTCTTGAGGTGTTTCGACTGACTTAAGGAAGTCGTCCATGTAGAAATTTCGCTTAACCATTTTGACGAGATTTTCGTCGTTGACTGCGTTATCTTTCGCCACTTGGTGCTAAGCGTAATTTGCACAAGTCGGCGAGCTTTTTGCCCCAAAAACGTGGCTTGTATACTCATAGATTTCTATTCTCCGCGCTGAATCTTCTCTCCAGAGAAATCGCAAACATCGGTTGTCGTCGTTTGGGACAGCAACTTGAAGAAACATTGCTTCTATGTCGGCTGATAAAGCTATTTGGTGTTCTCGGAAGCGAAAAAAGATTCCGATCAAACTCTGCAGCAAGTCTGGCCCAGATAGAAGTTTGTCGTTTAGGAATACACCTTGGTACTTTGCCGCTGCGTTGCACGCTTTTCTGACTTTTTCGGGTTTGTGCGGGTTTATGACGGGATGATGTAGAAAATACCATTGCAGTTTGTCTTTGGTTTCATTCAGTTCAGCTTGATCAACTTTCCGAAAGTATCCAGCGTTGACTTCCGTGTCAATGGTTTCCTGATAGCGCTTTCGTAGCATCTCGTCTTTCTGTAGGCGTCGTTCTAGGGACTTGAGCTGCCCCATTGCAGAGTAGAAGTTGTTCGGCAACTTCACTTCTTCCTCTCGCAAAAGAAGTCGAACTTCGTATCTTTCACTGTTGAATCAGGTCGTTTGTTCCAACGTCTTGATTGCTCGTTGTTCGTCTTTTGAATGACCTGTGACATCGCAGTTTGATGCGTAGGACTCGATATCCTACCACTTACTCAACTGGTTTGCTAGTTTGTCATCTGCAATTGATGTTGCTGTTGTGGCAAGAGTTGCTGCCTGCTTCGCTGGTAGCGGTCCACTTAAGGCCCAGCCAATCTCTGACTTCACTGCCCATGGTGCTGCTTTGTCTTCTGACTTCTTGAATTCAAAAGGGCGATGAAAGTTGTAACAGTCTTGTCCATGAAGGTTTGACAAGTTCCTCAGATATGGGTTGCGATCTTTTAACTCCTGCAGCTCCACATTTTGGTCTCCCAACTTCAGTTTCTCGTGGACATAGAATTGTACTGTTGTCAATGGTCGAGACTTCTCATGCGCTGAAACAGCTATCGGCACTATTTCAGTCTTTACATCCTGTGATCCATGGATCCCTGCTACTGATAGAGATGCTTTTCGGCCTTGGAGTTGGAGTTTTGACACCACTGATTTGTCCACAAATGAGATTGAGGATCCTGAATTACACATTGCTAGTACATTTAGGCTTAAGTCTCTGTTTGTCAGCTGGATTCTCACCATTGGGAATCCTCCTTGGGCGAGGTTAGTCACTACTGCCGTTGTAGCATCTGAGACATTCTTTGTAGTTTCCTTCTTCGGTAGGTCGCTGTGCAGAAGCCTGTTGTGTCGCCTTCCACAGCTGGGTACACTGCTTGTCCTGCTTTTGCAGTCCTTCGACATGTGACCTGGTCTCAAACAATTGAAACACAGTCAGAACTTTTGGACTTGCTCTTGTCGTTCATTTAATTTCATCGAATTGAATTTTCATAAATCCAAACGGGGTGTTGTTCGTCTTTGAGGGGACATTAAAAATTCTTGGCTTTGCTTGACTCTTCAGCGTTTGAAGCAAAGGTACTCGTCTTCGGTTTATCACGGCTTTCAAATTTATTTCTGTCAAACGACAAGATTGTCTTTGCTAACAAGTTCTCATGAATTACAGCTTTGGAGGCAATCCACTCTTTGAAAGTAATCAGGTTGCCTCTCAGTAGTTGACGATCTTGCATGTACTGCAACCACTGTTCTCTCATTTGCAGAGAAAGTTTTCTCGTTGTTGAACTTAGCCCTACTTCGGCTTCTAGGTCTGATGTGTATCCAAGTTGAGTCAAGGTGTTTACCACGTTTGTAACCACATTTGCAAATATGACGATGCTCGTGGAATCGTCGTGTCGAATTGTAGGATGAGTATGTATTTTCTAGAATTGAGCGTTGACGTTGACATCTGATCTGCCATACTTCTCACAGAGTATATCACAAGCATGATAGTATGATTGAGAGCTGAATCCCATTCCCGATATTGCTGCTTTCGCTTGAACCGTGAGACTGGTCTTCAAGTATTGCATCTTTTCCGTATCGCTGATTGGCTTGACCTGACCAGTCTGGTCATTCCAGGGGGTCTCCGAAAACTCAGTCAGTTTTAGTTTTGGCAAGCCACTGGCACCACTGCTTGGTACTGGTTGGTAAATGACTTGGGGAGTGGTGTAATTCAATGTGCTCCTGTTTTTGCTCTCAGCAGACCTGTTTCGAGGGTTGTTAATGGGACTCTGACTTTTGTTTCTATCTTGAACTGCTGACGTTACCTATTGCTGAAACGTCGTCCTTGTCAACGGCGGTGCTGGTGGGTCCGTTACTCTAATTGGTTTACTGATTTCTGGTTTCTTGAGAATGCTCGGTTCAGTCAGTTGCGTTGAGAAAAGTTGCGTTGAGTTTGGAGCAGCGGGGTAGTTTTCGGGTAGGTGCTGAAACGTTTGTCATTTCTGTCCCTTGTGACTTTCGTTGGAGGGTCGATAACAACATTTGGAGATAGTGGCCGTCTAGGGACAGACTGTTGGGCCACGGATTCTGCCCACCCAGCCGTTCTTTCGTGATTTCGTTTTGATCCAACACTTTCTATGTCATCTGCCACTGATCCAGATGCTTTTGAGCTTCCTTTGGTCAACGCAAGTTTCAGACGTCTTTGTTTTTCGTCTTCACCTGCTTTCTTTCTTTCATTCTCAAGGGGTCGCTGCCGAAGACGCAGTTGGTCTTCTTGTTGTTGTATTTTTAGACGTAACTCTTGTTCTCGTTTTTGTTGTTGTAACCCTTGTTCTCGCTGCTGCTGTAGTTGCTGTAAACGCAAATCTTTTCTGCAACTTCACTTCTTCATCTCGCAACAGAAGTCGAACTTCGTATCTTTCACCGTTGAATCAGGTCGTTTGTTCCAACGTCTTGATTGCTCGTTGTTCGTCTTTTGAATGACCTGTGACATCGCAGTTTGATGCGTATGACTCGATATCCTACCACTTACTCAACTGGTTTGCTAGTTTGTCATCTGCAATTGATGTTGCTGTTGTGGCAAGAGTTGCTGCCTGTTTCGCTGGTAGCGGTCCACTTAAGGCCCAGCCAATCTTTGACTTCACTGCCCATGGTGCAGCTTTGTCTTCTGACTTCTTGAATTCAAAAGGGTGATTAATGTCGTGACAGTCTTGTCCAAGCATCACTTCTAGATCGTTTAGATTGTAGCTCTGGTTTGGCAAGTTCCTCAGTTATGGGTAGCGATCTTTTAAATCTTGCAGCTCCATAATTTGGTCTCCCAACTTCAGTTTCTCGTGCACATAGAATTGTACTGTTGTCAATGGTCGAGACTTCTCATGCGCTGAAACAGCTATCGGCACTATTTCAGACTTCACATACTGTGAGCCATGAATCCCTGCTACTGATAAGGACGCTTTTTGGCCTTGGAGTTGAAGTTTAGACACCACTGACTTGTCTACAAATGAAATTGAGGATCCTGAATCACACATTGCTAGCACATTTAGGCTTAAGTCTCTGGTTGTCAGCTTGATTCGCACCACTGGGAGTCTTCCTTGGGTGATGTTAGTTGCTACTGCCGTTGTAGCATCTGAGATATTCTTTGTAGTTTCCTTCTTCGGTAGGTCGCTGTGCAAAAGCCTGTTGTGTCGCCTTCCACAGCTTGGTACATTGCATGTCCTGCTTTTGCAGTCCTTGGACATGTGACCTGGTCTCAAACAATTGAAACACAGTCAGAACTTTTGGACTTGCTCTTGTCGTTCATTTAATTTCATCGAATTGAATTTTCATAAATCCAAACGGGGTGTTGTTCGTCTTTGAGGGGACATTAAAAATTCTTGGCTTTGCTTGACTCTTCAGCGTTTGAAGCAAAGGTACTCGTCTTCGGTTTATCACGGCTTTCAAATTTATTTCTGTCAAACGACAAGATTGTCTTTGCTAACAAGTTCTCATGAATTACAGCTTTGGAGGCAATCCACTCTTTGAAAGTAATCAGGTTGCCTCTCAGTAGTTGACGATCTTGCATGTACTGCAACCACTGTTCTCTCATTTGCAGAGAAAGTTTTCTCGTTGTTGAACTTAGCCCTACTTCGGCTTCTAGGTCTGATGTGTATCCAAGTTGAGTCAAGGTGTTTACCACGTTTGTAACCACATTTGCAAATATGACGATGCTCGTGGAATCGTCGTGTCGAATTGTAGGATGAGTATGTATTTTCTAGAATTGAGCGTTGACGTTGACATCTGATCTGCCATACTTCTCACAGAGTATATCACAAGCATGATAGTATGATTGAGAGCTGAATCCCATTCCCGATATTGCTGCTTTCGCTTGAACCGTGAGACTGGTCTTCAAGTATTGCATCTTTTCCGTATCGCTGATTGGCTTGACCTGACCAGTCTGGTCATTCCAGGGGGTCTCCGAAAACTCAGTCAGTTTTAGTTTTGGCAAGCCACTGGCACCACTGCTTGGTACTGGTTGGTAAATGACTTGGGGAGTGGTGTAATTCAATGTGCTCCTGTTTTTGCTCTCAGCAGACCTGTTTCGAGGGTTGTTAATGGGACTCTGACTTTTGTTTCTATCTTGAACTGCTGACGTTACCTATTGCTGAAACGTCGTCCTTGTCAACGGCGGTGCTGGTGGGTCCGTTACTCTAATTGGTTTACTGATTTCTGGTTTCTTGAGAATGCTCGGTTCAGTCAGTTGCGTTGAGAAAAGTTGCGTTGAGTTTGGAGCAGCGGGGTAGTTTTCGGGTAGGTGCTGAAACGTTTGTCATTTCTGTCCCTTGTGACTTTCGTTGGAGGGTCGATAACAACATTTGGAGATAGTGGCCGTCTAGGGACAGACTGTTGGGCCACGGATTCTGCCCACCCAGCCGTTCTTTCGTGATTTCGTTTTGATCCAACACTTTCTATGTCATCTGCCACTGATCCAGATGCTTTTGAGCTTCCTTTGGTCAACGCAAGTTTCAGACGTCTTTGTTTTTCGTCTTCACCTGCTTTCTTTCTTTCATTCTCAAGGGGTCGCTGCCGAAGACGCAGTTGGTCTTCTTGTTGTTGTATTTTTAGACGTAACTCTTGTTCTCGTTTTTGTTGTTGTAACCCTTGTTCTCGCTGCTGCTGTAGTTGCTGTAAACGCAAATCTTTTCTGCAACTTCACTTCTTCATCTCGCAACAGAAGTCGAACTTCGTATCTTTCACCGTTGAATCAGGTCGTTTGTTCCAACGTCTTGATTGCTCGTTGTTCGTCTTTTGAATGACCTGTGACATCGCAGTTTGATGCGTATGACTCGATATCCTACCACTTACTCAACTGGTTTGCTAGTTTGTCATCTGCAATTGATGTTGCTGTTGTGGCAAGAGTTGCTGCCTGTTTCGCTGGTAGCGGTCCACTTAAGGCCCAGCCAATCTTTGACTTCACTGCCCATGGTGCAGCTTTGTCTTCTGACTTCTTGAATTCAAAAGGGTGATTAATGTCGTGACAGTCTTGTCCAAGCTTCACTTCTAGATCGTTTAGATTGTAGCTCTGGTTTGGCAAGTTCCTCAGTTATGGGTAGCGATCTTTTAAATCTTGCAGCTCCATAATTTGGTCTCCCAACTTCAGTTTCTCGTGCACATAGAATTGTACTGTTGTCAATGGTCGAGACTTCTCATGCGCTGAAACAGCTATCGGCACTATTTCAGACTTCACATACTGTGAGCCATGAATCCCTGCTACTGATAAGGACGCTTTTTGGCCTTGGAGTTGAAGTTTAGACACCACTGACTTGTCTACAAATGAAATTGAGGATCCTGAATCACACATTGCTAGCACATTTAGGCTTAAGTCTCTGGTTGTCAGCTTGATTCGCACCACTGGGAGTCTTCCTTGGGTGATGTTAGTTGCTACTGCCGTTGTAGCATCTGAGATATTCTTTGTAGTTTCCTTCTTCGGTAGGTCGCTGTGCAAAAGCCTGTTGTGTCGCCTTCCACAGCTTGGTACATTGCATGTCCTGCTTTTGCAGTCCTTGGACATGTGACCTGGTCTCAAACAATTGAAACACAGTCAGAACTTTTGGACTTGCTCTTGTCGTTCATTTAATTTCATCGAATTGAATTTTCATAAATCCAAACGGGGTGTTGTTCGTCTTTGAGGGGACATTAAAAATTCTTGGCTTTGCTTGACTCTTCAGCGTTTGAAGCAAAGGTACTCGTCTTCGGTTTATCACGGCTTTCAAATTTATTTCTGTCAAACGACAAGATTGTCTTTGCTAACAAGTTCTCATGAATTACAGCTTTGGAGGCAATCCACTCTTTGAAAGTAATCAGGTTGCCTCTCAGTAGTTGACGATCTTGCATGTACTGCAACCACTGTTCTCTCATTTGCAGAGAAAGTTTTCTCGTTGTTGAACTTAGCCCTACTTCGGCTTCTAGGTCTGATGTGTATCCAAGTTGAGTCAAGGTGTTTACCACGTTTGTAACCACATTTGCAAATATGACGATGCTCGTGGAATCGTCGTGTCGAATTGTAGGATGAGTATGTATTTTCTAGAATTGAGCGTTGACGTTGACATCTGATCTGCCATACTTCTCACAGAGTATATCACAAGCATGATAGTATGATTGAGAGCTGAATCCCATTCCCGATATTGCTGCTTTCGCTTGAACCGTGAGACTGGTCTTCAAGTATTGCATCTTTTCCGTATCGCTGATTGGCTTGACCTGACCAGTCTGGTCATTCCAGGGGGTCTCCGAAAACTCAGTCAGTTTTAGTTTTGGCAAGCCACTGGCACCACTGCTTGGTACTGGTTGGTAAATGACTTGGGGAGTGGTGTAATTCAATGTGCTCCTGTTTTTGCTCTCAGCAGACCTGTTTCGAGGGTTGTTAATGGGACTCTGACTTTTGTTTCTATCTTGAACTGCTGACGTTACCTATTGCTGAAACGTCGTCCTTGTCAACGGCGGTGCTGGTGGGTCCGTTACTCTAATTGGTTTACTGATTTCTGGTTTCTTGAGAATGCTCGGTTCAGTCAGTTGCGTTGAGAAAAGTTGCGTTGAGTTTGGAGCAGCGGGGTAGTTTTCGGGTAGGTGCTGAAACGTTTGTCATTTCTGTCCCGTGTGACTTTCGTTGGAGGGTCGATAACAACATTTGGAGATAGTGGCCGTCTAGGGACAGACTGTTGAGCCACTGATTCTGCCCATCCAGCTGTTCTTTCGTGATTTCGTTTTGATCCAACACTTTCTATGTCATCTGCCACTGATCCAGATGCTCTTGAGCTTTCTTTGGTCAGCTCAAGTTTCAGACGTCTTTGTTTTTCGTCTTCCTCTGCTTTCTTTCTTTCGTTTTCAACGGCTCGCTGCCAAAGACGCTGTTCGTCTTCTTGTTGTTGTATTTTTAGACGTAACTCTTGTTCTCGTTGTTGTTGTTGTAACTCTTGTTCTCGCTGCTGCTGTAGTTGCTGTAAAGGCAATTCTTCTTGCTGACGACAAAGTTCTATTTCCTCACGCTCCTGCTCCAACTCCAACTGCCGCTCTCGCAGTCGTTGCTCTGTTTCTTTCTTATATTTGTGTTTTCGAGCTCCATTTCATCTATCTTTCGCCTTCTCGATGATCGCGAGTTGGCGGTACTTGGTTGTTTTCTGCTTCCTTGCGTAGCAGAATGCCTGGAAGAGACCTCGACGTTCTGCTCAGCATATTCTAGTGCTCCATTTCCGGTATCAATTACAGTCTTGTTTGGGTCTTTGTCACCAACCGATGTAGATGACACTAACGATGTTTGATTTCCACAATCCTTGCTGAGCCTGTACTGCTTGATCAGGTCTCGATAGTAACTTCTAGCATTACTGAAATTCGCAAACCCTTGGGGACAAGCTTCTGTCTTCATTATTTGAAGAAATTCTGCGAAAATTGCATCTAGCTTTTCTAATAACCGTTGTGCCTGATTACACAGTATCTGTTTTTCGGAGTCGCTTAAATTTTCTGCTTTCAATTTCTTTTCGAGTTTCAACAATTCGTTCTCGATTGGAACAGATTCTTCCAATAATTTGTACGCTTGCGATGTATCTTTCCGATAGTCGACGACTACTGCGCGACATTCTTCAATGTCTCGGAGATCCGGTACTTTGTCAACTACCCATGGCAAAACTTTTCTTCTAACATACGCTTGGTGTCATTGTCAAAGCTTTCAAAATACTTTAGTTTTAATAGTAACCTCTGCTGTTGTCGGTTGTCTTCCAAGTTGTCGTACGTCTTGAAGAAACATCGATAAGCACCTTCGGCCGTCATTGTTTTGTTTTGTGTCAGGTAGCCTTCTAGCTCGTTGAGGTGTCTGGAGAAGGACTTGAGTAGGTCAGCTTGCTCTTTCTCTAACGTCTTGACTTGACCACTCGTCTTCCAATCAACTGTTTTCCAGTGTCTAGTGGGACTTTTGCTGGCCATCGTAGAGATTTCGTTCTGGTCCACCAAATTGAATCGAAGATTCGTTGCTGTTCGTGTTGTTGTTGATGTCCGAGTCGGCGGACCAAACGTTGCGGCTGCTCAAGAATCTCAGCGGAACCGATATATTACAGCCTGGTTCTCGAGTTTTACGCCGGCCTGGTTCTTCACTGGGTTCGATTGACTAACGATCTCGCTGAAATAATTAGTCGCTCGGACGTATTAAAGGGCTGTAATTTAATTTGGTTGATTGAAGTTAAGAAAATCCTTAGTGATAGTCTATGTTCAATCTCGTGCTGAAGTTTGTAAGGCTCCAGACAGTAGCTAGTATTGTTGCTAACTTCTCGTCAAGTAAGCTCAACTAACTTAAAACTCGCAAGATCTTAAGATCTGGCAAAACTTAACAAAGAGACTAAAGTTGTTAAAGAATCAAATTTTAGTCTATCTGAGAGTCATCTGCTCTTGGTAACAGCTTCTAATGGTTCTAAATACAATACGGTTTCACTATTCAAACAATTGGTTTAATTTAAATAATCAAATATTTATCATTTATAACATCATTGCTACTTGTTTCTCAATGGTCATGTTCACATAGTAAATGTTAAATTACTGCAATATTTACTTTTGTTGACATAAGCACTGATGGTTATTACGTGGCTCTGAATTCCTCGAATGTATGGTATTTGACCTTAAATGATCATCTAAAGTATAATAAAATAAACAACTTAAGAAGTTTAACAATAAAAAACAAAAAATCGAAAAATGCCAATTTTGCACCATTTAAGTGCTAATAGCCAC
>NC_134468.1:8520030-8522530 GCF_964194025.1 Convolutriloba macropyga
CAATTTTTAGTTTACAAATGGCTGCAGTTTTATATATATAAAGTTTTTTTTTGTTGAAAAATATGACGAAAACTGGAAAATTGGAACTATTTTTCTTAAATTTTTGCAGTTTTTCGTTTTTTTATCTATTTTTAGACAATATCTTAGCCTATTCTGATTGACCTATTGTTTTGCGAGCATCTGGACAACCAATTGGCCGAAAGGATTTTTTCTTTGAATTTGTATGCATTTGTAATTTTAAAAGCTTATTAACTTTTTCCAGTTTCTGCAAGTTGTTCTTAAGGACTTTTTTTCATAATTTGGCCTCAATTATTTCTAGAAAATTGACATAAGTGCTTTTAGTAAGTACCTGTTGTTTTGATTAAGTATTTTTGGCAGAGGTTGTTGTTTTAACATATTATGGTTTATCATATTATAGAAAAGAGAGTCATATCGCTGTATTCTAGAGAGCGAGATGTTGAGGTGTGAAAAAAAATTCTAAGCGAGCGAAATTTTTTTCTCTTACGTGCGGCATTTTAAAGAAGTTTTTTTTTCGTTTTTGTAAGAGGTTTGTTTATGATTTTGCTTTCACTTTAGGCTGGTTCTGGTAGTGGTTTGAAGATATCTGAAACTTAAGTAGAAAATCTGGTAAAAATCTGGAAAAAATTAACAAATTTTTTTCATATTACAAATGCATACAAATCCAAAGAAAAAATCATTTCGGCCAATAGGGTGTCCAGATGCTCGCAAAACAATAGGTCAATCAGAATAGGCTAAGATGTTTGTCTAAAAAGATGAGAAAAACGAAAAACTGCAAAAAATTAATGAAATTATTTCGTCATTTTTCGTCACACTTCTCAACAAAAAAATGTGACAAATAATGGCGAAAATTGGAACTACTTTTATTATTTTTTTGCAGTTTTTCGTTTTGTTTCTCTTTTTAGACAAATATCTTAGCCTATTCTGATTGAGCTATTATTTTGCGAGGATCTGGACACCCTATTGGCCGAAATGATTTTTTCGATGGATTTGTGTGCATTTGTAAAACTAAAAAATTTGTTAACTTTTTCCAGTTTTTTACTGCAATTTGTTTCTACGGACTTTTTTCAATAAAATGTCCTCAAATGTTTTTAGAAAATTCACAAGTGCTTTTAGTAAGCACCAGTTTTTTTGATGAGGCCTTTTTGGCAGAGATTTTTGTTTTGGGATCTGAGTTTATAACAAAATTTGATCAGATGTTTTTATCATATTTTAACAGAACGATTTCTTTGTTTTTATGGTTTTGTTTCAAGATAATCATAAATTAGTGGAGGCACGTTTCCTCTGTTGATTAGCTAGATGGAGTTTAAATGGATTTCCACTCCTAGTCGTTTCCGAATTCTTCCGGCTATGTTTTTTTTAAGATCTGTTCACTCATTTTCATGATTTTTGAAGTCAAATTGGAGTAATGATTTTGGTCACGCCGAAACAGGAAACAGAGCGGAAAAAGAGTGGTTTTGCGGCGTGAAATTTTTTCGCTCTAATCTTAAAGTAGAGTGAGAAAACGGTGTTTGAACGAAAATTCGTTTTCTCGCTAGGGTTTTTTTTTGTTCACATGCGGCAATTTCACTTTAGTTTTTACCGTTTTTTCAATTTTTGAACCAGTTATTTTTTTAAATGGTTTTCCCAATCCATTCATAGTTCATTCTAGGTCTAGTGTTTTGTTGGAATCAAATTTACATTTCTCGCTAGTGCTTTCTTGTTCTCCCTAGCGGCATTTCGACATTGATTTTCTGTTTTTTTTTGTTTCTCTGATCTGATTTTTTTTAGGAATGGTTTTCTCAATTCACTCATAGTCTGTTCTAGGTCTAGTTTTTTTTTATTTATTCAATGAAAACTTTTTGAATTGCTTGTCAAGATTTGTCCTGCTATGTCTTTTATTTCGTCGTCAATATTTTTATTATGACCATATGACGTCAAAATCGCTTCAAATATTCGTTCGTTCGGTCAAGAATTGTCAACTGAATTGCGTGCGCGAAGTCATTTTTCACTCTTATCGGAGCGGTTTTTTTATCATTCGCGTGATTTTTTGGTCACACGTGACTTACCCCTCTTTCGAAACCGACTTCCTCACTCTGAAATTGAAATTATTTTGCTAATTCAAAGAGAAAATGTCAAATGGGTGCTTGTCACTCTAATATATTTAGGAGCAGCTATTAGAAAGAGCATTAAGTTATACAGATTCTTAATCAAAATGTAACATCTCAGCCCTTAATGAAAACAGTAAGTTTCTTTTGGGTCTGTCATTGTACTTTCCTTTTGAGATTACAGATCTATGAAGCTATTGCGGGTATTTTCTGGCAATCTTCCAGCTATATTTCTTTTTTCGTTTCCCACTTTTTATTTAAATAGAAAGATTCAATTAATTTTCAATAAAAGAGTTGAAATTCAATGATATAGCTTATCAATCAAAATAATCGATAGAAATAAAAAAAAACTCGGAGAGCAAACCGATTAAAAATTACCCATGTTTTTGAGAACT
>NC_134468.1:8527530-8657530 GCF_964194025.1 Convolutriloba macropyga
TAGTTTTGCAATTCTTGACAAATTGCGTTATTTGAACTTGTGTTATGCTGAATATAATCCTCCTGTTTGAAAGACTAATTTATCATTCATGAAGTCTTATATGCTGCTTATAATTGAAATGTACAGTTTTGGACATTCGTACGTATCCGAAAATAAAAAATACCAGTGAAAGTTTAGTAGATGTCCCATCCAGGCTAAACACTTGTTCCATTTCTAACGCTGAGTTCTCGGTCTGTTGCGTTTTTGACAGACAGACAGACAGACAGACAGACAGACAGACAGACAGACAGACAGACAGACAGACAGACAGACAGACAGACAGACAGACAGACAGACAGACAGACAGACAGACAGACAGACAGACAGACAGACAGACAGACAGACAGACAGACAGACAGACAGACAGACAGACAGACAGACAGACAGACAGACAGACAGACAGACAGACAGCTCCTGATTAAAGATATAAGAAAAACAATGTCCCAAAAAGTAACTACCTATAACATGCTTAGTTTGTCTTTACAATTGTTTAAGAAAATCGTTCCGTTGTGTTTTTAATAAGTCTAAGGGACTAGAATACATATTAAAAAAACAAGCACGAGCATTTAAAAAATCACCTCAATCGCTCGAAAAAAAATTGTGAGACTTGTTGTTACTGCGTTGAAAAGTGCCATAGTATAAATTAAGTGATAGTATTGATAGTATGACAAATGAACTACAACGAACGGCAAATTTCAACAATCACTGAAATGTGTTAAAAACAAATAGTTTCAAAAGATTTAAAACTGTTAGATATGAATCCAAACTGTTAGGTAGATTGAAGTAGGCCTCATTGAGGAGCCAGTTGGATCTGCCATTCGAGAAACGAAGTAATAAAACAAGGAGAAAGATTTTAAAAACTATCACTAACTGATCACTAATCAATAATTATTAACCAATTAGCTGTCCTATATGCGAGAATCGCGTATGCGAGAATCCAGTATGCGAGAATCGCGTTTCATCTATTGGAACTTTTGTAATTAGGAACAAGAGACGAAAAGCTACAATAATTGAATTGCAACTGATCTACATCAGAAATTTTAAAGAGAATGAGCACAAACAGACATAAGTCAACTTAGGAAAGGCTATTTAGCATTGAGTGAGCATCGAAGTCATGCGCATAAAAAAATCACAAAACACTATATAATGTATCCCGAATGCGCGAGTACAAAACGAAACTAACTGGTAATGCGATTATCAGGTATAACAAAAAAATGATATTAGTCTCGTTGACCAAAATTCCCCCTCAATGGAAAAAGATTTAAAAAGCATGACAATGAAACGATTTAGTGTAACAGCAATTTTTAGTACAATCAATATATAATTCAATATTAAAGCTGAATGCATAGATTGAGGAATTAGGCCTTCCTCGTTTAGTTTTGCAATTCTTGACAAATTGCGTTATTTGAACTTGTGTTATGCTGAATATAATCCTCCTGTTTGAAAGACTAATTTATCATTCATGAAGTCTTATATGCTGCTTATAATTGAAATGTACAGTTTTGGACAGTCGTACGTATCCGAAAATAAAAAAAAAACCGGAAAAGTTTCCAGTGAAAGTTTAGTAGATGTCCCAACCAGGCTAAACACTTGTTCCATTTCTAACGCTGAGTTCTCGGTCTGTTGCGTTTTTGGCAGTGCGCTGCTGCTCCCGTATGCAAATGTCTTATCGGTTGCCGAGTCCAATTATGTGATGCTAGGGCTAATTTTTGGCCCAGTTTGACTTTGCGCTAGCAGAGGGGATGCAATGGTCTCGTTCATGTCTAAAATTGCGTTCTGCACCAGTTCAAATTCTTACTTTTTTGTTGGGGTTGAGTGTATGTATCTGTTTTCTAGATATCGCGATGAGGTAGACATCCCTTTGTGCCATCATTGTGTGCGATCCATTTTGTTTTTTTCTTTTTGATTTGCTACTTCGGTCTCCAAAACCAAAGAATTGTAATTTTCATATTTGCTCTCCGCTTGTGCTTGTGCTCCTCATGGGCGAATTGGGGTAGATTTTTGTCACCTGAAGATACTGTTTGGCCTATGAAAGTTGGATTAGCTCTGCTCTTTTGATTGAGATTGGAGTTTCCTCGTGGTGTCTCTTTGCTATTCTAATTTTCAGGACTCGGATTGGTTGGACTCGTGGATAATTATACTCGTTGAACGTCAGCTCCCTCTGCAGTGCGCCTTCTGCGTTTTTACAGAAAGTGTCCGTTAATTCGTTTACAAACTTCCGTAGTATGAGCAATTAATTTTATATCTGGCGGTGAATTAGGGTGATGGTCCGGTCGTCTGTTCGCATAGATGGCGAGGGGAGTAGATCCATCTTTTTTTCGCGGAAACAACCATACTTCGTTGACTCTATTTGAGTTGAGATTTGAATATTTACTTGAAACCACTCCTAAACATTCTTGCAAAGTGGTTTTTTCCATTGCAAATTTTGCAAATTTGAGTATTCGCAGGGCAACGTGGTTCATGATCTTTATCGTATTTTAATCGACAGATGCGCTCCTAGTGCCCAAGGTTTGCGTGATAATATTTTACAATGGATCCAAGTTCAGTGATTATGATAGAATTAGATAACTGGGATTGCTTTCTATTGCATTTTGATTCAAAATACTTAGTTCGTAATTTTTAAAATGCGAAGAGTTTGCTTTAGATATTGCGATTCTTGATGTTGAAAAAAACGTGTCTCTAATGAACTCTTGTTCTAGATTATTTGACTTACAGTTTCCTGCTATTTCCGTTTTTGCACCGAAAAAAAATGATTCAGTGATTCGTCTTTTCTAGTTTCCGACTCCAATTTGTGAATCTGTCAAAAGTATTTTTTTAAATCTCTAATGAGTGTTGTTTCCATCAAGTCCTACTTAATTCTATTTTTTGATTTTACGTGTGGAATCTGTCTGTGTGTGGATCCTGTCTGTGTAATTGTTTGCGACCTTTTCTTCCGATACCTTATATTGGAAATGAACTTGCCTTCTGGTCTGCTATTTTCCATGGTTCTTCAACACACATTATGTCCAATTCTATTGTTCTGCAAGATTTGTTCTCCAAGTTTGATCTATGTTGTTTTTTTTTGTGTTTGCCTTTCACGTTCGAATGTCAGAGTTTAATCTAGTATCGGTTCTTCGTTTTTTAGTCTGTTCGGAATTATTGCGTCTTTGGGTACACGAACTAGGAGTATGCCGAGGTTTTCTGTCTCTAGCAATGCGAGTTTCGCGTAAGAACGCCAGTTTTCCCATTGTATGGTTGGTTCCTCTGATTGTCCTTCCCTGAATGGCTCAATACGAAATGGTGTTTTGCTGCGCCATGTCATAGTTTAACCCGAATCCAGCATGCCAGAATCGCTTTTCATCTAATTATATCTTTTACATTTTGGATCAAGAGACGAAAAGTTACTATTATTGAATTGCAAGTATTCTATATAAGAATATTTAAAGAGAATGAGCTCATACATAGGCAGACAAAAGGCCATTTAACATTGAGTGAGCATCGAGGTTATATAACAATAGAGGTCCTTGGCATAATAAATGAGGTCATCGTTTACTATAATATACACCTGATGCAAAACGAATCTATTTGGTAACGCGATTATCACGTACTATACGTTAATGATATGAGTCGCGTGTACCTCAGACTCGCTTAACAAAAATTTTGATGATCGACGGTTTTTTGATGGTCACGGAGTTACCTAATTTTTTGGCTAATTCAGCTGATTAACAGTAAAAGTAAAAGTGCAAAAATAATATTTTAAAAATTACACTATTACACTATAATATTTTAAAGGTCAAATATTTACACTTTTCAGTTCATTCTTTGGAAAATAAATTCGGTCCTTGTGCCATATTTTTCATAGTAATGTTTATTAATAAAGATCACTGTATAATGACACTCTTCCTCTAACTATGTGAAGCAGTTTACAACAATCCAGGGGGCAAAAAATATCAAAATTTTTTAGCAATTTAATTTTTTTTACAACAATTATGATTTTCTAGAATTACGAGCAAGTGAGCAGAGTTTATCAGTAGCAGCTGTGGTTGTGCTAGTAATCCTCCTTCTATTTTTACTGGCTTGGTTTATAGTTGGAAACGTGTACGTGTTCGAAAACTGGCAAACAGTGGATAGCGACCCTAAATCATGCAATGAACTGGTTTACTATTTCGCTTTCGCTGTCATTGTTATGGTTTATGTTGTTGCTCTTGTAACGTGTTGTTTATGCTGTATGATTGTGTGTACAACTGCTGTCGTTGCTGTAGAGGAAAGACAGCAGACCCAAAAGAAGGGTTAAAAACCCGAAAAATGTTGAAATCTCCATTCGCATTGTTTCCTTTTCAACCCAGAAATATACAATGAAAATTGCCATTGTACACCTCTATGCTGGTATATATCAGTTTTAATGGATGTTTTAGCCTCTCCGTCAAAAACATTAACAAAAAGCACTGACAGCTGCTAAAATACTATTAGGAGGGCAATATTATATAAAGTTTCGATTTGGTAATAAATATTTTCGTAAAAATTATGGGGAAAACTTCTGATTTAAGGTTTGTGAAAATTAGGTGATCATGATCACATAATTTTCACAAACCTTAAATCAGAAGTTTTCCCCATAATTTTGGCGAAAATATCTTTTTTACCAAATAGAAACTTTATATAATATTGCCCCTCCTAATAGTATTTTAGCAGCTGTCAGTTTGAGTTTTTTTTATGCGTGCACATATAAAAAACTCAAACTTCTTGAAAACCGAAGTGAAAATTAAAGTATCTCTATCGTTTTTTTTGAAAAGAGATGCTTTATAAAATACAGTCAAAATTTTTTTAAAGTCATTTGAGCGGGGAATACGCAAGCATTAAATAGTGAACAAAAACTAAGGAACAACTATTCACACGGTTCGTAAGGAAATTGCTCACAAAAGAAACAAGAAAATTCCAAAAGGAAAATCTTTCTCTACCGTCTTATTTTCTCGCCTCGCAAAAGTTTCCATTGATTCAAATTTTGAATGGTTAGTTGATCTTAGCCAAATTTGCCCAAAAATTTGCAGGTTGTTTTTTGGACTTCTAAGATAAAGTTAATTTTCTAGGAGGACTTTTAAAAAAGACCAGGTATGCAATGCGGCTTTGCCTGGCAAAACTAAGTTACATTTGAATAAAAACATCAAAATCAAAGCACCTTTGAATAATAGGATTGAAAGAGAAAGTCAAGTTGAGAGAAAAAAAATATTAAAGATTAAATTATTTCCTAATTTGATCAACTGAGCAATTCAAGCTCGGTGAAAAACTTACTGAATTTTCTAAGCAAAATTGATTTGTGAATCGCGTGAGTCGAATTATTTTAGACTTATGTACTCGCTCGGTAAGAAAAAAAAACAAGAAAAAACGATCAAATTGCCATCAGGATAGTTTTCAGTTCAGACGTTGAATGCGTATCAAGTATTTACCGCTAATGATTGTGTTAATGATTACATCTTTAAATGTAGAGGAGAATCACTCAAATATTTGAGGCAACTTTTTGGCCTTCATTTTGGCTCACTTATAACAAAATTCATTCTTCATAAAATAGTTTTCTTTCATCAAAAGTACAGACCTAACAACTGCTGACATGGATCTTTGTAAACTCAGATAGGGGTACCGGAACTCGGAAGTGCCGATAAATCAAAATTCCCCATTGATAAATGGCAAGTACTTCCAAATCTGGCCTTCCTAAACAAAAAGTTTCCTTTCAGAGAAATGCTCATGTCTCAGTTCGACACATTTTTTTGTTGATGATACATTGTTTTAAAGATTTCTTGTTTTCTTTGCATTTTCTGTTCTTTTCATAGTCTTACGACTTAATTTCGGTATTCAAAGGCCCAAATGTCTTCCTTAGGAGGTATCATTTAACTTAACCAATGCGTTTAGTTGAAACCTATGACTTTGAAAGAAATAATAGTGAACTTTTGAAGTTCGCTCTTCTGAACCGAATATCTGTAATTTGTAGCTAAATCACAATAAAAACAGGTCGCATCCTCTCTCTAATGAAATGAAAATAAACCATTTTTGTGCTTTTATGATTTCAATGATCATTGTTTCAACTAGATACAACGACTTTTCACAATAGTTCCGGGATTTTGGATATTTGCCTGTAATTGCGGTTCTTTTTGTTGTCGTATGACATATTCTGAATAATGACAGTTCACAATTGCTTCCATTGGAGGTAAAAAACCTTTTGGATGCTTCCGGTTAATAGCTAACAGTTTTAAAAACTTTGAATCATTTGTTTTCAAAATTGATAGTGCGTTTTTTGAACTTTTGCCTCTGTTCTTCTTTTAGTCAACTTGTGCCTTAGTCTCAATAAAAACAGGTCTTGTACAGTTTCTTGCGAACAAAACGCTTATTTTTAATTGTTATGATGTTTCAACTACTGGTTTTACCACTTCGACACTTTGGGTTTTCATAAAAATTTGTGAGTTTTCGTTACCAATGGTCTTTTAAACTTTGAAAAACTCTGAATTAATAAACAAAATGCACCAATATGAATTGATGAAAGAAAAATTCTCCGGATGGGGGTTACTTTAAAGGTGATCATACATTATTGACACTGGGAGGCTCAGTATTTTATTTCATACAAAAAATAGATTTTCAGATTACAATTAAGAAAGAAATTCCTGCCGAACATTGAATAATAAACAATTTCTGATTTGGGTAAAATAACGGAAATGATATCTTTTGAACTAACACTAATAGTTTTTACGTTTTGATTTTTTCAATTTTCCCATTTCATTTCTAAACAAAGCGTTTTCAGACAAAGCACTAAAGAAAAATGTTGATCCAAAGTGGATCAGAAGGTTGGCTATAAAGCAATTTTACACCCCAAAAAAAACTGGTTCGAAAATATCTTATTGTTTCCTAAACATATAAAAGGTAATGAAATCAGACATTAACTCGGAAAAATGAATTTTTTATAAGCTCAGACATGAGATGTGAAGCAACGCACAAGAAATCTAGTGTTTACTGGGTCAAATCATTTGGTTATTATTTACTTAAAATATCGCCATATACCGCATATTTTGTCTCTCATTTGTTAAAGTATACTTCCTTCAAATTTACTATTTACCATTCCTTCAATAAAACTAAATTAGGAGGAGGAGAATTTATAAAACGAATGGAGACTGGGATAAAACCCCCTGTGCTGTATTGATTGAGTGAAAATGAGTGCTTTACTTACTTATCGTACAAATCTATCTTAGTCGAACTCCGACGGTTATCTCGCAAGGTTTTGCGAGGGATGGTTATGTTGCAACAGTTTCTGCAATATCTTACGATTTGTCACAAGATTCATGCACGATATTGCAAGGATCTTGCAGGATAATTGCTGGTAATCGTCTAGGGTATACATTATAACTACGAGCAGTTATGTCACCAAATTTTGTATCAATGATGTTGCTGTTTCTTTTATCAAGAGCAAATGTTTTTTGACAAATATTAATAGTACTGTATTTAAAAAATCTTGATCACTTTCTTTTGCTTAAATTGAAGGCTCAAGCTTTTCAGGGACATTTTTAAACCAATTATCTAACTGCAGAAGTTAAAAGTAAACAAATTATGGTGGGAAATGTTTCTGAAATTTCTCAATTTCGATTATTGAAACTTTGTTAACTTTCTAATACCTAAACCTCTCCGTCCTATATTTCTAGTGCAATTTTGGTATTTTTGTTATCAACTAGAGAAAATTTTGGTAAAAATTGGAAACGGAACACTAGAAACTTGCTCACGTGTAGTAAGGCAGCCCCGATATGAGCTCTTTTTATAGCCTTAGGTTCTATAGAGAGAGAGAGGTACTTATTCGTGCGTGCGAAGTATATTTAACTAACTCTAAGGGACTGACCGATTCAGTAAACACTACAGTAAACTTCAAATAGAACGACAATGCTTTTATATTAAGGCAGACCCGAGATGGGCTCCTTCTACAGCTTTAAAGTATAAGGAGCCAGGGCTACTTATTTCTGCGCGCGAAGTAGGCCTACCTATATCTCTCAGACTAACCGACTCAGTAAAACACAGAAGACAAACTTCTATTATTACGGTGGTAATAATGTACAGCACTGGAGTCAAGAGCATACACAATTGCGTCAATTGCTGCACATGCGATATAAGTCCCTGCGACTATTTTTTACGAGAACTTCTGTAACCAGTCAATGTTGTTTGCGTCATTTGCGACCTGCCTGATTTACGAGACAACTTTTTAAATTTATACAGAAAACGAAGGTTATACAGTTTTTCGACTTCCAGAACTTTTATTCGGTTCACGTTTGATTTCAAGCAATTCAAATATGCTCTTCGAAGAACTACTAAGAACTCATTTAAATCATATATGACCTAATATGGAATCAAATAGAGTTGCATGATGGGTCACCCAGGTTGTTATCACAAGAAATTTATCACTGTTTTACACAATTTTCTATTTCTTTTTTTGACCATGTAATCTCAGCCCTGTTCCTGCTACTTGAGAATCATCTAATTTTAGGCTGACAAACACGTACCATCAGACAAAGTCTCCAATGCTTCGCAGCTGTTGACGCGCTCTCTCCGGGTGTCTGAAAAAATAAACTTGAATCTGGATACATTTCTGCATATTCTAGGTTAACCAAGATTGCTAAAAATTGCTAAGTTCTCTCTATATAAAAGAGAATAGTGTCTTCTCAGTCTCTGATTGGATGGAGGTGTACATTCAGTATTTCTACTGCTATATCCATCCGGCGTTAAAAGTTTTAAATCCGGATTTGAGAACTGTAGTAAAAATACGTTAGATATGTCATCCTCGTTGAAAGGTGGGGTGAAGAATTGTGCCTTCTCTGAAGTGAACTCGACTTGTCTCTCCGCTTGACGTCCTTGTCAGTAAAATGATGACTAGTGTCGTCAGTGAGGGAATCGTTTTGATTGTAAAACCAGTAGGATTGTCAGTTACAGGGTGTGCTGGCCAGTGACGTCTGTCCTGTAAGAGTATGCCCAACTGCTCTCACTGTCATATAGAGAGGATTTGTCCCCAGTTGGAGGATTGCCTGTAGTCTGTAGTCTGTCTGGTTTGTACGATGAGATTTCTGTTTGATTCCACCTGGTACAAGGTTTGAACCAGTCGAATTTACCAGCTTACCTACTGGTGGAAATTCATCCTTTAGATACTTTGTAAGCTGCTTTCCCTATATAATTTATTAGTCAAATTTAACGCCTTCTTTTAGTAAGCCCCAACCGGGAGGAAGAAGAAAAGAAATGATCTTAATCTTCAATTGTATGAAAGAAGAAAGGTAGTTAAACAATAAATAAATAAGGAATATATTCAAGAAATATAAAAAAAATTGAGTGAGTTTTTCAAGAACAGTGAGTCTTGGATTAGAGGGTCTGCAAAACCGATGTATGGTATAGGGCTGTGGCTTTTTTCCGGTACTCGAGCTCGAAGTCCGGCGCTCGATTGTCTGGATTGCGGAAGAATGCCAAAAATTCCGGATCACGCGCCAGACAAGCAGCGAGCGCACGGGGGTGTAGGTCAACGTTGGGCTGTAACGCGAGAAGATGGCTGAAGATCTGAATCTCTTCCTGTGAGGGCTCGCGATTGTCAAATTTATCGCCATCCAGTCCCTGTAGAGGAGGTTGAAAATGTGACCATGGATACACTTCGTGGCTCTTTCCTCTACACATTGCAAATACGCGATTGGGACGAGAATGGGGAGGTTAGTTTTTGCGTAAAGAGGTGAAAACAAAAAATAGTTCTTGATGGGGTCAAAGTTCCGCAGGGTGCCTTCACAATAACTGGGTTGTATTATATAACTATAATTAATATAATAAGGCGAGGTCAATTCGGTGTTTGCGTACTGTAGACGCGAATCCATGTGAATAAGTGGGTCGGTTCTCGGGAAATAAATAATTGTGCACCGTGTGGAGCATCTTTACTCAATTTAGTTTGTGCGTGGTGTTGTTTACATCCATCTGTGTGGGATGTAGGAAACCGAATCGTAAATAGAATGGATCCTACTTGTAATAAATTCAGTAGGGGGCGGTGTCGCGAGTGAAGAAATTATTCAGATAATCATTCGGGCTATCTGCAAGGGCGATGAAGTATTTTGATTGGTGCCAGAATCGTTCTGTGAAACGATGATTAACAGGGAAGTGGAGACATTCCAGTGGAAGGTCCCTGTCCCGTCCCTCTTGAACGTATACATTCTCCAATTGTCCAAGAGAGCAGGAACTTGCTGTGGGTTCGAGGGTGTGTTGAGGTGGAGTGGAGGTATAGTATATTTAATTTGCTCCAGCACGTGAAAATTCTTTGGACGGTATTAATACCGAGGGGATTGGTGAAATCGTGGAAACGGAAGTTTGGTGGCCGCTGGGTAATCCCTTGTGTAGGTGCAAAGGGATTTCCTCTGCCACGAGAGGATGAGGGCTGTGGGCCTCGTGAATGATTTGCAGTGTGATGAGCAGGCGATTGTGAAGCCTGTATTGGAGAGGAGTGGAATGGATATATTTCATTTGCAGTCGCTCGTGGGCGTCATCTGGGTGAGGGGTTGGTAAAAGGATAATTGTCCGTCGATGTTGGTCGATCGTAAGTGGGTGGTTGCGGAAAGGTCGGTTGTGGCCTGAGAGGCGGTATAGTCGGGCCGTACAGCGGTTAGGGTACTGGCGGACGCTGTGTGCGTGGTGTGGGCATCACTGGTGGCGGATAAACCAGCGGCTGCAATCGTGGTCGTGGTCCACGGATTCTTCCAGAGTACGCCCAATTGGGGACGACGGTCTCTGGTGTGGAGCGGCCAGACTGTTCCGCTGTGGCTACTTCATCAGCCTAAGAGGGAATGCTAGTAGGCTGGGATGGTGGTTGTAATGTAGAGGCTGCTGTGTGTTCAGTAGAGAAGAGTGGAGGTGGCTGTGGTACCAGGTTGGTTCCCTTGACGAGCAGTTCTTGTGACGAGCTTTGCGGTCCTACAGGAACTGAAAATGAGCTCATGTCGCTGTCTATATACCGGCGGAGTTCACCTGAGCTGGAAGAAGAGGTGGTGGGTGAAGACATTGAGTTTGCCCGAGCATAATTAGCCATGTCCACAGACTGTGGCTGTGGGGAAGATTGAGCCATCGTGAAGAGGGCTGATGTTTGCATTTCGCAAACTGGCTCGGGCACTGGAGGTGGCAGCACCAATGGGGTGAGGGGTGAGGGCAGAATGTCCGCAATCTCCAGCTTGATAAGGTCGTATGCCGTTGGGTCGACATTTGGGGGAATTGGTGAAGCTCATTCCCGTCTTGTAGAGGCGCTAAAACAAAAATTTTTAAATACGAGTACTAGATAGACCTTAGATAAGCTCTTCTCGAATTTCCTGATAATCAGGATCATCATCAAAAAAAGTCTCTTGAGAGTGAAATACCATGTGAGCTTTTACGTTTGATTGGATGAAAGGTACGTAATTGTAAGGACAGAAAATCAGTTTTTTTATGTGAGTCTATTGGTGTTTCGTAGCATTGCTAAATAGAGATTGGTAGCGTAGAACTGTGATGTTTGTTTGAATTATTGAGTACTGGAGAAGAGAATTTCTTATAGAAGTTTGCAAACTTTTTGTGTAATAGATTCAACTCATTGTGAGAGTGTGGATTGCAACTGTCGACAGAGTATCTACGTCGTTTCTTAGGTAATAGTGGTTTATATTGTGTGGAATCAGATTGTAATACATGCAATATTGTTTGAGAGAATACTCCAAACAATCCGGAGGTGATGATTTTAGCCAATGTGATATTGGGGCCTAAGAGCGATTTAAGATTGTACGTGTTAAATCCACTGCGAAATAGGCCAAATAGGCACTGTAAAAAATTAAAAACAGTCCATATTATGTCTAATTCTTTTAATACGTACCAAGGGTATCCAAAGACTCCTATGAGAGATTCTTTTAAAAAGTTGCCATTATTTAAATCACGCCAGTCAAGACGGGGAAGGTTGTATTCTTTTCCGTTAAAAAAGAGGTTGTTGAAGTAATTATTATATTCACTTTGTAATTGTGAGAATTGTGCTTGTAATGCAAGATCTGCAAAATTTACTGCTTGTGCTACTTCAAATTTCTCTGCTGCGTCATCAACTAATTGGTTAAATTGCATTTTATCTGTAGATTTAGTCCAGTCAAGTCGACTGTAGATGTTGAGTTGTTGGCCGGTACAATCTGCGTCGATGAAGCTATTTTCTACTTCATCGGGCGTTAAATTTCTAACGGGATTTTGCGCTTTAATTGGATAGGGTGTTAAGCGATATGTGTCATCGCCGTCTGCATCGAGTAAAATTTGTTGATCGAAATTATCAGATTTACATGTTGCTTTAACAGACCAGGGGAAGGTCTTACGTATAACTTGACCAACGGACTGTAGTCTATTTTGGTAGTAGATAGGAATGCGTTCGAAACATTAATTTTCTAATACATATAAGGGTGATGAAACAACTTCACATTGGAAAAGTGAAATTACGTTGGAACGTTTTAGTGTAGTCAATGTGTGTCGCTGTCTTGTGATGATATATCCCACGATTGGAAATTTTTGTGTTAATAAGATAAAAGCTGTCTGTTTTAGATCGCGGTCAAGATCGCAAAGTTTTTTATAAATAGAATGACTCGTGTGGTCCATTTCTAATAAGATTCGGCTAATCAAATAGTCGATTTTTGCATCAATCTGTACATTTGAATGTACAGCACCAAACCAATTTTGTTTTCTAAAAAGTTCAAAATTTTCAGATTTACGATGAACGGGTGACTCTTGTGGTATAAGATATCCAATTCGTACATTAGCTTTGGTATATTGTGTGATGGGAGTTGCGCCTTCGGGAACTGTTACGTGTGTATCTTTAATTTCATTGATTTTCGGGATCCCAAATAACTGTGGCTTTAACAGCGTGGTTGGAAGGACAGTAGATTCTTTCAAAATCACATTTAATTTGGATTTTCCCATAGTAAATGCTTTCTGATTTTACATCACAGGCGTGTGTGATTTTTGTAAATTGAAGTGACCATCATAGTGTGTGGATGACATGATATTCGTGTTCAGTATTTCTACCTGGACAATCATTCCAGGGGTTATCAGTGGCGTTTGGGATCCATTCATGGTCCCTTGGATTATTAACCATGCTTCTGTGTTGAAATGCAAAAGGTTGATAGCGATCAGGTTGAAAACCGCTTTTTTTGGCTTCTATATTCGCTTGCCAGTGTGGGTCATCGAGTACACCAAATTGTATTATTTGTGGGTGGTAGTGGTGTTTACTTATGAGACCAACGCGTGCAAGTTCCCTACGAGCTTCAATTTCTGTGGGAAAGAAAGGTCTTTCCATATTGTTGACATACCAATTATCGTGATCAAACCTGAAGACTCTTTTAAGTGCGATTTTGGGACAGAAGCTTTCTTGGTTGCTAAGTTTAGCGTGTATGGCATAGGCTCGTACCTGAAGTGTTCGAATTTATGAAAATATTTGCACTTGGGCGGGGAATATTTGAAAATCTGCGGGTTTGATTTTACATTCGCCAATTTTATTGAGCTAATAATAATGCATATTTGTGATATGCTTTGGGGAACAATCATAAGGTATAACTATCAGGTCCTGTACGCCTGATTTAAGTTTGGAAACGTTGTGTTGCTCTACTTTATTTGGTTGTCTCATTGAAATTGGGTGTGAGAGGAACAAATTAAGCAATAAGAGAATTAAATTTGTAATGGACATGTGTAAGAGAGTCCAGAGTGTAGACATAATATCCTGCCGTGTTCTTGGTATATCTATCAAATTCATAGTGAATTTTTGGACAAATAAAAGGTGAGGGATTAGATTTTACTCTGAAAATAGGTGGTGCGGCACCTTGTGGGTGAAAAATTAACTTGTCTTGCTCTACAACAATTTCGAGCGAAAAAGTCTTTTTCGACTGTTTTAATAGATCGTGTGCTCTTTGTTTTTGTACTGGTGTGATCTTATATGATTTAGAATTTCTTTGTTGAGCCCAATTATGAAGTTTTGCGCCATTATTATGATCTCCGAAAAGGGCGGGAGGGGGAACAATAAATATTGGATCAAGTTTTAGTGGTAAAGTTGAATAAGTTCTAGTAGTATCTGGATGTTTTCCGATACAGTGGTGAGAATGTTGATCGGGATCAAGTGCTGATGAATTAAAACTGAGTGTTATTATAGGTGTAGTACCTTGGAAACTGAGCGGTAGTTTATTTTCAGAAGACGGTGATGAATTGACTCTATTAAAAGAGTGATTCCAATGGGCTTGTGAGAGTAAGCGTTCAATATTAGAGTTGGTCCTTGTGGCGGATTAAAAAAATTACCTGCAATTTGTGATGGCGTAGGTGAAGAAAATTGAGAACTGAGTGGGTCAGATATAGAAGTGTCTGAAATTAAACTGGCATTTTGTGGTGTATCAGTGATATTTGAAACAGTGTGAAATGGTTGTGGCAATTCGGAGCTGTGTGTTTTGTCGGTGTTTGCAAACTTTATAGGCTGAGTGGAGAGTTGTGCAGTGTTTGAACAATTAACTAATTCAGTTTGTGGTGCTTGTATAATAGTTGTTGTTTGGCGTGTCGTGTTAGATAGGAAACCGGAGTAGGCTAGCAAAGTTTGTGTGTTTATGTGGTGGGGTTGTTGTTGTTGTTGTGCTTGCGTTTGGTGTGTTTGCGTTTGACTTTGAAGGAGGGATACGGGATTACTCATTGTGAGGTAAAGTGGGGGGAGTGTCCAGTAGGAGGAGGTCTATCTGTAGATTTGGCAGTAGTAATGACTGAGTATGGGTGTTCCTCAGTTTCTTGTGTTTGTGGTTTTTTAAAGAGTTTAAATGATGACTTTTTGGGGGTGGATTGTTTAGTCGCTTCACTGTAATAGCTACTAGAGGATTTTGAGACGGGGGAGCACTTGGGTTAGTGTTGGGTTGTTGATTAGAGGACGCAATTGTGACAATAGTCTCTGGCCCAGAATGGGCAATTATCGCAATAATAGATTTTATAGTTAGTAGAGGTGGGGATAACAATTATTAAAAGATTTAAAGTCGATACACTAACTCTGATTGCTGCGGAGGTTGACTTTGGTGGGATGACATAATGCAGATAGATGAGATCTAAAAAATCAGCAGAGAAAACTATTAACAATTAATCAATCGAATAGTCATTTCGTTCGAATGAAAAGATAGTATGTGGATAGATGGTTTCACTTTGTGCTGTTGTTGTTTTGCGAGTTTTTGGTATTGTTCATCCCACCTCAGAAGTTCTTTAGTATATTTTATATCCTACGAGGCTGGGATAGCGTCAAGATTAATCGTGTATACAAAGTCTGTATAAAGAATTTCAGAAAGATTTGGTGTTGCTTGTGGTGGGAAAATTGGGAAAATAGGGCGATGTGTTTGTTACTAAAGTCTTGAACATGGAAAACCCATTCACAAAAAGTGTGTGAATATAAGATATTGTCTAAATTGTAAAAACCAACCTGTTTAGGTTTGAAATTCTGGATAAAATGAAAAGAATCCGCGTATGCTGTTCTTTGAAATAATACTTCCAGTCTGTGCTGTGAAGTAATGTGCATATCCATTTAGTTTAGGAGATAGAGTTGCTTTCAGTGCTGTGAGACCGAAAGGGGAGAAGTAAAGCAGAGTTGTCGTTTCTGTTTCAGCTGAGGTACTGCTTGGAGCAAAGGCTTTTCGTTGATTGTTAGGAAAGAACTGTACTGTGTTACAATTCTTTTTGAGATTAGAGAGAAGAGGTGAAAAATAAAAATTGAGAGAAAAGCTTAGAAAAGAAATTTTTTCTAAGTGTATAGTTGAAAAAGAGGCTTAGAAAACTTTAGTTGAAAAAGAGGCTAAAGAATGTAGAAAAGAGTGAAGAGAGAATTATTGAAGAGAAATATTGAGAGAAGTTTGAAGAGAGAAAGAGGCAAGTAGATTGATAGAGTGGTAGACTGAGAGGTGATTTTAGACAATATGATATACCCTGATCACGACTTTTTGTTCGGGGGAAAGGTTACCGAATCATATCTTGGCAAAACATTGAGATTAGGGAATTTTTCCCGGACCGAGCCGTGGGTCAGTTGTTAACTTAATTTTTGGTTAATTTCCTTTTTATTATTTTTGTGGTGAATGGCCTGTAATCCCCATCCTTTTATTTCCTGATGGAGGGGGTTTTGTGGTTCTGCTAGGGTATTAGGTTAAGAGACAGTTCGTATTCTTTGTTTACCATATTAAAAAGCTTGATAACTTTTCTCAGTGAAATTAATTGTATTACGGGGGAGAGGGGCAAAACTATGCGATTTATCCCTCTCGAATAGGAGAACGAGGGAATTGTATTTTTTTTGGAATTTTTTTACTAGGTATTTAGTGTGTTATGCTAAATTGTGTTCGGCTAACTAAAGCGAGAAGAGTACTTTTCTGTGTTAGAAGAATGGGGGTTGTATATGCTTATACGTTCGTCGTTCTTGAAGCCAAAATTTTTGTTTGTGGTATAAAAACTCTAAAGTTTTTCGTTGGTTGGCTTCTGAGACGAGTGTCTCTTGTAGTGTAGTTTTCCAAAGTGCTTTCGGGTATTTCAGACAGGCTACAAGGTGTTGGAGGGAAAAGTCAATTGTTGATGGTATGTCTGGGATGGCTAGACTAAACGAGACAGACTTCGACTTGTCGATTGTCGGTTTTCTAGGATGGGGTCCTAATAATGATCTATCCGAGAAATGTTTCTCTATTTATTTCTGAACGAAAAGTTCTTTCGGGTAATATGGTATAGTATTACTTCTGTGACGGGTGATTTGTTTACAAGAAAAATCTAGTTTACAAGTAACCAACGTGGGGATGTCAATTATAACGTCAAATTTTTTGTGGTTGGATCTTTTTTGATATTCCAATTTGTGTGGCTTTATTTAACACTAAAACATATGTATTAATTTTAAGTGGTTGCGCCGTTCCAAAACGGTGATTTATACAAGTGCGTAAATGTTTATTTTGGTTTACATAGTTGTGATCTTCATTATAAACTTCCGAGTGTATCTTTTTCACGATTGAGAAAACAATGTGCAAAGGTTCCTTTCTGTAATTTTTTAATTTGTGGGTGACGACCGAGATGATCACTATGTGTATCTTTAGGTGAGGAATTACAGAATGAATTGAAGGAAGGTTTACAATTTCCAAAGCTATCTGCAGTGGAAGATTAATTAAAGATTATGGGTTTCTTTGGCTTTTGGCCAAATAGCATTTCATAAGGTGATAAATTCATATTGGTTCTAACTTGAGAATTAAATGCAAAAAGAAATACATTTACTTTCTGTGACCATGTGTCGTATTGTGTTTCTAAAACTGTGGAAGAAATGTGTTTAATTGGCGATTAATATTTTTACAAGTCCATTGGACCATGGTGCATACGGTCTTCGTGGTTTAAATTGTACATTATATGTGCGGCAAAAGTGTGCAAATTCTCCGTTAATATATTCATTACCATTATCGGTTACTAAAATATCTGGTATTCCAACTTTGACAATCCAGTGGTCAAATAACTTGATGAGTGAATTTGTGGCATCATTTTTTGAGAGAAGGGTGCCGTACAACGTAATGTGTGAATGCGTCTCCGATGACATAGACGTAAGAATTCCCAAACGAAGACAGGGAAATTGGGCTTTTAGTGTCCTTTGAAATACGATGAATGAAGTATGGTGAAACTTCTAAGAATGGCTGTTGTGGAGCCATGAGGAGGTTTGGCATGGATTTGCTCGATTGGCAATTCAAACAATATTGTGTAAGTACTGCAATCCACGTTTGAAAATTTGGGAAGTAGTAGTTTTCTGTGATTGTTGCGTGTGTTTTTTCACGACCAGGGTGACCTGAAAGATCGTAAGAATGTGCAACGTGAAGTATTACCAACGGAAGGTAGAAATTGGTAGACAAATTTTTGGTGGGCTTGTTTCTTGTATATAGTTTAAGAGATGATTGTTTTCATTGAATTTTAAGTTTTGGAGGCGTCGGTAATAGTGTAGCAATCCTTTGTTTGCAAAAATAGGTAATGAGGGAATGCAAGGGTAATTTTTATAGCGTTTCCAAAAGAGGAGTTGTCGAATAACTGGGTTTGTTTGTTGTGTTTCATACAGAAGTGTATCATTTAGCTCTGTTTGTTCGCTATAAAAATAATTATAAAGTTTTGGAGATTTCGTTATAAAATCGTCCATTGCCAGGAGTGAAAGTTTTATGGTATTTATTAATTTGGCGTAATTTGCATTTTGATTAGATTGTGTGAAGGGTTCTGTTTTATTTGTATTCACTGTGACATCCGTGTGTTGTATAATAGGATAAGTTTCATGGAGTAAAAGATGGTGATTAAATTGTTTTATTTTATGTTGATCTATATGTTCCAAGAAGGGTTGTGCTTTGGTTTGAAATTCGTGGTACGAAACAGGAATATAGAGATCATTTTCTAATTTTATCTTGAAATAGTTATCTTTAATCAGTAAATAAATTGGAAGAAATGGTGGGTGAGTCTACATTAGTGTCTGTAGATATGGTGTTACAGTTTTCTTTTAATACAGCATAGTGGCATTGTATAGGTTGTGTGTTTTGATGGTTGTATGGTTTTGTGTCATAAAGAATTTAATAGAGTCTGGAATCTCAACTGTTCTGAGACGGTGTTCGTCTTTTATTGTGGTAGTTAGTGACCGACTTAATAAATCCGGAAATGAAAGGTTTTTCCCTTCCGTCCTAACTATGTGCAAGTTTGGAAATATCATTAAAATTAGCTGAAGTTTATAAACTCTGTGGTTTGTTTTATTCTTTTGTATGAATAGGACGAGATTTGGTTTGTATTCAGTGTATAATATAATTGGGTGTTTAGATCCTTGAATAAGGAACTCATATTCTGAGAGTGCGTAAATTATTGTCGAGCATTCGCAATGAATGGTTGAAAGTCTAAGTTCTGTGGTAGGAAATAGACGAAAGTTTGCTGGCACTAACTCCATTTTTCCAAAAATTGTTTTTTTTTTGGAGAAGTGCAGCTCCAATGCCATAGTTAGAAGCCTCGCAGAGAATAAAAAATAGTTTTTCTGAATTAGGAATTGCAAGGCGGAGTGTTCCGTCCGTAAATTCCTTTTTTACACTGTCAAATATTTGTTGTAGTTCCGGACTTCATTTGGAATCTTTTGTATCCCGGAGTTGGAAATAAAAAGGTCTGAGAATGACTTGTAAATTATAGATACATTTTGAAATGAACGTAAGAAATCCTACATAGTTTTGGATTTTTTTGTTTGGTGGTTGTAATTTGAGAAAACCATCTATCTTGGATTTGAGTGGGTGTATGTGATTATTTTGTATTTGGTGTCCCAAAAATTTAATCGAGTCCAAGAAAAAGATTTATCTGTAGCGGCTTTGAGGTTTTCATTTTTGAGAATGTTGTGATACTGATCAAGTGTTTATAACATTATGTCTGTTGTGGTATCTTGAATGAAAACATCATCAAGATATGAGATTTTTTTATTTTTGCGAAAGAGTGGTTAAAAAATGATACTCATAAATGACGAAAAGGCTGCTGGGCCGATTGAGATACCGCAAAATAAGCGTTTAAAACAGTATCGTTGGCCAGTTATTTCAAAATAAGTGAGTCTTTGTGATGGTTTATCAAATGGCATTTGGTTGTATGCGCTGTTCATGTCAGCTATAGAGAAAATTGGTCCCTTAATGCGTGTTAGTATAATTCGTGTTGGCTCTATAGGTCAGAAGCATTTTGTTTCATCAATCATTGTGGTCAATTGGCAAGCATCTAAAACGATTTTGAGTGATTCTCCTTTTTAAGGATAATTACAGGGTTGATGAAAGTATTTTCCGTGATGAGGGATTCTGTATTCACAGGTGCTATGATATTGAAATATGTCAAGATGTCGAGTAGATGTTGTACTCTGTCTTGTAGTGGAATACGAGTAGTTCTCTGTTTTTTAAATATGGTTGTTGCTTTTAGAGGGAGATTTAGTTCAACTTTTATTTTTGCGACGTCGAAATTAGATGATGCATAGCATAGCATTGTTTAAATACAGTAAGTAGTTGTGCTGATTCTTCGAATTGTGTTTGTGTTAAATTCGCTAGTTCAAAATTGAATTTTGTGAGAAATTCTTGATCGGATTCTGTGAATTTTGAGACGTTGAATGGTATGTGGAAAAAGTTGAGACGTTGTTGTTTGAAAATCATTTAGTGAAATGTCTTGTAGCGCGTACCCATTTATTCCATTTTCAAAGGGTGAGAGAGTGATTCAAGGGATTTTGTGTTAATATTTTGATAATTGATTGATAAGGATATTCAAGGTTATATATGTGCATTATGGAGAAGAACATGTTTTTCCGTTTTGGTATAAATGAAAAAGCAGACGCTTAAAGGATAGCACCGTTTGCATATTTTTTACATTCATATGCGGTTAGGGAAAAGGTTAAAATTCTGTGTTCGAAAGGTTTGAAGTACAATGAGTGGTCACTAATGACGGGAAATAATCCTGAATAATAGGGGGGTGGTTTTATTAAAGAGTCATAAAAATTTCGGGGTTTTGTAGCTTTATTGTCTTTAATTTCAAGTGTGTGAGATGAACATTTGATTTAGTCGACATAATTCTCTAGGAAAGGTGTGACTAGAATATTGAATTTTGTGATTGATACATGGAAAGTTAGCGTAAAGGAAGTGTTCTTGAGAGTTCTACTCTCTGATACATCTGGATATAAAGTAAGTTTTATTGTGCCGTTCGATTGTAATCGAGAATTACTTGCTGCTGAGAGAACAAAAGTTGATGCTTTTAGCTGTTATTTATGATATTCTTTTATTTCATTCCAAGTGTCATTTTTAAATACATTAAGTGATGCGCCAGAGTCTAATAGAAAGTCTATTTCAAGATGTGGTGGGGAAATTGTTTTTGTGTGATCGGGTGTTTGTTGTGTATATTTGTTAGTATTAACACCCAGATATTACTTTTACATGATGTGGAAAGAAAGTATTCTTCTGTGGGAGTATTACATTCCTCCTGGCTACTAAAATATTCGTCCTGGGTATCCTGATTCAAATCTAAAAGTAAATCATTAAATTGTTGTTCGAGGAGTGTTCCTTGGAGGCATTCTGTGTGTCTGTATTTTCAATGTTAGACACTATGCTGTCTGTCTGCTCTTGGTCTAAAAGCGAGTTAATATAATTTCTGACGTTACGAAGTCGATTACGCGAGAATGGTTGTCGTGAACGATTTCCATCTCCATTATAATGAGGTGATTGTAGTCTAGAGCTGTAATTAGTTGTTCTGTGAGTTTGATGGTCTTGGGTATGGTGAACTACTTCTACTCGGTGGTTTGAAATAAATATTACCTTAATGAGGTTTTGAGTTAGATTATGAGAGTTTATTTGGGCTACTATGCCTTGAATTATTATGGTGCTCTCAACTGTTACTTCTAGAACGATGTGAGAAAGTTAATGGATCACCTGTCGTATTGTTAGATGGGACTTGCTTGTTTGGAAGGTTTTGGTTTGCCTTCCATTGCTTGATTGAAAGTTTGTTTTTGAAAATTTGGTTTGTCAAGTGGTGTTATTTATCTTTCATCAGGACATGTAGAAATGCTGTGGTCTGAGCGTAAACATTATTTACAAATTTTTAGGAAGACTGGTTTTCCTTCAAATTTCGGATAATTTGAGTACTTGTGTTGTACTACATTGATCCCATATGCAATATCATGTCCAATTGCATAGATATCATTGACTGTGAGATGATCAATATCAAAGGAAAGATTATTAATCGAACTGGAAAGAGTAGAATTTGCGTTTAGTTTATGTCTATCTATGTGTGTTCTTGTGATATCTTCTTGGTGTAATTTTTCTACTAATTGTGCGAATGGAAGTTGTGGTTCCAGTTCGGTTGATTTGTGATTTGCAATCTTTTTTAGTGCTATTCTGGCTAATTGTGGATCAAGTATTTTGACAAGTCCGTCATTCATTTGTGCATTACGCATATCGGGAGTATTGTTAACATATGTTTTTCGAGTCATCTGCTCGATTCTAAGTGCTAATGTTTTAATTTGTTCACCAGAGGCACGTGTTATGCTCTTTAATTATAATTTCTCTTGTGTTTATGGTTGTTGATTATCGAATTTTTTTGAAAATCGAGGCAAAATGCTTGTCAATCTTTTCTTTTTTCGAGTGGGAGATGTGAATATCATTGTGGTGCTGGACCGATTAGAGCTGCTTGTATCATGGCAAATCGTTTCAGTTTCCAAGCTTCATGATATGTTGAATCAGTCTGTTCTGGTCCTGCTGTCATTACCATACTTGCTGTGATAGCATTTAAGAAATCTTCCGTTGTGTAAGTAAGGTCAGTACAACCAAACGGTCTTAAGGACTGTTGCATGGGTAATGAGCCGCCTAAATAAGGGTACATCATTTGAGAAGTTCTACGGACTACAGGTGATGGCGTTTGTGTTGACGCTGCCTGTAAATAATAAGGGGTAGGAGCATTTGAATTTGTTGTGTACTTTGTGAGTTTATTTGTCCAACCATATTAATTAATTATTGTGGGATTATCTGAATATTTTCGTTGATAGCTAGTGTATGTTGTGTTAAATTATTTAGAATAATTGATTCAGTGTTAAAATGTACTGAATTGTGTCTGTGTAGACGTGGTAAGGGTGTATTCACATTTGGTAGTGTAGGTAAGGTTGTGTTTGATGAATCTGAATTTTGTGTCAATTCAGTCAAATATTGTGTTGGTGATTCTGATAAAAATGTGTGTTATCAGTGGTATAGTTGGTAAAATTATTATTGTTGTTATTTTGGTTATTGTTTTGATCATTACTTTCAAGATCGATTAATGTGTTTACCGTGTGTGATGAAAAATTTGTTCCATCATCTAATAATGTTGAGTTAAAGTCAACTTTCTGTAGTTTCATTTAGACGGGTGTCTGGTTGGAGAATAGGTTATAGTATCCATATTTTCTATTGGTGAGGCTTTCAGAGAGGTGTTTGTATTCTCTGAAATGTTTGTAGAAGTTTTAACTTCTATATTATGGTGATTAATGGTTAGTTTTTTAACAGTTTTGGATGGCATTTCCAGAATAATTATGAAATGTTATGTATGTTTTGAGAAGGTGAGTGAAGCCTTCCATTTCCTGTCGAACAACTTTCTGTACGCTCTTTTTCCGTGATTGTGAAGCATTAGCATAAAGGGTGGATGCGAATCGTTTAAGAAATTCAAAAGAAGATTTTCGAAATACACCTTCTCTATCTAAAGGTTGTATTCCTGACCATACTCCGTTGAAGAATTCAAATAATGTATCAGATATTGGATTAAATAAAGTGTCATATATTAAAGAGGTATATGTTTTTGTTAGAGGATCATAAACGAAAAGAACGTAGCACTTTGTGAGTTGAGCTCCATAAATTTCAACTAAGTATGAAAGAAAGGCAGTTCGTGAAACTTGAGATGCTTTCTCTGGTAAAGAGAGTAGAGGTTGTTGCTCTACTGCAAAATAGTGGTATTTGAGTTGATTTGCTGTGTTTAAAAGTATATTTATTTCATCCTGGTGTTGATAGTGTTTAAATTCAAAGGGTAAGATGTTGCGTGTAAAGCGTTTGTGCTGTTGTGTACGAACAGTTAGTTGTAATTCGTCCGAACGTGTTGGAACGTTAGAGAAAGGTTGGTGAACCTGATGATCCATTTTGTGTATATCTCTGTTCAAATATTCATAGTTTTGTTTTTATTGGGGGTGTGTTCCCTTTTTCTTAAGTTTTAATTAGATAAAGAGTAAAAATACTATGTAATCTAGTTCTAAGTCTCTTTCTCAAGACACAAAAGTGTGTTTTGTGTGAGTTCCTTCTACGGTTAGAGTTTGTCAACTCACTGGTCGAACCAATTAAGGCAGACCCGAGATGGGCTCCTTTTACAGCCTTAAGGTACAAAGAGCTAGGCCTACTTATTTCTGCGCGCGAAGTAGGCTTACCTATATCTCTCAGATTAACCGACTCAGCAAAACACAGAAGATAAACTTCTATTACTACGATGGTTATAAAGTACAGTACCGGAGTCAAGAGTATACACTTTGTGTATCTAACTAATAGACTGACTACAGTTAGTAGAGTTCTCTCTATGTAAAAAATGTAGTGTCCTCTCAGTCTTTGATTGGAATGAGGTACATCCAGTTTTTCTACTGTTACAATATGCTGAATATATAGTAGACTGCCCAATTTTTTTTAAGGAGTATAGAGTCTTCTTCTCACTCTGTGAATAATTGCTCTTGAACGAAGCTCATAGCAATTATTGTAAACGTGTGTGTCTTTTTTTATGCAAATTTTTCGCTCGACAATTTTGCGCTTTTCTTCTAGAACATTCTTTGACTTCTAAAGTGACTTTTTCACGCTTTCGTTCATCATTTTTGGGTGATCTCTAGTGCTCCGAAGTTGCTAATATAAAAGCGGTTGCAGCATAGAAAATTGAAGTGACTCGTAGCGCAGTGGTTAGTGTGGGTGGCCATGGATCGAGCGAGAGGGCAGTGGTTCGAATCTCGATGGGGTCCAAGTTAATTTTGCAACCATAAAGAAATATTGATCTAAACTAAAAACCACGAATTGATTTGCCTCGCCCGTTCAAGAGCAATTCTTCCGACATTTGTTGGTTTATATTTGGTTGAGACTTCACAAAATAGATTTCTAGGCGCCTTGTCATCTTTAAAAGGCAGTTTTGAGCATGGCTGAAACGGTGTGACACAGATGATGTTTCTTAGACAATCATAGATCATAAAAGCAATATTTTGTGCTGCAAATGAATAGCAGACTTTTCAAGATTTACAGTTATCACCCGTTTCTCAGAGGTAAGGGGAGCAGGGAGAATATTTTGAACAGATTAGCCGACAAGTTGTCTATTTCTTGGAAAATTTGAAAATTTGTACCACAGAGAAGGTAGGCTCGCTTATACGCCTCTCGCATCTTCTTCCATCCTGTTAAGTTTTGGTCTCATAATAAAAATTGTTTATCTGATTCCTCGGCAGATAAATGTGACCCAACAGAAGACACTGAAGTGCATTATTTCTCACAAAATTGGATGCTAAATGAAATAGTAGGTCTATCTATTTGACTAAATTTTTGATATTTTTTTGGTATTAAAACAAGTGTACCAGCAATCCATAACTATTGCGTCAATTTCTGCACATGCGATATAAATCCCTGTGACTTTTTTTTACGGGATTTTACAGGGAATGTTTTTTGCGTCATTTGCGACCTTTGTGATCTACGAGACAACTTTTCTAAATCATACAGAAAACGAAAATTATACATTTTTCCGACATCCAGAATTTTTATGCGGTTCACGTTTGATTTCAAGCAATTCAAATTTGCTCTTCGAAGAACTACTAAGAACTCATTTAAATCATATACGACCCAATATGGAATCAAATAAAGTTGCGTGATGTGTTACCCGGGTTGTTATCACAAAAAATTTATCACTGTTTTACATAATTTTCTATTTACTTTTTTGACCACGTAATATCAGGCCTGCTCCTGCTAATTGAGAATTATCTAATTTTAGGCTGACAAACACGTACCATCAGACAAAGCCTCCAATGCTTCGCAGCTGTTGACGCGCTCTCTCCCGGTGTCTCAATAAATATACTTGAATCTGGATACATTTCTGCATATTCTAGGTTAACCAAGGTTGCTAAGTTCTCTGTATGTAAAAGAGAATAGTGTCTTCTCAGTCACTGATTGGATGGAGGTGTACATCCAGTATTTCTACTGCTACAAAATGTTGAATATTTGGTAGACTGCCCAATAATATTTAAAAGATTATAGACTCTTCTTTTCACTCTGTGATTAATTGCTCTTGAACGAGGCTCATAGCAATTATTGTAAACGTGTGTTTACTTTTTTATGCAAATTTTTTGCTTGACAATTTTTCCCTGTTTGCTAGAACATTCTTTGACTTCTGACCTGACTTTTTCACGCTTTCGTTCATTTTTTTAGTGATCTCTAGTGCTCCCAAGTTGCTAATATAAAATCTGTTGCAGCATAGAAAGTTGAAGTGACTCGTAGCGCAGTGGTTATTGTGGGTGACCATGGATCGAGAGGGCAGTGAATCGAATCTCTATGGAGTCAAAGTTAATTTTGCACTCATAACGAAAAATAGATCTAAACTAAAGACCATGAATTGAACTGCCTCGCCCGTTCAAGAGCAACTCTTCCGACAATTGTTGGTTTATGTTTGGTTGAGAATTCACAAAATAGATTTCTAGGCGCCTTTTCATCTTTAGAAGGCAATTTTGAGCATGGCTGAAACGGTGAGGCAGAGATGATATTTCTTAGCCAATCATAGAACATAAAAGCAATATTTCCTGCTGCAAATGACCAGCAGCCTTTTCAAAATTTACATGTATCACCCGTTTCTCAGAGGTAAAAGGAGCAGAGAGAATCTTTTGAGAAAATCGGCTGTCAAATTGTCAATTTCTTCGAAAATTTGATTTTTGTACCACAAAGAAGGTATGCTTGCTAATACGCCTCTCGCATCTTTTTCCATTCATTTATGTTTTTGTTTAACGACAGAAATTATTTATCTGATTCCTCGGCAGATAAATGTGACCCGACAGAAGACACTGAAGTGCAATATTTCTCACAAAAATGGATGTTATATGAAATAGTAGGTCTATCTATTTGACTAAATTTTTGATATTCTTTTGATATTCAAACAAGTATACAAACAATCCATAATTAGTGCGTCAATTGCCGCACATGCGATATAAGTCCCTGCGACTAATTTTTACGGGAACTTCTGTAACCGGTAAATGTTTTTTGGGTCATTTGCGACCTGTGTGATTTACGAGACAACTATTCTAAATTATACAGAAAATGAGGATTAAACAATTTTCCGACTGCCAGAACTTTTATGCGGTTCACGTTTGATTTCAAGCAATTCAAATATGCTTCGGAAAACTCCTAAGAACTCATATAAATCATATTTGACCTAATATGGAATCAAATAAAGTTGCATGATGGGATACCCGGGTTGTTATCACAAGAAATTTATCACTGTTTTCATAATTTTCTATTTCCTCTTTTCGACCATCTAATGTCAACCCTGTTTTTGAGAAACCCTGCTAATTGAAAAATATCTAGCTTTCGGCTGGCAAACACGTACCATCAGACAAAATCTCCAATGCTTCGCAGCTGTTGACGCGCTCTCTCCGGGTGTCTGAATAAATATACTTGAATCTGGATACATTTCTGCATTTTCTAGGTTAACCAAGATTGCTAAAAATTGGTAAGTTCTCTCTATGTAAAAGAGAATAGTGTCTTCTCAGTCACTGATTGGATGGAGGTGTACATCCAGTATTTCTACTGCTACAAAATGTTGAATATTTGGTAGACTGCCCAATAATATTTAAAAGAGTATAGACTCTTCTTTTCACTCTGTGATTAATTGCTCTTGAACGAAGCTCATAGCAATTATTGTAAACGTGTGTTTACTTTTTTATGCAAATTTTTTGCTTGACAATTTTTCCCTTTTTGCTTGACAATTTCATATATGACCTAATATGGAATCAAATAAAGTTGCATGATGGGTTACCCGGGTTGTTATCACAAGAAATTTATCACTGTTTTCATAATTTTCTATTTCCTCTTTTCGACCATCTAATGTCAACCCTGTTTTTTGAGAAACCCTGCTAATTGAAAAATATCTAGCTTTCGGCTGGCAAACACGTACCATCAGACAAAATCTCCAATGCTTCGCAGCTGTTGACGCGCTCTCTCCGGGTGTCTGAATAAATATACTTGAATCCGGATACATTTCTGCATATTCTAGGTTAACCAAGATTGCTAAAAATTGGTAAGTTCTCTCTATGTATAAAAGAATAGTGTCTTCTCAGTCTTTGATTGGATGGAGGTGTACATCCAGTATTTCTGCTGCTAGATTATGTTGAATATTTGGTAGACTGCCCAATATTATTTAAAAGAGTAAAGAGTCTTCTTCTCACTCCGTGATTAATTGCTCTTGAACGAATCTCATAGCAATTTTTGTAAAAGTGTGTGTCCTTTTTCATGCAAATTTTTGCTTGACAATTTTGCGCTTTTCTTCTAGAACATTCTTTGACTTCTCAAGTGACTTTTTCACGCTTTCGTTCATCTATTTTGAGTGATCTCTAAGGCTCCCAAGTTGCTAACTTAAAATCGGTTACAGCATAGAAAGTTGAGTTGACTCGTAGCGCAGTGGTTAGTGTGGGTGGCCATCGATCGAGAGGGCAGTGATTCGAGTCTCAATTGGGTCAAAGTTATTTTTGCACTCTTAAAGAAAAGAAGAACTAAAATAAAGATCATGAATTGAACTGCCTCGCCCGTTCAAAAGCAACTCTTCCGACAATTGTCGGTTTTTGTTTGGTTGAGAATTCACAAAATAGATTTCTAGGCGCCTTGTCATCTTTAAAATGCAGTTTTGAACATGGCTGAAATGGTGTGACACAGATGATATTTCTTAGACAATCATAGAACATAAAAGCAATATTTCGTGCTGCAAATGACCAGCAGCCTTTTCAAGATTTACATGTATTACCCGTTTCTCAGAAATAAAGGGAGCAGGGAGAATATTTTGAGAAAATTGGCTGCCAAGTTGTCCATTTCTTCGAAAATTTGATTTTGTACCACAAAGAAGGTATGCTTCCTAATACGCCTCTTGCATCTGTTTGCATCCACTTCCGTTTCTGTTTCATGATAGAAATTATTTATCTGATTCCTCGGCAGATAGATGTGACCCAACAGAAGACACTGAAGTGCAATTTTTCTCACAAAATTGGATGCTAAATGAAACAGTAGGTCTATCTATTTGACAAAATTTTTGATATTCTTTTGATATTCAAACAAGTATACAAACAATCCATAATTAGTGCGTCAATTGCTGCACATGCGATATAAGTCCCTGCAACTAATTTTTATGGGAACTTCTGTAACCGGTAAATGTTTTTTGCGTCATTTGCGACCTGTGTGATTTACGAGACAACTATTCTAAATTATACAGAAAATGAAGATTAAACAAATCCACTTCCGTTTTTGTTTCATGATAGAAATTATTTATCTGATTCCTCGGCAGATAGATGTGACCCAACAGAAGACACTGAAGTGCAATTTTTCTCAACAAATTGGATGCTAAATGAAACAGTAGGTCTATCTATTTGACAAAATTTTTGATATTCTTTTGATATTCAAACAAGTATACAAACAATCCATAATTAGTGCGTCAACTGCTGCACATGCGATATAAGTCCCTGCGACTATTTTTATGGAAACTTCTGTAACGAGGCTATGTTTTTTGCGTCATTTGCGACCTGTGTGATTTACTAGACAACTTTTCTAAATTATACAGAAAACAAAGATTATACAATTTTCCGACTTCCAGAACTTTCATGCGGTTTACGTTTGATTTCAAGCAATTCAACTATGCTTCGGAAAACTCCTAAGAACTCATATAAATCATATTTGACCTAATATGGAATCAAATAAAGTTGCATGATGGGTTACCTGGGTTGTTATCACAAGCAATTTATCACTTTTTTACATAATTTTCTTTTTCCTCTTTTCGACCATGTAATGTCAACCCTGTTTCTGCTAATTGAGAAATATCAAATTTTAGGCTGATAAGTGCGTACCATCAGACAAAGTCTCCAATGCTTCGCAGCTGTTGACGCGCTCTCTCCCGGTGTCTCAATAAATATACTTGAATCTGGATACATTTCTGCATATTCTAGGTTAACCAAGATTGCTAAGCTCTCTGTATGTAAAAGAGAATAGTGTCTTCTCAGTCACTGATTGGATGGAGGTGTACATCCAGTATTTCTACTGCTACAAAATGTTGAATATTTGGTAGACTGCCCAATAATATTTAAAAGAGTATAGACTCTTCTTTTCACTCTGTGATTAATTGCTCTTGAACGAAGCTCATAGCAATTATTGTAAACGTGTGTTTACTTTTTTATGCAAATTTTTTGCTTGACAATTTTTCCCTTTTTGCTTGACAATTTCGGCGTTTTTCTTCTAGAACATTCTCTCGCTTGTCAAGTGACTTTTTCACGCTTTCGTTCATCTTTTTTGAGTGATCTCTAGTGCTCCGAAGTTGTTAATATAAAATCGATATAGGTCCCTGCGACTATTTTTTACGGGAACTTTTGTAACCAGTCAATGTTTTTTACGTCATTTTCGACCTGTGTGATTGCCAAGACATTTTTTTAAATTTATACAGAAAATAAAGATTATAAAATTTTCCGACTTCCAGAACTTTTATGCGGTTCACGTTTGATTTCAAGCAATTCAAATATGCCGTTCGAAGAACTACTAAGAACTCATTTAAATCATATACGACCTAGTATGGAATCAAATAAAGTTGCGTGATGGGTTACCCGGGTTGTTATCACAAGCAATTTATCACTGTTTTACATAATTTTCCATTTCCTTTTTTCGACAAAGTAATGTCAACCCTGTTCCTGCTAATAGAGAATTATCTAAACTTAGGCTGACAACTACGTACCATTAGACAAAGCTTCCAATGCTTTACAGCTGTTGACGCGTTCTCTCCTGGTGTCTGATTAAATATACTTGAATCTGGATACATTTCTGCATATTCTAGGTTAACCAAATTTGCTAAAAATTGCTAAGTTCTCTCAAGGTAAAAAAGAATAGAGTCTTGTCAGTCTCTGATTGGATGGAGGTGTACATCTGGTATTTCTACTGCTACAATATGTTGAATATTTGGTAGACTGCCCAATATTTTTTGAGTCTTCTTCTCACTCCGTGATTAATTTCGCTTGAACGAAGCTCATAGCAATTTTTGTAAAAGTGTGTGTCCTTTTTTATGCAAATTTTTCGCTTGACAATTTAGCGCTTTTCTTCTAGAACATTCTTTGCTTTGAATTCTCAAGTGACTTTTTCACGCTTTCGTTCATCATTTTTGAGTGATCTCTAGTGCTCCGAAGTTGCTAATATAAAACCGGTTGCTGCGTAGAAAATTGAAGTGACTCTTAGCGCAGTGGTTAGTGCGGGTGGCCATGGGTCGAGCGAGAGGGCAGTGGTTCGAATCTCGATGGGGTCCAAGTTAATTTTGCAACCATAAAGAAATATTGATCTAAACTAAAAACCACGAATTGATTTGCCTCGCCCGTTCAAGAGCAATTCTTCCGACATTTGTTGGTTTATATTTGGTTGAGACTTCACAAAATAGATTTCTAGGCGCCTCGTCATCTTTAAAAGGCAGTTTTGAGCATGGCTGAAACGGTGTGACACAGATGATATTTCTTAGACAATCATAGAACATAAAAGCAATATTTCCTGCTGCAAATGACCAGCAGCCTTTTCAAGATTTACAAGTATCAGCCGTTTCTCAGAGGTAAAAGGAACAGGGAGAATATTTTGAGACGATTGACTGCCAAGTTGTCCATTTCTTCGAAAATTTGATTTTTGTACCACAGAACAGGTATGCTTGCTTATACGCCTCTCGCATCTTTTTCCATCCATTTACGTTTTTGATTCATGATAGAAATTATTTATCTGATTCCTAGGCAGATAATTGTGACCTAACAGATGACACTGAAGTGCAATAATTCTTACAAAATTGGATGCTAAATGAAATAGTAGTTCTAATCATTTGACTAAAATTTTGATATCCTTTTGATATTCAAAAAAGTATACAAACAATCCATAACTATTGCGTCAACTGCAGCACATGCGATATTGGTCCCTGCGACTATTTTTTATGGGAAGTTTTGTTACCAGCCAATGTTTTTTGCGTCATTTTCGACCTGTGTGATTGCCAAGACATTTTTTCTAATATATACAGAAAATAAAGATTATAAAATTTTCCAGAACTTTTATGCGGTTCGCGTTTGATTTCAAGCAATTCAAATATGCTCTTCGAAGAACTACTAAGAACTCATTTAAATCATATACGACCCAATATGGAATCAAATAAAGTTGCGTGATGTGTTACCCGGGTTGTTATCACAAGCAATTTATCACTGTTTTACATAATTTTCTATTTCCTTTTTTCGACCAAGTAATGTCAACCCTGTTCCTGCTAATTGAGAATTATCTTATTTTAGGCTGACAACTGCGTACCATCAGACAAAGTCTCCAATGCTTTACAGCTGTTGACGCGCTCTCTCCGTGTGTCTGAATAATTATACTTGAATCTGTATACACTTTTGCGTATTCTAGGTTAACCAAGATTGCTAAAAATTGCTAAGTTCTCTCTATGTAAAAGAGAAAACTGTCTTCTCACTCTCTGATTGGATGGAGGTGTACATGCAGTATTTCTACTGCTACAATACGTTGAATATTTGGTAGACTGCCCAATATTTTTTGAGTCTTCTTCTCACTCCGTGATTGATTGCTCTTGAACGAAGCTCATAGCAATTTTTGTAAACGTGTGTGTCCTTTTTTATGCAACTTTTTTGCTTGACATTTTTGCGCTTTTCTTCTAGAACATTCTTTTACTTCTCAAGTGTATTTTTCACGCTTTCGTTCATCATTTCTGAGTGATCTCTAGTGCTCCGATGTTGCTAATATAAAATCGGTTGCAGCATAGAAAGTTGAAGTGACTCGTAGCGCAGTGGTTAGTGTGGGTGACCATGGATCGAGAGGGCAGTGAATCGAATCTCTATGGAGTCAAAGTTAATTTTGCACTCATAACGAAAAATAGATCTAAACTAAAGACCATGAATTGAACTGCCTCGCCCGTTCAAGAGCAACTCTTCCGACAATTGTTGGTTTATGTTTGGTTGAGAATTCACAAAATAGATTTCTAGGCGCCTTTTCATCTTTAGAAGGCAATTTTGAGCATGGCTGAAACGGTGAGGCAGAGATGATATTTCTTAGCCAATCATAGAACATAAAAGCAATATTTCCTGCTGCAAATGACCAGCAGCCTTTTCAAAATTTACATGTATCACCCGTTTCTCAGAGGTAAAAGGAGCAGAGAGAATCTTTTGAGAAAATCGGCTGTCAAATTGTCAATTTCTTCGAAAATTTGATTTTTGTACCACAAAGAAGGTATGCTTGCTAATACGCCTCTCGCATCTTTTTCCATTCATTTATGTTTTTGTTTAACGACAGAAATTATTTATCTGATTCCTCGGCAGATAAATGTGACCCGACAGAAGACACTGAAGTGCAATATTTCTCACAAAAATGGATGTTATATGAAATAGTAGGTCTATCTATTTGACTAAATTTTTGATATTCTTTTGATATTCAAACAAGTATACAAACAATCCATAATTAGTGCGTCAATTGCCGCACATGCGATATAAGTCCCTGCGACTAATTTTTACGGGAACTTCTGTAACCGGTAAATGTTTTTTGCGTCATTTGCGACCTGTGTGATTTACGAGACAACTATTCTAAATTATACAGAAAATGAGGATTAAACAATTTTCCGACTGCCAGAACTTTTATGCGGTTCACGTTTGATTTCAAGCAATTCAAATATGCTTCGGAAAACTCCTAAGAACTCATATAAATCATATTTGACCTAATATGGAATCAAATAAAGTTGCATGATGGGATACCCGGGTTGTTATCACAAGAAATTTATCACTGTTTTCATAATTTTCTATTTCCTCTTTTCGACCATCTAATGTCAACCCTGTTTTTGAGAAACCCTGCTAATTGAAAAATATCTAGCTTTCGGCTGGCAAACACGTACCATCAGACAAAATCTCCAATGCTTCGCAGCTGTTGACGCGCTCTCTCCGGGTGTCTGAATAAATATACTTGAATCTGGATACATTTCTGCATTTTCTAGGTTAACCAAGATTGCTAAAAATTGGTAAGTTCTCTCTATGTAAAAGAGAATAGTGTCTTCTCAGTCACTGATTGGATGGAGGTGTACATCCAGTATTTCTACTGCTACAAAATGTTGAATATTTGGTAGACTGCCCAATAATATTTAAAAGAGTATAGACTCTTCTTTTCACTCTGTGATTAATTGCTCTTGAACGAAGCTCATAGCAATTATTGTAAACGTGTGTTTACTTTTTTATGCAAATTTTTTGCTTGACAATTTTTCCCTTTTTGCTTGACAATTTCATATATGACCTAATATGGAATCAAATAAAGTTGCATGATGGGTTACCCGGGTTGTTATCACAAGAAATTTATCACTGTTTTCATAATTTTCTATTTCCTCTTTTCGACCATCTAATGTCAACCCTGTTTTTTGAGAAACCCTGCTAATTGAAAAATATCTAGCTTTCGGCTGGCAAACACGTACCATCAGACAAAATCTCCAATGCTTCGCAGCTGTTGACGCGCTCTCTCCGGGTGTCTGAATAAATATACTTGAATCCGGATACATTTCTGCATATTCTAGGTTAACCAAGATTGCTAAAAATTGGTAAGTTCTCTCTATGTATAAAAGAATAGTGTCTTCTCAGTCTTTGATTGGATGGAGGTGTACATCCAGTATTTCTGCTGCTAGATTATGTTGAATATTTGGTAGACTGCCCAATATTATTTAAAAGAGTAAAGAGTCTTCTTCTCACTCCGTGATTAATTGCTCTTGAACGAATCTCATAGCAATTTTTGTAAAAGTGTGTGTCCTTTTTCATGCAAATTTTTGCTTGACAATTTTGCGCTTTTCTTCTAGAACATTCTTTGACTTCTCAAGTGACTTTTTCACGCTTTCGTTCATCTATTTTGAGTGATCTCTAAGGCTCCCAAGTTGCTAACTTAAAATCGGTTACAGCATAGAAAGTTGAGTTGACTCGTAGCGCAGTGGTTAGTGTGGGTGGCCATCGATCGAGAGGGCAGTGATTCGAGTCTCAATTGGGTCAAAGTTATTTTTGCACTCTTAAAGAAAAGAAGAACTAAAATAAAGATCATGAATTGAACTGCCTCGCCCGTTCAAAAGCAACTCTTCCGACAATTGTCGGTTTTTGTTTGGTTGAGAATTCACAAAATAGATTTCTAGGCGCCTTGTCATCTTTAAAATGCAGTTTTGAACATGGCTGAAATGGTGTGACACAGATGATATTTCTTAGACAATCATAGAACATAAAAGCAATATTTCGTGCTGCAAATGACCAGCAGCCTTTTCAAGATTTACATGTATTACCCGTTTCTCAGAAATAAAGGGAGCAGGGAGAATATTTTGAGAAAATTGGCTGCCAAGTTGTCCATTTCTTCGAAAATTTGATTTTGTACCACAAAGAAGGTATGCTTCCTAAAACGCCTCTTGCATCTGTTTGCATCCACTTCCGTTTCTGTTTCATGATAGAAATTATTTATCTGATTCCTCGGCAGATAGATGTGACCCAACAGAAGACACTGAAGTGCAATTTTTCTCACAAAATTGGATGCTAAATGAAACAGTAGGTCTATCTATTTGACAAAATTTTTGATATTCTTTTGATATTCAAACAAGTATACAAACAATCCATAATTAGTGCGTCAATTGCTGCACATGCGATATAAGTCCCTGCAACTAATTTTTATGGGAACTTCTGTAACCGGTAAATGTTTTTTGCGTCGTTTGCGACCTGTGTGATTTACGAGACAACTATTCTAAATTATACAGAAAATAAAGATTAAACAAATCCACTTCCGTTTTTGTTTCATGATAGAAATTATTTATCTGACTCCTCGGCAGATAGATGTGACCCAACAGAAGACACTGAAGTGCAATTTTTCTCAACAAATTGGATGCTAAATGAAATAGTAGGTCTATCTATTTGACTAAGTTTTTGATATTCTTTTGATATTCAAACAAGTATACAAACAATCCATAATTAGTGCGTCAACTGCTGCACATGCGATATAAGTCCCTGCGACTATTTTTATGGAAACTTCTGTAACGAGGCTATGTTTTTTGCGTCATTTGCGACCTGTGTGATTTACTAGACAACTTTTCTAAATTATACAGAAAACAAAGATTATACAATTTTCCGACTTCCAGAACTTTCATGCGGTTTACGTTTGATTTCAAGCAATTCAACTATGCTTCGGAAAACTCCTAAGAACTCATATAAATCATATTTGACCTAATATGGAATCAAATAAAGTTGCATGATGGGTTACCTGGGTTGTTATCACAAGCAATTTATCACTTTTTTACATAATTTTCTTTTTCCTCTTTTCGACCATGTAATGTCAACCCTGTTTCTGCTAATTGAGAAATATCAAATTTTAGGCTGATAAGTGCGTACCATCAGACAAAGTCTCCAATGCTTCGCAGCTGTTGACGCGCTCTCTCCCGGTGTCTCAATAAATATACTTGAATCTGGATACATTTCTGCATATTCTAGGTTAACCAAGATTGCTAAGCTCTCTGTATGTAAAAGAGAATAGTGTCTTCTCAGTCACTGATTGGATGGAGGTGTACATCCAGTATTTCTACTGCTACAAAATGTTGAATATTTGGTAGACTGCCCAATAATATTTAAAAGAGTATAGACTCTTCTTTTCACTCTGTGATTAATTGCTCTTGAACGAAGCTCATAGCAATTATTGTAAACGTGTGTTTACTTTTTTATGCAAATTTTTTGCTTGACAATTTTTCCCTTTTTGCTTGACAATTTCGGCGTTTTTCTTCTAGAACATTCTCTCGCTTGTCAAGTGACTTTTTCACGCTTTCGTTCATCTTTTTTGAGTGATCTCTAGTGCTCCGAAGTTGTTAATATAAAATCGATATAGGTCCCTGCGACTATTTTTTACGGGAACTTTTGTAACCAGTCAATGTTTTTTACGTCATTTTCGACCTGTGTGATTGCCAAGACATTTTTTTAAATTTATACAGAAAATAAAGATTATAAAATTTTCCGACTTCCAGAACTTTTATGCGGTTCACGTTTGATTTAAAGCAATTCAAATATGCCGTTCAAAGAACTACTAAGAACTCATTTAAATCATATACGACCTAGTATGGAATCAAATAAAGTTGCGTGATGGGTTACCCGGGTTGTTATCACAAGCAATTTATCACTGTTTTACATAATTTTCCATTTCCTTTTTTCGACAAAGTAATGTCAACCCTGTTCCTGCTAATAGAGAATTATCTAAACTTAGGCTGACAACTACGTACCATTAGACAAAGCTTCCAATGCTTTACAGCTGTTGACGCGTTCTCTCCTGGTGTCTGATTAAATATACTTGAATCTGGATACATTTCTGCATATTCTAGGTTAACCAAATTTGCTAAAAATTGCTAAGTTCTCTCAAGGTAAAAAAGAATAGAGTCTTGTCAGTCTCTGATTGGATGGAGGTGTACATCTGGTATTTCTACTGCTACAATATGTTGAATATTTGGTAGACTGCCCAATATTATTTAAAAGAGAATAGAGTCTTCTTCTCACTCCGTGATTAATTGCGCTTGAACGAAGCTCATAGCAATTTTTGTAAAAGTGTGTGTCCTTTTTTATGCAAATTTTTCGCTTGACAATTTAGCGCTTTTCTTCTAGAACATTCTTTGCTTTGAATTCTCAAGTGACTTTTTCACGCTTTCGTTCATCATTTTTGAGTGATCTCTAGTGCTCCGAAGTTGCTAATATAAAACCAGTTGCTGCGTAGAAAATTGAAGTGACTCTTAGCGCAGTGGTTAGTGCGGGTGGCCATGGATCGAGCGAGAGGGCAGTGGTTCGAATCTCGATGGGGTCCAAGTTAATTTTGCAACCATAAAGAAATATTGATCTAAACTAAAAACCACGAATTGATTTGCCTCGCCCGTTCAAGAGCAATTCTTCCGACATTTGTTGGTTTATATTTGGTTGAGACTTCACAAAATAGATTTCTAGGCGCCTCGTCATCTTTAAAAGGCAGTTTTGAGCATGGCTGAAACGGTGTGACACAGATGATATTTCTTAGACAATCATAGAACATAAAAGCAATATTTCCTGCTGCAAATGACCAGCAGCCTTTTCAAGATTTACAAGTATCAGCCGTTTCTCAGAGGTAAAAGGAACAGGGAGAATATTTTGAGACGATTGACTGCCAAGTTGTCCATTTCTTCGAAAATTTGATTTTTGTACCACAGAACAGGTATGCTTGCTTATACGCCTCTCGCATCTTTTTCCATCCATTTACGTTTTTGATTCATGATAGAAATTATTTATCTGATTCCTAGGCAGATAATTGTGACCTAACAGATGACACTGAAGTGCAATAATTCTTACAAAATTGGATGCTAAATGAAATAGTAGTTCTAATCATTTGACTAAAATTTTGATATCCTTTTGATATTCAAAAAAGTATACAAACAATCCATAACTATTGCGTCAACTGCAGCACATGCGATATTGGTCCCTGCGACTATTTTTTATGGGAAGTTTTGTTACCAGCCAATGTTTTTTGCGTCATTTTCGACCTGTGTGATTGCCAAGACATTTTTTCTAATATATACAGAAAATAAAGATTATAAAATTTTCCAGAACTTTTATGCGGTTCGCGTTTGATTTCAAGCAATTCAAATATGCTCTTCGAAGAACTACTAAGAACTCATTTAAATCATATACGACCCAATATGGAATCAAATAAAGTTGCGTGATGTGTTACCCGGGTTGTTATCACAAGCAATTTATCACTGTTTTACATAATTTTCTATTTCCTTTTTTCGACCAAGTAATGTCAACCCTGTTCCTGCTAATTGAGAATTATCTTATTTTAGGCTGACAACTGCGTACCATCAGACAAAGTCTCCAATGCTTTACAGCTGTTGACGCGCTCTCTCCGTGTGTCTGAATAATTATACTTGAATCTGTATACACTTTTGCGTATTCTAGGTTAACCAAGATTGCTAAAAATTGCTAAGTTCTCTCTATGTAAAAGAGAAAACTGTCTTCTCACTCTCTGATTGGATGGAGGTGTACATGCAGTATTTCTACTGCTACAATACGTTGAATATTTGGTAGACTGCCCAATATTTTTTGAGTCTTCTTCTCACTCCGTGATTGATTGCTCTTGAACGAAGCTCATAGCAATTTTTGTAAACGTGTGTGTCCTTTTTTATGCAACTTTTTTGCTTGACATTTTTGCGCTTTTCTTCTAGAACATTCTTTTACTTCTCAAGTGTATTTTTCACGCTTTCGTTCATCATTTCTGAGTGATCTCTAGTGCTCCGATGTTGCTAATATAAAATCGGTTGCAGCATAGAAAACTGAAGTGACTCGTAGCGCAGTGGTTAGTGTGGGTGGCCAGGGATCGAGAGGGCAGGTTTTCGAATCTAGATGGGGTCAAAGTTAATTTTGCACTCATGAAGAAAAATAGATCTAAACTAAAGACCATGAATTAAATTGCCTCGCCCTTTCAAGAGCAATTCTTCCGACATTTGTCGGTTTATGATTGGTTGAGAATTCACAAAATAGATTTCTAGGTGCCTTGTCATCTTTAAAATGCAATTTTGAGCATAACTGCAACGGTGTGACACAGTTGATATTTCTTAGACAATAATAGAACATAAAAGCAATATTTCGTGCTGCAAATGACCAGCAGCCCTTTCAAGATTTACATGTATCACCCGTTTCTCAGAGGTAAAGGGTGCAGGAATAATATTTTGACAAGATTGGCTGCCAAGTTGTCCATTTCTTGGAAAATTTGATTTTTGTACCACAGAACAGGTATGCTTGCTTACATGCCTCTCGCATCTTTTCCCATCCATTTATGTTTTTGTTTAACGACAGAAATTATTTATCTGATTCCTCGGCAGATAAATGTGACCCGACAGAAGACACTGAAGTGCAATATTTCTCACAAAATTCGACGCTAAATGGAATAGTAAGTCTATCTATTTGACTAAATTTTTAATATTCTTTTTGATATTCTCAATTCAAAAAAGTATACAAACAATGGCCATAATTATTGTGTCAATTGCTGCACATGCGATATATTCAAAGTCCCTGCGACTACTTTTTACGGAGATTTCTGTAACCAGTCAATGTTTTTTGCGTCATTTTCGACCTGTGTGATTGCCAAGACAATTTTTCTAATTTATACAGAAAACAAAGATTATACAATTTTCCGGCTTCCAGAATTTTTATACGGTTCACGTTTGATTTCAAGCAATTCAAATATACTCTTTGGAGAACTACTAAGAATTCATTCAAATCATATATGACCTAATACGGAATCAAAGAAAGTTGCATGATGGGTTACCCGGGTTGTTATCACAAGAAATTTATCACTGTTTTACATAATTTTCTATTTCCTTTTTTTGACCATGCAATCTCAGCCCTGTTCCTGCTACTTGAGAATCATCTAATTTTAGGCTGACAAACACGTACCATCAGACAAAGTCTCCAATGCTTTGCAGCTGTTGACGCTCTCTCTCCGGATGTCTGAATAAATATACTTGAATCTGAATACATTTCTGCATATTCTAGGTTAACCAAGATTGCTAGCTCAAGTATGCGTTCTCTCCTATTTGCGTTTCTATGTGTTCTGTAGTATGCGTAAGAGTTCAATTTTATTTTTAAAATTTTAAATTTTCAAACTACCAATTATCAATGCTTTTTCAATATTTTTGAAGTTTCCAGTCACACCCAAGGCCAGCTCTCAAAACAAAGTGACCTCTAGTTCCACCGTGTCAAACCAAAATTCGCTACATTCAGATTTGTCTGTTCAAGTTTTGCGTGCGCGCAAAAAGCGCTCGAAAACGCTCTGATCAGACAATTCGAGAACAGAGGAACCTCTATTCAGACAAGATCCACACATAATTGCCACCTCTATTGAATTGAAATTAATCGGCAACATTAAATTGAAAATGACGACACAAAAACAGCTTAGAGTGGTTTCCGAAGTGACTTTTATCTCAAGATGTAACCGAGAAAACTTTAATAGCAACTTGAGCCAGTTTTGGTACAGCTTTTCCGAATTATCGAAAAATTTTTTCTGTCAAAACATGAAAATGTTAACAGCCGGGTCGAGACCAAATGGTGAACTTGTAAGAACTTGCAAATTTCTAGCAAAAGATGGTTAACTTGTAGGATTTGGCAAATTGCTTGCATAAGATAGTTAATTTGTAAGAACTTGGAAGTCGAATGCTCAACTTGAAAAAACTTGTAAGTCGAATGGTTAACTTGTAAGAACTTTCACGACGAATGGAACTTTAAGTTTCTTGCAAATTCATTCCGGTCGAGCACAATTTTTATTGGTTGAATCAATTTAACATTCAGTAATTTACCGTAGAGAGCGCGTGGAAGTTAGTTGCTCTGTTTGGATAACATATTACAATTCAACCTAAGTAGACAAAATGGTTACTTTTGGAATTTTATCAATGCAAGAGAGATCCTTTTGCAATTCCATTAAAAAACAGTAGATCTCAATTAGCTTCCTTGCAATTGCTTTCAAAAATGTTCCCAAAATATTGACTGATTGAAATTTCAAATCCAAATGTCAGCATTCGCAGAATAATTTAGTGACACTTCAGTTTTATATCATTTTTTTTTTAATTTCAATTCACTCTTCCAAATTCTATATTTTCCTAACATCCGTTTACATTCATGTCTTGCAACGTTTTCTTACGGTTTAATGTGTGTGTGTGTATGTTGGTCGTGTGCGCGCGTTTGTGTGCGTGGTATATTGGTGTGTGGTGGTGTGTGGTGTGTGTGTTTGTGTTCGAATGATTAACTTGTAACTTGTAAGTTGAATGGTTACCTTGTAAGAACTTGATAGTCGATTGATTAATTTGTAAGATCTTGCTAGTCGAATGGTTACCTTGTAAGAACTTGCAAGTTTTTGGAAGAAAAACTTGCAAGGCGCTGCATCGTCTTGTTAAAACTTGCAAAAAAACTTGCAAGTTCTTTCAAGTTAACCATTCGGCCTCGACCCGGGCATGCTCTGCACATAATTCCACTGAGTTGCATTAGAGCATCAACACAAAATCGCTGTGACCAAAAGCCGTTTTTCCGATTCGACAATAATAATGTTCTGTTTCTGATATTTTTATATATATTTACTTTTTCACAGAAAGTTTCATACAGATATTTTTATGCTGTCATCTTTCTTTATACTTACTTCTATACAGAAACATAAGTATTCAACGAAAAGTTATTCGCTTAAAATCTTAACTTAGCAAAATTATTGGTCTGAAAGAGTTGGGGTCAGAGTCTTCTCCACCCTTCCCAATTTTCGTGCTTGTGGTTAATAACCCACAGATAAGCACGAGTTAAAATGCTCCTCACGAAGTTTGAAGAGAATAAAATGATTTGTTTGGCCATATAGTCAAGACTCAACCCACATGTTTTGATCCTTTGATCCTGCTTTAATTTACGACATTATAAAGCCATTCCTGCTCAGACTTTTAGCCCGGTCTGAACAGCCTCTGATCAGCCTTATGTGATCTCTTAGTTGCATATGATCAAACTCAGTTCTTATCACTTTGTCCCAACTTTCAAACTATCGATCGCAGATCTAGACCCTCTAATTTTGAGCGTAGACTTTCACCCTGTGCGCTACAAGAGGACTAATCAAAGGTTCATTGCCCTTTTTGCCATTGTTTGACACTTTTTTTCTTTTACCATGTTACAGTTAACAATGCTGAAAACTTGAATTAAGAAAATAACAAAATTCTTAAAATGTTCTAACTGATAGAGTCATTCATGCAGCTCAGTTCCACTCTTCACTTGGTTCAATTTTACTCTCAGTGCCAACTATATTTATTTCATCATCACATCCGTAATATCTGGGCAAACATTCGGATCATAATCTTCGCCCAAATTGTACATCTCGAAGGCTTTATATAAACAACAGTAGGTTGCAACTTGGAACTGGTAGAACAATTTGTCCGGACACTCAGATTTATACTGGATCGGTTTGTACAGCTCGTTGGAAACCAGAGCGGGGCACATTACCCCCGGAAACACATAAGCCTGGCTAGCGAGCCCTTCTCCAATTACGCACGCTGAGCATGCGGCCTTAAAGAACCCATTACTACTGTCCTGCGAGTAGTTTGCATAGCCTCGCAGAAAAAAGTGGTAGTTTTCAGGTGTCATAGTTGCGGTCAGTTTCAGCATTTCCTCAATTTCTTCAGGATAACCGTAGTGTGTATAGTTGCTTGACTTTTCTTCGAAAGAGACATCGACATCAAAGGACCTAGGACTTCCCTCTTCCATCATTTCCTTGCTCTGACATTCCAACATGACTCCAAACGTCTGTCGCATTAGCCCACGCATATACAGACCTCCGAAAGGGTAAAACTGTTCATACATGTGCTTGTCTTGCAGACACTGTCTTAATCTTTCCCGATCATTTTGGGTTTTAGGAGCTCCGTTGATTCCCTTGCAACATTGCCTGATCCCAGTATCGAAGGTGCTCTTTGACTCGTAGGTGATATAGGTCTCGGTGATTGGGGTCTCAATACACTCCTTGGCTCCATCGTACTCAGATTCAAAGTCGCAAACCGAGTCCAGATAGGTTTCGGCGTTGGAATCTATATCGTCAAAGATTCCCTCGTAACTTGGCGACAGTGACGACCACATTGCCGAGAATCCCCAGTCATCGCACGTCTTTTTGAAATCGTAGCTGTCTTGGTCAATGTCCAGGCCATACCTTTACGAAATTAAACAATGCTGTCGATAGCTGTTCGGGATTTATTTTTACAGACGTTCAATTTATTATGACAAAAACCAAAAACAGGCTTATAGTACCAACTTTCATAGTTATACCACAAGTGACAGTAAAGACAAAAATGAGTCATTTTTGTAGATTTTTGTAATAATACAGTGGGTAATATCATATTTGGTATTTCTGTTTGGGACTAAATGTCATGTAACCCTGAATTAATCGCACTTAACTACTACTAATTGCAATTTAATTTTTGAAATTCCTTGAAATGGAACCCAAAACAGGCGAATTGTCCTGTTCAAACCATTCATGAAATATGCGTTAGCAGTTTTTTGTGCCTAACTTTTTGTTCGGTCAATGGATATCTTTTGCTAAAAAGATATAAAACTGGATCTGTAAAAAAATTCTCAAAAACCGAATAGATTGAGACTTTTATCTTTAACGCTGCGAAGAAAATTTGATGCCCAAAGTTACTGAAAAACGTTCCGCGCTACAATTGAGTTTTCATTGATATTTGGATTTGTCGTAATTTGAAAACGGGAACTTTTTCACTAAATCATTTCTGTGAATGGCCAGAAAGTTTCTTAATGATCGTCAACACCAATGATCGTCGACGGCCAATTCTGCTGTTACATTAAAAATTGCTTGAACCATTATCAAATTAAAAAGTTTTGTCCCGAGTTGGGAACCATAGCTGGAAATCTAGCACATAAACCTGGCTGCGCATCGTGGAAATATGTTCACGATGCCCGATTTTGAGCAACCGTGAACATTGACAGGAGCTTAATTGTCACTGTTGTCTATTCACTACCACTGTTGTCGATATAATCCCCAGCCAGCTCTCGGAGTTGATAAGCGGTGTTAAGTAGGCGGAAATGGTCTATTTACCTTCCGTCAAGACAGTCCATGTTGAAGTAGGTTGCAATGTTGATCACACTCATATACAACTTAGTGAGAGCCTGTTGTTTCCAGCACCTGATGTGGACAGATGTGAACACTTCTGTGGGGTTGTCTCGCATGTCAGGCAGATCTGTCAGGTCGTTCACGCATATCGCATCAAACGCGTCTTTTTTCACTCGTCGAGGAAAGAATTCCCGGCACTCAGTCACTGAAAAGTACAGCTCGTTCGATAATAAAAAAAAACAATTTTCAGCGACCTTCTTAGGTTACAGATTTGAAATTAATAGGCTCTCACGCTGTCGCACGCTAGCCGTCAACTTTAAATTGACAAGGATAACAATAATGAATTCATTGTGCTAAAGTTCTGTTCTCCAATAAAACTTAGAGAACAGAACTGCTCGCAAGACATTGCAAACTCATTCTGGTTTCGAAAATTGACTTAGTTAACAGTAGCTTAGTTACTAATACATAGTAATTAGGCGCTGCTGGTAAAGTTCAAGGTGGCCAGGCCATGTTTTGAGGCGAGCTGACGATCGGCAAGGCTGTCGACAGGTTGAAAGTTTTGTTCCGATAACAGTCCCAGATATCAAACATCGCACCCACCTACCTACCACCCCCCCCCCACTCTACCACATACCTAACATTCCCCTATCAACCCTCCACCGCCAAACTAATTGCAGAAATGCTTTGCCTTCAAAAGCGTTTCCTATCTAGGGTTGCACTTCTCTATTAAGGGTCATATTGATAAATGTCCTAGCGTCGGTTTTTACTTTTTTAAATTTGTTACTGAATTTTTTATGGAAACAGTGTCTAAAAGGTTTCAAAAAGGTTTATAAAAATCAACAGTTTGATAATATTTAGAACACAAAGTTACTATTGGGAATGTTTTTGACAAAATTGCTGTATAAGTGAAAAAAGTGAAGGTGCACGGAGGCCGCAATCCAAATACTCAACTATCTAATGTAAAAGAAGTGATTTTGAGCCCAGGATCTTTTGAGTCTGAACAGGGATCATTTCCTTCTGGGGCGGTCTGATCAGAGTTCATTTTGGTCCGTAATGCCGTCTGATCAGATATGGTTTTCGGCTGATCATCAGCTTGGGTCGAAACGGATCGAAATGCAACACTTCAACCACTTTGCTTGTCAATTAAGCACAACGTTTTCGGATCTTTTCCATTTGTGCCCCCCCCTTCCCGTACATTTAGAATCCCCACTTTCAGAGCACGTGTCATTACATGGTAAATCATTATGCAAAAATATGGCACGGGCGTCTGAGGGGGGGTGCAAATAATATTCACCCACTAAGCTTGGGGGGCACAAATGCGTCGAATGGGAGGTGTACCTCAATGCGTTGAAATGGTGTATTATATTATGCAATTCACTTACGGGATCTTTTCCGTTTGTGCCCCCCCCCCCCCCCCGCTTAGTGGGCGCATATTATTTGCCCCCCCCCCCCCCCGATGCACATGCAATATTTTTACATAATGATTTACTATGTAATGGCACGTGCTCTGTAACTGGGGGGGGGGGGGGGCATAACGTACTGGGGGGCATAACGTACTGGGGGGGGGGGCACAAACGTCAAAGATCCCACTTACGGTTTTTGGCGCAATTGAGTTTGTACTCCCCAATCGGATCCAAGCAGAACTCCCCCTCCATTTTATTCCCAGCACAGCTGATATCCCTGAAGGCAACATCATATACATCTCCACATTTCTCCAGATGCTGTCTGTACAATTCATTTCTGGCTTCTGGCTCTTTCCAGTCTAAAATTAGAGCAAAAACACCGTAATAGGATAAGAAAACTCGACTAAGAAACCTATGTTTATATTTTTCTTGGGCATTTTTTTCTTTATAGACCTCTACATAGACCTCCACAAGTTATAGCTCAAATAATGGTATAGTTACGGTTGAGGGGGTAGTTATAAGTTTGTTGTAAGTTAGTTATAATGTTTGTTGGGTGGACGCATTTTTCGAATCTATTCTGTTTCGCTGAATAAGCAGCTTCGATTCTTAGCCTTTAAAACACTCACGCACACGTTTTAAAAAGCCAAAAGTCTGCAGTGTCATTAGTTGAAATGCCAGAAGCTCTTACGCAGCCAGAAGTTGACACTTCCGTTGACTTTCGTCATTTTAAAACGTGCGCGTTTCGTGTTTTAGGCATGGTTAGGTGACTCGGCGGATGTCATTTCAAAATTCTGACAAATTATCTCTAACCGCTTCGCGGTTCTCGATAAACACCAGGAGTTCTCAGTGACTGTTACTTCTAAATTCTGGCTCAACATCTCCAGCTACTACGTGGTTCCTGGTAAACTTTGAAATGCTTACTGACTTCTCACAAGTAAATCAAAATTTTAGACCAACTGAAACACTGTAAAGCTGGACAAGATCTTGACACGGAGCTTGGCAACAAAAGATCAAGATATGTACAACTTTGCAAGATCTTTGCACGGGTAACCAGGAACAATACCTTGGCAAGATAATCAAGATCTCTCCCTTTTGGTCCCGCATTTAGAGAGTGCACATTAAAACGACTTTGGAACCAATTATGGTATCTATTCTGTGCCCAGTTTGCCCCCTCCCCCCCCCCCCACGTTTTCTATGCCCCCCGTTACAAATTATTTGTGGCTATATAGAACGTTACTTTGTAAAATTAGCACGAGCGCCCCGAAGAGTTAAAGATATATGCCCACTAAGCTGGGGCACCGAAACAGAAAATACCAAAATATCATTATAAAAATTAAAACATGCATGTGCAAAAACATTTATTGTACCAGAAATCATAATACCAGATGTTAAAACGCTCACGTGCACTTTAAAATGCTGAAAATCAGAGGTGCAAGAAGTTAAAATGCCAAAAGTTGACTTCCCTTGACATTCATCGAATTAAAACATGGTTAACTGAAGAAGATTGGTGAGAACCGAACGTGGGACAAAAGACCGTTAGTCAGGTGCAGTTATCATGAGGCTATGATGACTTGAACGTATGCCTGCCCAGAGGTAAGATTTACTGTCCTGTGTTCTGCTCTATTCTAGAAAACTAAGTTTTTCATGTTTTACTTTATAAATTTTGCGTGATCTCAAATGCTGTCATTCTGAAATATGTCTATTGATACGATAAAAGCGATTGTGAGAAACGGGGGTTTGTAGTGGTTATAACGCAGTTGCTAAAATGGACGATTGCAGATCTGAGGGCGAAGAACTTTTTGTAAACATAATTTTTCCGCACAAACTTCCAAATTTTTTGTAGACATTCGTAGAGTTGTGAAATCCACAGCTTCCTTTCAACAACATTTGAATTGAGTAACACTTAATTTTATTCCCGAGCACTCAAACTTACAAATTTTAATCTTCAGGCCATATCTTACCCCTCCATTTTGTACCAGCACACCGCTTAAAATGCTTCCATCTCGGGGATACTACTCACTGAAGCCACTCTACCGTCTGCAATTCAAGTGCAGCAAGACACGGATTCAATTGAAACAAAATTCAGGCTCCATTGCAACAAGTGCATTTGTGCAACTTAAGAGGAACAGGCAATGCAAGTGAAACAAACAGAAATTCGACACACCCATCCCATCCCAAATATCTTCCCATCCATGACAAAAACTTCGTTTGCTGTCTGGATTGAAGGCATCGATATTATTGAAATGTTGGGTTTTGTAAAAGGCAAGGATTTAAAAATTTTTTAAGAAATTGAAAGCGCCGATTCTGTGTAGAAGCAAACAAAACAAACAAAACTCAGCAAATAGGTTGCTCTTTTTGAAGTGTATACTTACTAATCAAGGTCAATTTTGTTGAAACGTAATGTTAACATTGAACAATTTCTATTGAAACAAATGCATTTTCAAGCTAAGAACAGATGCAAGTTTTGAGTTCAACGAATGTTACACTACAGAACACGTCCATTCATAATTCATGAACTCAATTAATGGAAGTCAAGCAAAATGAACAATCAACTTATCGTACTCAAGGAAAGTGAACAGTCATCAATCTTTTTACCCCAAAACCATGCAAGGCGAATGAAAAGGATTTAAAAAAGTACAAATAATTAATACCACGTAGCCAAATGGCTAACAATAAGTGCTTCCCACACAAAGGGTCAACTGTTCGATCCCTCACTTAATCCGTTTTTTCGATCGAAAGCTCCCCCATCACCCGGCTAACACATGCTGTTCAAATGTGCTCTTAAACATGCGCTTCGAGAGGCCTCTTAAACATGTCAAAATTTTGTTCCATTTTAGAGCTCACGCGTTTAATATATAGGATTAGAACTAAAAATTTTCGGTCTAACTAACGAATCGCACTTCAAAAAAATGTTGGAAGAAAATTGAGGATTCAAAGTGCTAATTTAAAACAAAACTAGCATTTCTTTTCCCTAAAAACACAGGAACATAAAACAAGTCAGCGTCGCAAGAAGTGTTCTCGAAGAACAGGAGGAATGATGTTGATTAGAAGTTTTTATGCCTGCAAAAAAGGGAGCCCGACACGGTTTCGAACCCTCGACCCTCAGATTAGCAGTCATCCCTCTGGGCCAGCATACTTTCAAGCCCTCTTAGCCTCGTAGTAACTGCACCTGACTAACAAAATTTTTCCCAGGTTCGGTTCTCACCAATTTACTTTTGAGACTTAAACTTTATGGCATTTATATTCTGCACCCCATAAAGTGGAAGTAGGCTAAATTGTTTGGGGTTAAAAAATAGGGGTGAATAAGCGGGACACCTAAATTTTAATGTGCACTTAGAAAATTGTTGAGTGAATTTTTGAACTTTGGCTTATTGAAACTTCATGGAACACTCTATACTATACTATAATAAGACCCAATCCCAAAAAGTTACAACGCAATCGAAAGTTCGGAAAACTCCAAACAGTCAAATTGGCATCCACTTGGTCATTCGTATATGTAATTTTGTTAGATTGTTTGAACTGTGCGCTTTAACGCTTTCCAATAACTTTGCAAGCGTTCGATTGCGTTGCAAATTTTATGGACAGTCTATAGAGGAATAGATATAGCGTGTCCCATAAAGTTAAAAGCGAACGTTTCGAAAGCCACTGGACAGATTTCAGAGATCAAAGGTCAAATTTGAAAAAAATGATGAGAAGCTTAATGAAAAAAAACCGTTGACATTAAAGTGACCAATTTCGATGCTGAATTGCCTGTTTTTAACGTCTTCGAACGTTCGCTTATTCACCTTTATGGGACAGGCTGTATAATCATAACACTGAACGAACCTAGAAACAACTCCACGACCTCCAATTCCTTGATCCGGAGATTTTCCAGACATTGCACACGCTCAGTTCCGGGTGGAATGTCACAGCAATCTCTCACATTTTGTAATGGTCTCCAAAAGACAGTACAGTGCTCACAGTGCGTTTCATATTCCTCTAATTGGGCGTTGCTCGGGGCATAAAGGCAAAATCTGTAACCCCCGTCAAAGTTGAAGTGATCTTGACATAAAATAACTCCCAAAATACTGAAAATTACGATCACAAAATTGTTCAAATTTTTCATTTTGTGTGCGTCAATGTAGCGGGTTTCAAAAACCGGGTTGGTAAAAATTTACAAGTAGATTAAAATTAATAACAAAACTGAATTTCTCGATTGTAAAATTGTAATTGGAATTATGAAGTGGATTTTGGCTGTTTCTGAAAGGTGTTGTGTCAATAAGGCGATATTTTAAGAAGTTTAAACCTGTTTCGAATTCTAAGGTGAACATGTACGCAAACGGGGCTTTTGTAGTGACAGCTTTTATGGTAAAGAGATTGTTATCAAAAAGTCAACAGACTTAACAAAAGTCTTGTGTCTGTTTTAAATAAACAAAATACCCAATTTGACCAATTTGATTGGTCAGCGATAACAAATGCACAACTCAAACAATTGCACTCAAATCTTTCGAGAGTTTCAGAAATTAACAGATCAACAAAAGGCTTCAAATTCTGAATTTGAAGTTTGAAAACTAAAATTCTGCTCTGAAACTGGAACAGAGCGCATAAGTTCAGAGATGACCTCAGATTTCAATTCAGAAGGTCAAAATAGATTACGTAATTCAATGGCCGGCTCGAAATGATGCAAAATTTTGGAACACAAACTCAAGACGGCCTTTTTTTAGCGTGTCCCATAAAGTTGAAATTAGCGAACGTTCGAAAATGTGAAAAACAGGCAAGTGAGCATCAAATTCGTCATTTGAATATCAATGTTTTTCCATCAAGCTTCTATTCATCAATTTTTTCTACATGTTTTAAATTTGAACTTTGACCTTTGAAATCAGTCCAGTGGCTTTTGAAACGTTCGTTATTTCAACTTTGTGGGACACACTATAGTAAGTCCCATAAAGTTGCAACGCAAGCGAACGTTCGAAAAAATTGGGCCATGCAAATGGGCAATGTTTTGCTAGATATCTGCATGTTCTGAATTTGAACTTTGATCTTTGAAACGTTTGATAGAGTTGCAACTTTATGGGACTGACTATAAGCGAACGTTTCGAAAACGTCTATATTGCTCATTTGCATGCTCAATAGCACGTTTTGGCGTTTTCCGACTGTCAGTCAGTCCCATAAAGTTGCAACGCTATCGAACGTTTCAAAAGTCAAAGTTCAAATTTAAAACATGCATATATCTAGCAAAACATTGCCCATTTGTATGCCCCGAGTTTTTCGAACGTTCGCTTGCGTTGCAACTTTATGGGACCGACTATATATATTCCATAAAGTTCCACGCAAGCGAAACTTCGACAAACACCAAACATGCAAATGAACATCAAATTGTTTACTTGTCAATGTTTTTCAGAGTTGACTGAAATATCTTCTCAGCATTTGACCTTTGAACTCAATTTAGGAGATTTTATAACATTCGATTGCGTTACAACTTCACAGGACAGACTATATACAGCGTGTCCCATAAAGTTGAAACAAGCGAACGTTTCAAAAACTACAGGAAAGAGTTGAAATGTCAAAGTTCAAGTTAAAAAGATTTTAAAAAAAGAAGAAAATGAGATGGAAATAAATGGAAAAATGATGGTATTCAAGTGATATATTTGGTCAATTCCTGTCTTTCGGACCATCAATTATTTCAGCCTTATGGGACGGACTCCATAGCATGTTGTAGAAGGTTTAAACGCGAGCAATATTTAAAAAATAAAGGACAGAGCTCAAAGGATAGAATTCAAACTAGAACCCTGAACACGACAATGTTTTATTTATGCCACATAATTTTTACAAGAAACGGAGAATTTTTTTAATCCGATGTGTTACATTTTGGCAAATAAAATGTCTGTTTGCGAAAACAGTCTACAGTATGGAAACAGCTAACCAGGTCGTGCAACCCAGGTCGAGGTATTTGACTCAAAACCGGTATGAGTCAGACAGACTTCGGTCGTGGACAGGGGGTTCAGACCGAACAGATAAAAATTCAGATATGGGCCAGACCGAACAGACTTCGGTCACCCTGGGCGGGACCGAACGGACCCAAGAACTGGCTCAGACAGAACAGACCCAAGACCTGGACCAGACCGATGAGATCCAAGCACGGCCATGGGTCAGACCTAGCAGACCCAAGACCAAAATTGGGTCAGACTCAACAGACTTTTTTAACCTGGGCCAAACTGACATCAGTCAGGGACAGGGGGTTCAAACGGTACAGACCACAACTCAGGTATGGGGCAGACTGAACAGACATTGTTTGCCCAGGGCCAGACCAAGTGGAACCAAGAACTGGGGCAGAGAACAGACCCAAAGGAGACCCTGGTCAGACTGAACAGACCCAAGACCTGGTTCAGACCGAAGAGATCCAAGGACGACCATGGGCCAGAACGAGCAGACCCAAGACCAATCCTGACCCAGACTGAACAAACTTTGATCACCCTTGGCCAGACTGGCTTAAAAATGTAGAGTTACACTGAGAGAATAATATTTTGTGTTTCAAATTTTAGCCCCAAAAATCAACTGGCAATGTTTTGATCGTTTTTACCAAAAAAGATCATCCAATACAAAATCCACAGAGCATTCTGTTATCGAAGTGCAGTGTACATTTAATCGTCTATTTTTTGTTGCTAGTTGCTAAAGATGGGCTGTTGCTTACAAAAATGGCAATTTCAGGTCTCAAATATTTTGCAGAGGTCTGGCTACAGTATTGGGCCGGACTTCTGGGTTTTGATAAGTCAAAATGGTTTGTTTGGTGCTGATTAGAGCTAATTTTGTTAATTTTACCTCGACAAAGAGGTCAGCAGACCAAAATTTTTATTTGGGGTCGCACCAGAAAATAGGTACGGACCAGACAGAAATTTGGGTATGGGCCAGTCCAAACAGACTCAACTCAGGTATGGGCCAGACAGAATAAATTCAATTCAGACATAGCCCAAACGAAGCAGCTCGACCAAAAATTTGTCCAGGCTGTGAGCTCGGTCGCACCAGACCACCCCCCCCCCATCCGCTTTATGTTTCAACAATACTTATGAACTATCATGCAAAATTTGAATGCTTTTTTTGCAAAATTGCGGTTACCTTGTAAAATGTTGTAAGAAATGGCAGTTTCTTAGCCGAAATTTTTAAAAAACGGTTATCCTGTAAGATCTAGCAAGACTTTTGATTGTATTATACTTCAACATTTTTGCGAGATTCTTGTGAAAATTTGGAAATCGTCCAATTTAGCATAAACTTAGCCGACCCTGATTGCACTAAATTGCTTCAACTTGAACTGGATGTACCAACACCATCATATCTGAGAACAAAAAACTCTTTCGTGTGAGGGAACATTATTTACTCTAAATAAATATAGCAATGATTGAAATAGTGCCTTACTTATTTCAGTCATCGTCTTACTCGTTTCATCAATCATCTTGTGGTACGGTTGTACCATTATTTAGTTCTCATTTATTAAAATGTACTTAATTAATTTATACTTGTCCTTGTAAAACTAAAAGTCAGTATTCACATAACTATAAATTACCGCCGACTAAAAAGTCATTATTTCATACCGTTCACACCTCCCACTTTTACTCAACTATTCATTCTTTTGAATCTCCGTACTGAATTCAGTTGTTCGCAATCTAATCTATTTTCTACTAGACAAAATCCTAGCGGATTTGAAGGAGAAATCCAACCTCATTTAGTTTGCCTACATTCGCACCGCGATTGTGGCTAATTCTAAAAGTAACAACTCATTTAACTTTGGAAGCTTGGATTCGCACCTCGAATCCATACATCTAAATCTACGTGGATTCACAGCACGATTGTACCCTATAGTCAGGGTTATCACATGGCGCAGCCAGCTACAAAAGAACGTGCAATCTTGGGAATCGAGCCCTTTTGTGAAAAACCGACGTTGGAACCTCCATTGCAATGGGACAGATGGCAGGTCATGCTATAGTTAGCCATCATGGCTAAAGAAGGAATATCAATCGATACTCTTCTTGACGACCCCCCAGACAAAGTTACCTTACCTCCAGAACCCATCTACGAGGAGGACGTTCAAAACAGCACAGCTCAAAGCGAAAGAGACAGACGTACTAGGAATGAACAGCTAAAAAACTCATGGCTCAACCGATGTCAGAAAGCAGAACTTGTTGGCATACTATGTGGGGAAAAGCCTTGGAAATACTGCGATAGTAAAGCAGTATCCCTAACGTATATCAGCCTGGGAGTTGAAGGGAGACGAATTTTTGGTTCGCAAGAACCAAGTATTCAAATTGACAGAGTGACCACGAAAGTTCTTTGGGAATGCCTTGATAAAGTGTTCACCAAACAAAGGAATAATACATTTGACAGATATACACTCTTAACTCGAAAACAAATGAAAGGAGAACCAGTGGAAAACTTCTACGGGTGCCTTCGAGAACTCTCCCTAAATTGTGATTTAGGAAGCCACGAGGAATCGATAATACGGGATGTGTTTATCGCTAACATGCAAGATGGAGAAATTCAAAGAGAATTGCTAAAAGAAACACGAGAAGCCAAAAAAGCTCTCGAAGTTGCGATCAATATCGAAATGGGCATACAAACGCAACTAAAAATCTCTGGAACCCCAACAACCAATACAACTAATGAAGTCCACTCGATAAACAATGTCCAAGGATCGTGGAATAGAAACCGACCATCTACAAATCAGTTCGTAAAACCGACGATCTGTCCAAATTGTGGGTATGGTCGGAATCCCTCTCATAGACAAAATTGTCCCGACCGTGGGAAAATATGTAAAAATTGCGGAATCTCTAACCTTTTCGCTAAGGTTTGTCGAAAACCAAAACAAGCTAGCAAACCTAGATCTCGAGTAAATTATGTAGATGACTCAATTTTGGAAGCGGCTACAGTAGGCACCTCGACATCAGTAACCGAACAAGTAAATAATATTAGCAAACTCCTACGACAAAAGAGCATATACGATGCCAATTATGACTCAGACTACGACGATTACGATGATAATTGTGTAGCGGCAATTTCATACAAAACTGACACCCGTGAGGTAGAGTCCGTAAATTTGGACGTTCGAGTTGGAAATACAAGCACGAAAGCATAGGTGGATTCAGGAAGTGTTTGTACGATCGTTAACAAAAGTCTGGCGGACAAAGTGGTATCGAAATGTAAAGATAGCTATTGGATACAGTCTCCTGAAATACACGATTTAAAAACTTTCTCCAATGACATAATCAAAATAGTAGGTATAATCAAGACATCAATAAAGTGTAATGACTGGATAGCCACAGACGTTGATGTAACTGTCGTTGAAGATGGTCACCGACCGATCATTGGACGAGACCTTTTCCCAAAGCTAGGTTTCTCAGTAATCCAATCAAAGCAAGTGGCAAACATTGATCAAAATCAATGCCCAATTAAGAGGCAGATCTCTTTTGACTTTCCTGAACTCATCACCAGTGTCGGTAAATCTTTAAAACATTCAGTAAAGTCAACATTTCATAGTGAATTTACACCTACTCATCAAAAAGGAAGACGAGTACCTAATTATTTACAACCACTAGTTAATATAGAACTTAAAAAATTACTTGATGAAAAACACATCATGAAATTAAACAGTTGTTCTGACAAAAATTTCATCTCACCCAGAGTCATTACAGTTAAAAGAGATAAAACAGTTAAATTAGCTCTAGATTCAAAATTTTAAATAAGTCTATTCACAAAAACAAATATCAAATGCCAAATATTGATAATTTAATTGACACAATTCAACAAAACTTGAATACATCCGCATCACAAGAAACAGCATATTATTCCACACTGGATTTGAAGTACGCATACAGTCAACTTAAATTAGACCCGGAAACGGCCAGACATTGTAACTTTAATATTATTAGCGGTGAGAGAACGGGAACATATCGTTTCATTACAGGTTTCTACGGTTTAACTGATATGCCAGCAGCTTTCCAAAAAGTAATGGACTATACTTTAGTCGGACTAAAAAATACTTACTGTTTTCTAGATGACATTATAGTAGTTAGCCGTGGGTCCAAAGAAGACCACTTAAAACTTGTCTATCAGTGCTTACAGAAACTAGATGAGGATAATCTACGAATCAACTTACCTAAATGTCATTTTGCAAAAACCGAAATAGAATGGTTGGGACATAAAATCAGTCAATCTGGAATAGCTCCACTTGAGTCAAAAACAGCGGCAATCGCATCACTAACAGCACCTAATAATTTAAAACAACTCCGATCATTTTTAGGTTCTGTACACTACCTTGGAAAATTTATTCCTAACTTATCCCAATTATGTCATCCTCTTCGTCCATTATTAAAAAAGAACACAAAATTCATTGGAACACTGAACATGACACACATTTCCAAGCAATTAAAAATAGAGTAGCAAACGCCACAGAAAACACACACTACAATCCTCACTTGGAAACGCGGATCAAATGCGATGCTTCTAGAGCAGGGTTAGGAGCAGCATTAGAACAACGTTCACCTACAGGTTGGCATACAGTTGCATTTGCATCTCGATTCCTTAACTCTAATGAGGAACGTTATAGCATTAATGAACTTGAATTAGTAGGTGTTGTGTGATCCGTCGAATATTTCAAATATTATTTATTTGGCAAATCATTTACAATCATCACAGATCATCGAGCATTACTTTCAATTATGAAAGAACATAGATCAAATAAATCTTATAATAGTAGATTAACGCGCTGGATTGATCCTCTTTTACCCTTTGACTTTAACATTGAACATATTCCTGGTGCAAAAATGGGGCTGGTAGATTATATTTCTCGCCAACCAAATCAAAAAGCAAAAGTTACAAACAAATATGACGAGGAATTTGCGGTAGCAACAATTACCCGCATTCGTGACGCAATTGCAGCAATTTATGTAAATACCACACCACAAACCTGCCAATCGCAACACTTTAACAGCGTCATTAACACACATTCCACACGTGCCTCACATCCTCGCTCAACAAACTATTCCAATTTGCTTTCTGCCATTAATAGAAATACAAATCAGTTGCTTCTTAAATACTCTTCACACGCAGCACAATTGCAAACTCATTCTAATACCAGTACAAATCCAACTCAAATCCAGCCACAATTAAATACTAAATCAAACCAAACTCATATCCACGTAATCGAAAACCACAAAATGAGTAGCTCTCCTTCACACAGCCGAAACCCGCAAACTCCCCCTACTCACAGCCGAGTGATATTTCAATCTACTCCAAATTCAGGAACGACTCGATCCTCAAATGACGGACACCCTTCCCCTAGTGTAGAATTGTCCAAGGAAGAGGTGTTTGAGAATAACTTGACACAGTTGTTCACAAAAGGCTTCCTGGCAGTACTGACAAGCAAAGATGCAGTTCTGAAGGAGGTACGGGATTGCATACTTCAAGATGACCCCCAGAGATGCAAGGAAGTCAACCCGTATCTATTCTCGTACTGGCGAGACTTGCACGTCCGGTCAGGATGCGTCTGTGTAGACGAACGTGTGGCGATTCTCCATGCCATACAAGACGCGGTACTGGAAAGCCTCCATCTAACCCACCCGGGAAGTTGGGGGATGATCACGCTTGGCCAATACGCGTTCTGGCCGTACATGCACCGCGAAATCTTAAATAAAGCGGCTCAGTGCAAGCCATGTACTGAGATTGATAAGAATCTTAAACCTGTTATTCCGGCGTCGAAATGGAAACCTTTAATACCATGTACTGAACCAAATGAAGAAATACAGATTGACTTCGGAGGTCCTATCACGCTTGAAAAAGATTAAGATACATATTTTCTTGCATGTATTGATCGTTTTTCCAAATATCCTTCTGTAGAAGTATTTGATAAAGCAAATGGACCAAATGTACTAAAGTTTTTAGATGATTACATTTAAATCCACGGTGTTCCCCGAAATATTAGACTAGATCAAGCACGATGTTTAATAGGTTATAAAGTTAAAAACTTTTGCAAACAACATAATATTAACATACTACCTGCCCCTGTAAACGATCATAGAGCCATAGGTTTAGTGGAGCGTTTGATACAAACAATTAAAAGACGCTTAGGCTGCATGAAATTAGACAATAGAAATAAAACATTCACAATTAAAGAAGCAATAAACTCAATTGTATATCAATTACGTATATGTAAACAAAAGACTACAAATGTAACACCTTTCCAAGCACATTTCGGAAGAAAGCCAAACACACCACTAAGTAATATAAGTACAACACCTAAATCATCTAATCTGTCATATGAAAACATTCTTCACCACTATTTAGACGCCGATACTGTCCCTGTTGAGGACTACCTAGACGATAATGGATGGGTGACGGGAGACAGAAGCGACATTCTGATTGAAGAGGCTATGCAAAGAGCCCACGTTGACGCCGGACGCCGCTACAACGGCGAACACAACAAATCTGTCTCTCGCTTCATATTACACCCAAAATTAAATAATCCCATCCCCAGATCGGAACAGTCACTGGATTTGAAGCTCGCCCGCAAGGTGACTAAACGATCAAAAAGAGACCTCCGCGGTCTTTGGGAAACACTGGCTCCAGGAAGTACGGTTGTTCGTACATCGGATACGACAACCGTCATCAAACAACCAGGAGTACCCGAAGTTAGTGTTCGCAATAGCGATATTGCTAAATTCGGTACTCGCGCCGAACGGAACACCGATTTATGGCAATACGCGCAACGTCGACCCCTACCATACGAAAAAACAGCAATGTCGGCAAGAAAACCACGAAAGCCCCAAGCCGGAGGAAAACGGTCACGTCACACATCGGTGAGCCTGAATACATAGAATGCATCGTCTGTTGCTGCCCCTTCAGTAACGTCTCCAATCACATCCCCTTCAACTACCAGCACCAAACGAAACCGACGAGCCCCAGAGTATTACGGATTTGAAAGTTCGGTCAATTCGGTCAGTGACGACTCAACAGCTCCGGTTTCCAAGAAACCGAAACGAACAAATCCGGTGATTGAGACAATTCTTCAGGAAGAAGCTACACAGCCGCCAGTTCCTGATACAGATTATGAACTGACAATTGCAAGCCCCTCTGCACCACCACCAGTGGGAACTTGGTCTCCTGAAGAGTACAATTATGAAGATTACGCTCGGGAAGTTAGCATGAGTGTATTTGATGCGGAGAACCAAATTTAAACTAAAACTGTTTCAAACTTTCATTGTTAAATTATTGAATTGTTTCCAATCTGTAATTGTTAAAATAATTTCGGAATTGCCCTGCTTTTCCATTAATTTTGTGTTTATGTTCAATTTTAATTCTACATGTGTGTTAATTCTACATTCCTTCAATTTGATGTTGCATTTGTAACGATAATTCACGTATTATAAGGTGGATGGATTCGCATCGCGTTTGTGCATTAATTTATATCGCGTGCAAAAAATTTACTGCATATGTTGTCAGTTTCCGTTATGTTAGTTTTCTCTTACTTTTGAGACTCAATTACATTAATTCTTCGGTACTCATTTGTTGCTACTCACTATGTATACTATCTATAATAACCAGTACATATTTTAATATTATTCCAAATTTTATACTGATACAGTTTAAAATTTTCGCTCAGCGCAGGATATGTGGTACGGTTGTACCATAATTTAGTTCTCATTTATAAAAATGTACTTAATTAATTTATACTTGTCCTTGTAAAACTAAAAGTCAGTATTCACATAACTATAAATTACCGCCGACTAAAAAGTCATTATTTCATACCGTTCACACCTCCCACTTTTACTCAACTATTCATTCTTTTGAATCTCCGTACTGAATTCAGTTGTTCGCAATCTAATCTATTTTCTACTAGACAAAATCCTAGCGGATTTGAAGGAGAAATCCAACCTCATTTAGTTTGCCTACATTCGCACCGCGATTGTGGCTAATTCTAAAAGTAACAACTCATTTAACTTTGGAAGCTTGGATTCGCACCTCGAATCCATACATCTAAATCTACGTGGATTCACAGCACGATTGTACCCTATAGTCAGGGTTGTCACACATCTCAATATTTTTTTCAGTAAATTTTGTTCCCTCAATCAAAAGTGATGTTAATCCCAAATATGATGGGATTCTTGGGGTCAAAACGAGTTAATAAAGTAAGCAAATAAAATTATCGGTACAAGAAAACTCGGTAATGAAATTTAGAATTTGAAAACTAAAGTTGAAATTGAAAAAAACTAGAGCGGAAATTTAATTTGGCATGTTATACAAAACACTAAAATCATAGCTAATTTCATGTTCAGACAAAAAAGTTCTTAGCCATGGCCCTAATTAACATGTGTTCTCATCTTACTAACAACATAACGGTCTAGGCTCAAAATTCATATGTGTCATTTTTTCATCAAATAACAGCAAAAGTTTTCAGATGATCCCGCATTGTATATTTTTTTCTTGAACAGTTTAATAAATATTGTCGTAGTAAAACGGAACTTAAAAAATCGAAATGAGATGCTGTCAAAATTCTTGGTAAAGAAACACCAAAACTTATAAACTCATCATTATAAAAACTTTAACTAACAATGTCTTGCAAAAGGCATGACAAGTTTTGTCGACAAAAAATACTTAGAATGTTTCGGCAAGGTGTATCAAATTTTGGATCTATTCTGTCCCCCCCCCCCCAGCTTAGTGAGCATAAATCTTTTATGACCCCAGACGCACGTGCTTTTTTCTTGCATAGTAACTTGCTATATAACAACATATAGTTTGTAACTGGGGGTCATAAAAAACACCGGGGGGGGGGGAGGGAGGGGGGAGGGGCGAAACAGAATTGATCCCAAATTTTATTGCACTATGTTAATAATGAACATTTTTCTCGTATAAAACCCCCCAAATTTTGGAGGGTAAATTTGCCACCATTGCAAACAACAACCAATCCAATAAAATGAAGGAACTTGCAAATGATTCTTTTGATTTTAAAATGTCAACAGTTGATCAGTTCGATTTCAAACTCGATATCAAACATCGCCATAAAGCTGTGTTACGGGTAATCAGCATCACCCTCTAATTTACGACCTGGAAAAAGCGGGCTGTCAATCTGGGCTTCTGTAACATATGGTTGAGTTTTAAGGCTTTAAGGCAGCTTTCATCTCTTTTAACTCCCTAGGGAGAACCGTATGAACTAATATCCCTACTAAATTGGGCAAAATGAAAACCGAATTTTTCAAGCAATCTGTGCAATATTTCACGTGATTGGTTTTGGGGGCCCCGCCGATTATAGCTCGCCTCTCCCCACCAAAAATATAACCCTCCATTGTGGTATATTTACTGTAATGGGGGGGGTATATGTTATATGACCACAAAGCTAGGGTTGAGTGTGTGTGTGTGTGTGTGTGTGGGGGGGGGGGGGGGGGCTATACCCTGGTTGACCAAATTTACTTACTATAAAACGAACCATATATGGTACCTTAGCGTACCATAGAAGGGACCATTATGGCGCTTAAAGGCCAAAAATTGTTTTTGTTCTATGACCTTACTTTGATTCGTAAGTTACCATCTATAGTTTGCCTTACGGTAATTAATTTGTGTTATGTTTTACACTAACTACATTTGAATGTTCTACTTATTTTTGAATATGGTTGTGATACTTGCAAGATCAACATCGTGTCTCGACTAGGGAGCCCAGGTTGACAAAACTGCGAAAACTGAGCATTCAGGTTGTTGTAGCTTTTTTTTTAAAAAAAATAGCTTCATAAGTCAGTTTTTCATATAAAATCAATTTAAAAGGGGCGAACTTGCGAAAGTACCAAGCTGCTTGCGCAAGCTTGCCCCTTTTAAATTGATTATGATCATGTCACTTTTTACACAGATCAGACAAAAAAATCCCAGCAAAAAATTAGCTGCCAGAAAACACCTTGAACAGAGCAAATTCGAATTATTGTTTTTCTATGTACAGATTGAATTACAGTCTGCTACTGCTATGGGCATAGTATTTCTCAGAATGCGAAAAAAATAACGGACTAAAGTAAAAAAAAAAAGGCACGCCTACTAATCTTTCAGTAAAACACGAGGGCACATAACAATGAATTTTTAATTGTATATTAAGAAGACTTCTAGATTAAGATAAAATTACTAAACATTTTATCCAAATTAACTAAATTTTCGAAGAAATGGCAGGCGCAGTCTTAGTTATTAGCGTTTTAGCAAGAAAAAATGTTCTTGAAAAAAAAGAGTATTCTTGCCTGAAAAAAAAGGAATATTGTTGCTAATCTTGTAGTTTAACTGGTCTTCAACTGCTTTGCACTGGTTTTGCTTGTTAATTACTGGTTTTCGTCTGCAAAAAACCTCGCTTTTTGCAAACTTCTCGCGTTTTTCAATAATGCTTGTGCATCGTCCAAAAATTGGAAAAAAGTTTTCGAAATTTCAAAATGTATTATGACTTTCGTATGAACAGAGAAACTAATCAAAACCGACTGCGCATGTTAAGTTCATGAAAAAATTGTAGTCTGAACTTACTCTGTGAAGTCTTCGAGCAAAATACCCTTAGAATACTTTGTTACAGTACTGATATAGCCTTTTACTATTGATATATGAATCATTACTGGTTTACTATGACCATCAATACTGGTTTGTTATAACACAAGGGTCTGGGCAAGCAAAACTTTTGGGTACGGTGCAAATTTGATAGGGCCTGATACAAAGTGGTGTTAAGTTTTGTAAGTTTTCTAAGGCACCCTATGTGTTACAAAGATTTAGAAATTTTTCTGAGGTGAGCAACCTGGGAGTTTTAAGCCAAGTACCACTGGCTTTTGAAGTCTGGCCGCTGCGATTACATTAAAAATTCTCTCGCTTGGGAACAGAACTGCAACATAGTATTTTTGATCATTTAAGTTTTGGGTGAATACTGGATAAACTTTGGGCATTTGGGCAAATCCGAGTACATTATAAGAGATTACTTATAAACGTGTGGGCATATTATCCCGAGTCCGGTTCAAATGTGAGCAAAAAACGTACAAAAGCTGTTAGATTTTGTCCAAAAAGCTTACATGCATCTCTAGAAAGCTATCCTGTCCCATATAACTCAGAATTAAAAGCGTGTTCCTTTTTCAACAAGTCCTGATAGATTCTCTTTCACTATATTCAAACTTTGCAGACAAAAATTTGAAAACAGTCGGATGAAACAAAAGAAGGAAGCCAAAATACATGCTAAAAAGGTAAATTTTTAGATGATTTTATTCATAACGACAAAGATCATGCTATGTAGGAACTGGAATGAACTTTGCATCGGGCTCAAGAAACAAAACCTTGCGAAGATAACCCAAGTGGTTTAACCGACTCATAACAAGAAATATCAGACGTCGAAACAGCCAGAGATAGTCATCCAGAAGCATAAAGAATTTCGGAATATCATAATATCATATCCTGATGTTTAAATATTTAGTTGCTTTCCCCCGTGCAATGAAGAGATCTTCAATGATGGCAAGCATCCAAGAGCGGTATGTCTATAGTACCTTTTCTATACAGGAACGCCAATAATAGAGGTTTTCTCTAAGGTGCAAAGTGTAAAAAAACAAGGAGGCTCGGTAATGTGCGTTCGCACAAAAAATTCCGACCCGGCTCATCCACATTTTTGGCAAAAATGTCTACCAAATGAGGAACAGATAGAAAACCCCCAAAATATCAAGTATTTTTCCAAAAAAAATATCGCTGTATCAACAAAAAGATTGCCTCCAATGCAAATAACTCAGTGGAGTAATAAATGCTGCTTTGGATTGATGAGATAAGCCATTTTTAAGAAAACAAGTCCAGACGAACAACAAAATCAAACAACAATAACAACAAACCTTATATACATTCAAAACTTTATCTCCATTTTTTTAAGAAAGCTTATTAACAAGGTCAAACTGGCATCAGATAAAACTAAAACTAGATAAAATAATTATGCTTCGCAAAAAAAGATATGGGATCACTGTATAATAAGGTTCGGTAACAATTAGACACAAAAGACCAAAAACAGCTAATTAATTGGCTTATATTGCTAAAAGGAATTATTTTCAAAGTAATGAAAACCATTAGACAGGTAGTGAAAACATCCAAAATGATTATAATCACAGAGGCCTCTATATGAGGTTTATAAGAAGTGTAACTTTTCAATGTTTCATGTGGTTAGAAAAAGAGCAAAAAATAGAGACATTAAACAAAAATCATTAAAAACTTGCGAGAAAACGCCGTCGAAGCCATAAGGCCACCATTTGCCCCTAAAAATGTTCAATTCAATTGCGCCTTCGTCAAAAACAAATAAAGTGGCATAAGACCTTTCTTTAATGAGAATAGGTAACAAGTAGAGAAAAAAGGGAAAAAAGTGCAAAATTAAGTAAAACTTTGAGCTTTTCGAAATCAATTATTTTTAAAGTCATGAAAGCCATTAGTTGCAAAACGAAATAATTAAATAGGTCCCTTTATTCGTCCAAAGAAACCACTTGAGTTCTTTAATTATTCAAAATAGGTCTTATAAAATAATTTTTTTATCTTTATACCTTCTCTCGACAACAAAATTGTCTTTTGTGACCAGTAACTAACGAGACCAGGTGAAAATTATAAAAAAGGAACGAAAATGCGAAGTTGTAGTGTTTTTTTATTCTGAAAACAATTGTTTTCAAAGACATGAAAGCCATCCGTTATCTACTCCCATAGAAAATATAGTCTCATTTTTCCTCCATTAAAATCCATTGAAACCTGTCATTATCCAAAAAAATTCATATCACTAAAAATACAAAGTAAAACGACAGTTAAAAACAATTGTCAAAAGTTCAAATATTTTTTTCGAGAGAGTTGTGTCGAAGCCGTTAAAGCCATAATATATTAATTAAAGACTCTAATATTTTCAATTTTGCCCTTCTTTGAACTGCTGTATTCTGATTGGTGAACTGTTAATAATGTGATATTGTGACAAAACGAAGAAAAAAGCGGTCAAAGCCTTGAATTAAAAAAATTTCGAAAGATAGTAGAATCAAAACCAAAAAAACCATAAGTTAAAGCGTAAAACCGCAATTAAGATTAAGGTTCATTCCAGTAGAAAGATGAGGAAGAAAAAACTTTCTTTCTTTGCTGACGCTTAGCTAAAAGTTGACCAAGTTAAAAGAAAAAAGTGTTTAAAAGCCATTAAAAATAAACCGCTATTTAATTAGAAATCAAAATTTTTCAAAAGTCAAATCGACAATAATCTTTCCGGTAAAGAATCTAGACGCAGTAAAATGGAATTGCATAGGAAGACATTTGGACCTATCAGCAATGAGCTTTGATTTGAATCGTTCTGTTCTTTAAATAACAAAAAAAGCTGAACGCTGTATTTAAAAAAGACCGACTGATTATAAACCGATTTTCTTTCCGATTACAATCCGATGCTGCGTTTCTGATAATCAAAAATTAGAGAAAAACGACAAAAATTTCAATTCCAGACTACTCTCATTGGAAGTATATGTAAGATTAGCTCCTTTTGTAGTTTACGAAGGTTGTTTTACTTTCGGCAAATTCAATCAAAGTGGACTGAAGAAGCTTATTTCGGGAAGAAAGAGACCGAATTTTAGCCAAAAATTTAGCAAAAAAATCAAAATAGTCAACACTACTTTTTCGTCTTTAAAAATAAAATCAACACTACTATTGTTCACAGTTTACATATTTTAGCAAAATTGAGGAAAATTTAGGTAAAAATTCCATAAAGATGAATAAAAGTAACACAAATCTTCTACGCTCGGCGAGCTTTTTAATGATACCACTCATGACTCTCTACGTTGAGTATATCGATCGGTCAAATTTGACTGAACAAAAAAATCATTTGAGTATATGATAACCCCCCCCCAAGGGGGTCGGAACAACAAGCAGAATCGTGGTTAGCCATGCAACTCAAAGCAATTCCTCTAACCCCAACGTTTCTACCATAACTAGTTGTCCTAGACACCAAAAAGCAAATTAAATTTAAGTTTTTGACCAGAGATGACAGATTTTCGGGAAATAGTCGCAGTTATCCCTACTGGCCACTGTTGAGTGTGAAACGAAAATGAGAATAGATACGGAAATTGATAATGTAATTTTTACTGATTGTCAAAAATTTTTTTTGTCCAGCGTTTCTTCGCCTTAAAGGTATGGAAAATTCCGCTTTCAACATTTATATTTGTGCCAATCAGCATTGATTCTAATAAACTCTGGTAAACTAATGCACAAGATCCTAATGCTCGGACTCATTAGGTTTAAGCACTCTTAATGACTTGGTTTTCTCTAAAACACGTAATATAGAAAGCCATAAAATCAATCAAAACAGGACAGAAAATTTGCAGCAACAAAATATGTCTCACTAAAAAGAAGCAAATCTAAAAATTTATTTGCAGCTTATTGACAAATACAAAAAACATTACTAACGCAACCTTGTTTTTTCTAAAAGTGCTTGTGCAGAACTGCAGAAAAACAGACGTCAATAATCCACGTCCATCTAAATAACCGAAAAATATTCAATCTCTTTTGAGAAGAAGCAATGGTAAATTTGCACGTTAAACTACTAGTTATAACGCTTTATTTACTTTAGAGTTACTAAAATAGATATTACAAACTGATATGTCATTAACACCGAAATATGTTAAAAAAAATGAGTGAATAGATCATACAAAAAATCTCTCCATTGTATTTCCAATTTCTCGAATTGTAAAAGAACAAAACAAATTTACAAAAACAGCAAAAATTCCGGTTAATTATCGGTATTGCTGCTGTAAAGTTTGCTAGTACCAAATACAAAAAAACAGCAATGTATTCGGCACATTCATGAATTTTATTAAAAAAGACTCAAACTGCCTTCAAAAAATGATCTACAAAAAACTGCCTTCGAACTGCCTTCAACTAAAAATCTCGATCTCAACAAAGCCATCAAACTCAATTCCAGGAAAAAAATTTAGACGATATGTTAACACAATTTTCCATCAAGGAGGCCCGATAATGTGCATTCGCACACAATGTTGCGAATTTGCTCAACCACACCTTCGGCTTATATGTCTGCAAAAATAAAGACGAGTTAGAAAGTTTTCAAGATCACAAGATGTTCGAAAATAAGTGGTATGTGAGCAGACAATCTCGTAAACTAACAAATGAAGTGCGTAAAGCCAAAATAGAAGGCCAACGAGACCTTTCAAACAGAATCAAATAACAATAACAAATATTAATTACGATGGAAAATTAAAGTTTATCTATTTTTAAAAAAAAAAAACACCTAATGAGACCTGTCAAACAGAATCAGATAACAACAAGAAATAATAGTATATAAATTCAGACCGAAAATCAAAGTGGATCTATTTTTCAAACAACTTTAAGTAAAAAAATCAAAACAGCATCAGACTAAAACAAAACTATATAAATTGACTTGTGTTGCACCAAAGAAGATATCAGACCTGTTTTTATTGAGGAAAAATAACAACTAGACATAATGGGCAAAGGAAAAAAATGGGTTTATAAGTTTTGAGAGCAATTAACTCTAAAGTGAACAAAAAGGCTCGGTAATGATCGTACGCACATAATGTTCCGACCCCGCTCATCCACATTCTTGACTTAATTGGCTACCAAATGATGAAGAGATCGAAAACATTAATATCGTTCAATAAACAACCATTGGAATACAATAAAGCCACGCTAGGTGGCCATGAAAGTTTTTGATGAAAGAACAACTAAACAGGACATAAAAGATCAAAAAACAAAAATTATTTACGAACACAATTCGATGTCTACAATAAAAAAAACATAACAAAATCTAACTCGCATCAGATAAAACCTAAACGAAACAGTTTAACCTATACTTCATTAGAAAAGATATGGGACTGGTTCTCAGTGCAAATGGATAACAGGCCGACAAAAAAGTGATAAATAGCAAAGAGGTGCAAGGTTAAAATATACGTTTCTATCTTTGAAAACAAATAACTTCACAGTTATTAATGTCATTTGATATCACCTGATATCATTGAAATTTTGATTTATATCCCCATAGGAAGCAATTGAGACATGCCATAACCCAATTGTCAATTGCGCAACATTTTAAAGCCAATAGGACTCACGATTGTTGTTAGAAACCAAAAAGAGAGCAAAAATCCTCTAAAATGTACAAATTTATAAAAATCTCAAGCATTTTATGAAGTCTCGTAGTAAAAGAAGTAACAAAGCTGAGAAACAAAAGTTTGAAGCTAAAACCTTAAAAAAAATTAATTTGTAGCTCACTGCAAATGGGTTGTGACCTATGTATAGAGAGACTGAGCCACAATTTGACCAAAAAACTATTTTAAAAATTGACGAAGCTCAAAAACCCAAGTGTGTTCAAAAAGAAAAATTTCAAAAAGTCATAACAGAATTAAGATTTCAACAAAAAGCGATGGATTAAAATGCAACACCTCAGGAAGCAAATTGGGCCTGTTAATAATGAGACCACGTCACGACCCCACAAAATAACACATACATAACAAACACACATGGAAGCCAAAACTTCAAACAATTTTACGTCATCACACTATTCAAGGCACTATACTTATAAGATGTTATCTGCGAGAACTGTAAATCAACTCTTTCTCCTCATCCTAACATTAACGAGTCTTCTCTATAAAAGGACAACGTAGACACGACAACAAAAAGAAACCAAAAAAATTGAACAAAATAGAAATCTCGAAAACTTTTTTCAAAATATCTGGTCGAAGCAATCAGTTACAACGTACAACAAAGCGCGATCAAAGTGGTTGAATCATGAAAATTAATTGAAGCTTCTAATTAGTGAGATTGAGTTACTAGGTGACCAAATTGAAAGCAAAGAGGAAAGACGAAAAAAAGCTTTTTTGAAAAAATTTATTTGAAAGTCATTAAAACAATCAGCTATAAACAGGATTCTTTATCTAGGTAGAATTATACGTCCTGGGAAAGCAATGGAGACCTATCGTTATCAGTTTTATGGCGTACAACAACAAAAAGAAAGACAAACAGAAAAAACAACAAAAAAACCACAAAGGTTTGCGAGACAACTTGGTCGCAGCCGAAAAAGCTTAAACTATTCTACAAAAACAATTAACATATACAGATACGCATTTTTCTAAAACTGTTCACTTTTCATACTATGCTTTAATTTAGTTAGATTTGCCAACAATGAGATAATTCGAGACGGACAAAATGGATTCATAAGAAATGCGATTATGCTCAAAAATGAAAATGAAAAAAAATATATTTTGAAACGCGTAGCATCAAAACAAAGAAAACATTAGTTGAATATAAAACTGTTTCCAACATAAGTTCATTACTCACAAAAATTGATTTCTGCCTTTTTAACTGAGGTTGCGCCCGAAGTTGAGAGAAAAAAGATAAAATAGTGGCAAAGTTCTAAAATTCTCCGATACTTTCTTAAAACAAATATATTCAAAGTCATAACAGACATAAAAAAAACTGAAAGAATTGCCTAGCTTCATATTTATCTCCCAAAAAACTAATTGAAATTTTGATTGGGGACACTAAGTCATTGGGCTGCAAAAAGTATAACAAATAAAAGCAAAACTCCAGAAGTTTAAAAAATTTTTACGAAAACAATTGGTCAAAGCCATAAAAACAATGAGCTTAACTCTGAAACCATGTAATAATTTCATTAGACGCCCTTTTTGTAAATATTATCTGTCAATATTTAAGCGCTGACTTCAAATCCTTGTCATTAATTTACAAAAAAAAACATTTTCAAAGCGGAAATGTTCTGAAAAAAAAAGGTCACGCCCAATTTAAATCTAAAATTTTTTTATCGTAGGGATCCACGGTGAAATCAAGATCAGCACAGATATTGCTGCGCGTTTAAAAAATCATTCTTTTGTTCAAATGATTGCTAAATTGATCAGTTTTAAAACAAAATTTTTCAGTTTGTCAAAAATAAATAATGCTTTTTTTAATCATCAAGTTTAATTTTGCAAAGAACTCGCAAAAAAATAAACTAGAAAACTTTTAAAGCCGTATAGCTAGAAAACTTTTACCTCCAGCTCTTTTTTGAGCATAAGAAGAATTCGACCGCAGTTTTAAAGTGTCTGCTTGCAGCAAAATTAAACTAAGTGGTCTAAAACAGCAAATGTAGTCCCACTTTTCTCGAAAAAATTCTGTTTTTTTGAAAAATTTAGCTTAAATTCTAGCCAAAAAAACTCAGATCGAACAACTTAGCAACCCTCCTTTATCTTTAGAGATGAAATCAATAACAGGACAGTTAACAATTCTAACAATTTTTAGCGAAATTGACGAAAATATGGTCAAAAATCCTGAAAATGTGAATAAAAACAGCAATTATTCACAAAACTTTAAACCTTGATAAATCCCTACAAAAAAGAAAATTGAAAAAATCATTTTAGTTCCATATTCTACGCTGGACTGGTTTTAGAATGATACCACTCACAACTCTCTTCGATGATTATATCGATCGGCCAAAATTGTCTGAACAAAAAAAAACCCATTTGAGTATATAATTCCTCCTCCCCCCTACATTAATAAACCGATCAACTATCAACCAAAAACAGTTTACCAAAAATGATATCAGAGCTGTCTTTACCGAGAACAAATAAAATCCAGAGAAAAAACAGGCTTATAACATTGAGAGCAACTAACACCAAAGTCATTAAACCAATCAGCTATCAACCGAAATCATTAAACGGCCTCGTTCATTAGACGTCCATAGAAAGCCATTGAGATTTTGCATTAGCCAGAGAGATCTTTGGTTGAGACCTTTCATTATATTACTACAAAAAGAACAAATACAGGCCAAAACTAAAAAAAAAAACAAAATTTTCGAGAAAACTGTGTCGAAGCCCTTAAAATTGTGATTCATTCACTGAAAAAGTAAAAAATAATCACGTCTGCTTTCTTTCTACGCCAGTAAAAAGATATTTGACCTGTGATTAATGTGTCACTAATGTGATAGTTGGAGAAGACAGAAAAAAACCAAAAATAAAAACTCAAATTTCAAAAATTTTGGAATTGTACAAAAATTAAAAGAATTTGAAAACTTTCAAAGTCAAAAAACCATTATTCATATGATACAGCAGATATAAGAACTACATTATACTTCACTTGAAGGAGGATACAACCTCTCTTTTTGCTGAGAGAAGGCCAAAAGTTGATAGAGATAAGATCAAAAGTAACAAATTTCAAAATTTAAAATTGAAAGCAAAAATTTTCAATCCATAAGCCATAACAACCAAAAGCTTCCAACTAAAAAGTAGTAATTAACTTACCTAATTTCTTTGTTGATCGTTAGGAACCCGGATGGAACTATCAATAGTCAGTATAAACCAAAAGTCTACCGAATAACAACGAATATAGACAGAGCCCAGAAATTCAATCAATTCTACGAAATTAGTCTTTTTGCGAACAAAGCTTTCGTTAAAGCACAGTTCAAGTTCGGTAGCTATCTTTTGCCCATGAATTTTATCTGTCATGGGTTGAGTTTTGATTTGAAATCAATTTGTTCCATAACTAACATAAAAAACAACAGGGGTAAAATAAATTTTTTTAAAAAAAAGAGGACAGAACCTCATTGCAGTCCAATTAATCTTTTAAATGTATGATTCCACAATCAGTCCAAAAGTAGTTGCTGCTTGTCTATTAAAACAAATACTTGTTCCAATTATTACCGATATAACTATTTTGACCAAAAAGTCAATATATCAAATACAAAGGATGAAGCTTAGACAATTATTGAGTTTTTTTTAGAGAAAAACCAAAAAAATGAAATGAAGGTGTCTTTTAGAGAAAAATCAAGAAATATCCATTGATAAAACTAGGTCATAAGACTACAATCACTTTTTCAGAGTAAAAAAACCAAGAACTTTACTCAGAAAACACATTGTTTATTCATTGCACCTCATTTGAATATTGGATCTCACACTAACTCAATTTCTCAATGAAAACAGACCTGTCTGTAATTCGAATTAAAAAATGCAAAAAAATTGGAAAAGACAGCCGAAATGCAATCCGAATAATTTTTCAATGCAAAAATCAACGATTAGTTTTCATTAAAAAAATGGTGAATTTTTAAAAGTTTTAAGGAAAACTTGGTCAAAAGTTTTGATTCAAATAATTCGGCATTTATCTTTTATCGTTATACATAACACCAACGAGACTCGTTACGAGTTTTATCCCATTTTTAGCAAAAGTGATCAAACTTCAGCAAAAATTACGAAATATGAGCTGAACAATGGAAGCGAGGCAAACGTTCACAAAACCTGAAACTTCGATAATTCTACGGATAAGTAAAAATGGTACGCTTGACAAGCTACACTGTACGATGAATTTATATCGATCAATGAAAATTCGCAGAACAAAATAAAACAGTTCTTTCAGCACTAATGTGAATGAGAAAACTTAAAGAGCACTGAAAAAGTTACTGCATACAGTGAATCTGGTTTTCAAATGAATAGTGTTGTGTTCTGAAAAAAAAAGATTTAGATTAGGCTCACATATAAAAACAATTTTTCATCTAATGTTTGGCTTTACGTCAAAAAATTACCTGAACAATTCCTTCTGTTTCGAAACCAAATGCAAAGCAGTGCTCTTCGAAACCAAGACTGCAGAACCGACAGAAAAAAAAACAACTCAGCGCACTCATACTCTGAATGAAAACCCTTCTTTATTTAAATTAAAATTCCGCAACGAGCAAGAGAGGCAGTGTATTTATTTTCTAAACTACAGCTGCAGTCAGAATACCAAAACAAAATCAAAACCACCACATATAACAGTGCAATTTTTAAATTTAAGTGGTCGCTCTGAATGCCGAACTTGAGCCTTCCAATTAACTTAGTTAACTATGCAACAGCTTTCAAGTCCTCGTCCTTATCAGTGCAGCGCATGCTTAGAGAAACTTAAACCTCAAAGGGAATTGCTCGGTGACTGAATGCCAACGGATTTCGCAAGTTTATCTCATTTCTAGAGACGGAAACACAGAGCATTCTGTTGTCAGGCGAAACAATTATCCGAAAAAAATCGGTTGTACGAAATACGGTAGTACACAAAATCGAATGTAACATATCCAAACAAATTCATTGCATTACTTGTCATTAGAGGTTCAATAAAAAAACAAAGCAGTCCTCCTGTTAAATTGAAACAATGAACACAGAATTCAGAGGTTTGAAAATTTTCTTGCCAAAAATGTCGATAAAATGCAAAAATCTCAATTATGAAACAAAATAATGAAATTTGAACACTTAACGCCAAAAAAATTAACTTCCCCTTGACAAGAAATTAAAATCCCTGGCAGCGAACTAAAAAATTCCAATAAATTAAACCAAAACACAAAACACGAGACGAGTTCAAATCGACAGGTGGAGGATGGTGGACAAGGAGTGTTGTGTTTGGTGGGGGTGACTGAAGGGAGTCAACCTTGTAAGATTAAGAACTACCCTTCACACCATGAAATTGTCTCCGCACAATTTTGGTGAATCGCATTTTTATAGTATAGCAAGTCTTAGGGCTCTAAGAGAACTTGATGCCCTCCGAGCTCTACCTATTTATCTCATTTTGAAGACGAAAGTCCAATGAGTCAAACGAAAAATCGGTCACGCGAAAATAGCATGAAAAAAGACTAATATAATTGCTGCAAACTTTGTTTGAGAGCAATTAAAAACCAATACTAATTATCCTCAGGAAAACTAATGCTCCACTTCTAGTCGTAACCCAGGAACACCGCAACATAGCTACGCTCAACGCGATTCGCAGCTATACAAAGCCCAGCAAGACTAATATAATTGCTCAAACTTCGTTTGACAGCAATTAGAGAGCGTAACGATTATCTAACGAAGGTCACAGCCCCAGCCTCGTCATAAGGGATTCCGGCCATTGAGAGCAGATCAGCCCGACCGTACATACAATCAGTGACAACTGAATATTTCGCCTCTTACATTTGTAATACTTTCATTTCCGCCAATGAAAATGTTTGGGCCATCTAAGTTAAGAATTCCGTTCGTATTCTCAATTCCGATTCAACACTAATTTACAATTCTCGTTAGTCTCTAATTCCTAGCACAAAATCAACCGTGCCAAATTATTGAGTCCAATGAATTCGGCTCACAAATCGGGCAAACTAATTAAATGTCAGTAAGCTCAACAAAATTGCATTCGGTTTTCTCTAAATCTTGTATTCTTTAGGTTCAATACTGGAATTTCACCTTTTTCCGGCATATAAAAACCGGAAAATCTTTGAAAAACATACTTTCACTAACAGTTCTTAAAAAGAAAATTTTGGGACAACATTTGAATTAGTGTTGGGTATAGAAAAGTACAAATTAACTATGTGATGAGGTAATTTATTATACAACACGTATTTCCACTTTGTAAGGCAACAATAGAACTTCTTATATCAATCAACACGTTAAGCACTGACAATACTTATACTTTAATCAATGAAGCTCACAAAAGCGAGAAAAGAGGCGCGCATATCTAAAAGTGGTTGAGCCAGCTACCCTCTCCCACCCCCCCCCCCCCCCTCACACGGTAGGTACAATGGAGATTTATTCAACTTCATGATTATATATACACTATGTCTTAACAGGATTACAGAAACAAAATTGGTGTTAAAAAATAAGCATTAATTTTGTTCACAAATTGTTCACGGTGGGGGGTTCTACATGGAGGGCGTATATTTTTTTTTTTTGGGGGGGGGGGGGTTGGGCGTATACTGGGGGGGGGGGGGGGGGGGGGTTCTACTGAGGGGAAACAATGACAGAGTTGTGCGAATTGATCAGATCACCATTAACTCCAACAATGCGCGTGGTTTGAGATATTATAGTATTCTAACTAAAATGACATCTACAATTTACACATTATAATGGCCAGGAACGAGGAATAGAAGCATCATTTATAATTTAGGGACAGACAGATGATACCAATAATTAGAAAAACAAAAATGGTCCATTTATAATGCATCAGTGCTACAATCATAGTAATAAAAAAGGCATTTGACTTTTAATCTAGAATAGAAAAATCATTATTTAGTTGATAGGTTACGAACGGTGATTAGCTTTCATAATCTTGCAATGTTTTTGATTTTAAAGCAATAATTTTCAAAAAATTCAACTAGCGTCTTATCCTTCAACTTGATCCGATAAGCTGGAATTGAAGGCTTTCCTAACTGCTGGATAACTTAAGGATAGCAATAACAAATGCCCTTCTTCGTATATTTCCAAAACCTATTCTGACTATTTTTCCTCAGGGTGTTTATATTTTATTTAGTTTTTAGAGGGAGGGGGGGGGGGGGGGGTTCGAAACAGAATAGATCCCAATTTTCATAGCAGTCCAGTTATCCTTTCTATGTCCCTGGACTTGTAAACTCCATTCCCATTTCCTCGCCCTCTGGGCAATCAGTGTTGGCAAGCATTTCCAAAATATTATCCAGGGCCGCATTGTCGATTTGAGAATCTGGACCATATCCAGACTTTTTCAACCTTTCCCCAATCATTGGTATGTCTGTTATTAGATCAGTTTTAACATAACCGTCAACATTGGGTGCTAAGAGTTGTTCCTTCGAGGAATAGTAACTTGCAAAGACGTGGTCTTTCGGCCAGTTAGGGTACAAGTAAGCCAAGTCGTGAAGATCTCGGATCCTATCGGGGAGAGATCTCGTTTGCAGGTCTCGCACTGTGAAGGGTTTCAGGTTGAACACCTCCATCGTGACTGATCCCGGAAGATAGCAGAGCCATGATATGGTAATTGCAGCTTTTTCAGATTCCGCGAATCTGATCAGAAAAGTGCCGGGCTGTTGTGTTGCCATCAGCAGGTCTTTGGCCTGTTCCTTTGAGATGAAGCCACGGATGTAGTTCTTGTTCCACAGTTCTCGAATGTACAGAGGATTCTTCAAATCTAAAATTTGGCAAAATACGTGGTTAAAGCAAACATTGCTAACAGCAGCATTGTAGGGCAACTATACTTTGAGATTCGTATACGAAATAAGTATTAAAAAATCAATAGACCTAAAAAAGCTAACTCGACACATCGGTGGAAATATATTTCAATCAAAATTCGCGGATATATCATGGGAAATTTAATAGATTTCTAATTATGTTCAACATAAGAACTATTACGGAATGATCAAACTTCTCCAAATGTTAAAAACATACCCGGCAGATTGCCGGAAAATAGCCGCCGTTGATTCCAATAAGCATGATTGGGATTTGACGAATAGAATATATTGAAAAAAAAAGATTTTTGTACAAAAATATTTTTTAAGTCCGATTTATTTTGATGGCATTTCGTTGTTGAACATACTTCTGTTTCTTAGAGAGAGGCTACAGGGGCTACTATCAACACCAATAAGCATTAGAGGTGGTAACTAAGACTTATAGGAACGACGTTCAAATAGCGGGCATCTAAAATTGGGCTTTATGGTTTTATCCCGTTTCTATTTCTGACTTCAATTTTTTATACCGACTCTGTTCATTTTGAATTGCTTTGCTTAGCAACTGATGTTCAAATTCACTTTTAGCAGAATGAGAGAAGAGAGAAACTAGCCTAGAGAATTCAAAAAGATTTCACGCAAAATGTCGAATAAGCGGCAAAATGGTGAAGCGAAAAAAAGTTTGACGAAGTAAAAAAAAATACGAGCGCAATAATAGCCGGCTGAGAAGATGAGGGCGGCTATTAATTACGTCTTAAACTTTTTGAGAATCTGCTTTTTTCCTTTTACTTCCCACTCGTAGCTTAGAGGGGCCAGGACTTATGAATCGCCCTAACTATACCCTAACTTGCAAAAATTTCGTGAACTATCTTTAATAGTAATGCACGTCAGAATCGTCACATAAGCAAACATCTGCGATATTTGAGACATTTTTTTTTCGTTGGTCAAAAGCTTACTCGAATCATGCATCAATTCTGTAATCTCGTAGAACCATTCCCAAAACGTGAAATTTTTTCCGGGCGAGAGACCCCTGTAGAACTGCGCCCAAGTGATAACTAAGTTCTTGTTGTGCTTGTCCGTAGGGTTCTCAGGTATAGGCTGGTTGTGGAACAATTTGCTACATAGGAAACTCAAGTCCTCCGCTCCGAGTCGGTTCACTTCTCCTCCGAAGACGAAACGCGAGTTCAGAAGATCTGCGAGCTCGTACCTTAAATGAACAAATGTCAAATCTCACAATTTCACCGTTCGCTTCATGACAACAATAAACATTACAAGTGCCCTGACGTTTAGTACCCTTTGACTTTACTAAACCCTATAGTAACACCTATATTATTAACCCCTATATTGTTTTAGTAACTCCTATATTATTTAACACTGCATTTATTTATCCACTACATAGTTTCACCCGATTTCAAGATCGGTATTTACTGACAAATAGATTCAAATCAAATATAATTAGTCCCCACAATTAAAATAGGGGTGCAAAGACTGACGAGTGAACATAATTAAAGCTGGACATTCACTTACCCAAAGAAAACTACTGTCGCTATTAGCCATCTCAGCTATTCCCTAGAAAGGACAATTAAACGTAATTTCAAAGTAACGTGAACCCTAAAATATTTTTTCTTTTAGTGCATATTGAGATAGAAAAAAGACAACAGCCAATTTTGATAATATCATTACTTTCAAAAACAAAGAAAAACTTTAGCACTGCTTGGAATTATTCCAAAAACTAAAACTACACGTGGCCGATTCCACAATTACCCAGGATCGTCTAATTAATCGGGTAAACGGCGAACAAGCGTAACGATTAAATGAAGATTAACGACTTAATTTAAAGTTTGAGGCAGAAGAAAATTTGAGTGAAAACGTGACAGGTCCTCTCAACCCAGTCTGTTTTGCCGTCAAAGCCCAATTTAAAACATACCCGGCAGATTGCCGGAAAATAGCCGCCGTTGATTCCAATAAGCATGATTTGGATTGAAAGAATAGAAGATATTGAAAAAAAAAATTTTTGTACAAAAACATTTTTTAAGTCCGATTTATTTTGATGGCATTTCGTAGTTGAACATAACGTACTTCTGTTTCTTAGAGAGAGGCTACAGGGGCTACTATCAATACCAATAAGCATTAAAGATGGTAACTAAGACTTATAGGAACGACGTTCAAATAGCGGGCATCTAAAATTGGTCTTTATGGGTTTATCCCGTTTCTACTTCTGACTTCAATTTTTTATACTGACTCTGTTCACTTTGCTTTGTTGAGCAACTGATGTTCAAAATCACTTTTAGCAGAATGAGAGAAGAGAGGAACTAGCCTAGAGAAGTCAAAAAGATGTCACGCAAAATAATGAAAAAGCGGCAAAATGAGGTAAAGCGAAACATTTTTTTATTCGACGAAGTAAAAAAACATAGCAGGACAAGTCCTGACGTACAATTCAAAGAATTTTCAATGACTAAACAGAAAACTAGACCAAGAACGGACTATGAATTGATTGGAAAAACCATTTGGAAAAAAATCCGATCTTAAAAATCGAAAAAACTGTAAAAATCCAAGTGAAATTGCCGCATGTGAACAAAAAACCACTAGCGAGAAAGCGAATTTTTGTTCAAACACCGTTTTCTCACTCTACTTTAAATTTGGAGCGAAAAAATTTCACGCCGCAAAACCACTCGCTTTTTCGCTCCACTTCCTGTTTCGGCGTGACCAAAATCACTACTCCAATTTGACTTCAAAAATCATGAAAATGTGTGAACAGATCTTAAAAAAAGACAGCGACCCAATACAATTCAAATTCTTTGAATTGTAATAGGAGCGCTATAATAGCCGGCTGAGAAGATGAGGGCGGCTATTAAACAAACAACTCGGCGCTCTTAGAAGGACCAGCAAACAATATCAATGCATGAACCGTTCCTTGGTCGCGTACTTTGATATACCAGATATGTTAATAAGTGTCTTACAATTTGACTACATAAAAGAACACCATTAGCGCATTTCAAACTTTGGTAATCCATATATATGATCTCAGCTCTCGGGAGTCGCAAATCTTGGCTTAACGACTGAAATTCAAATTTATCGCCAAAAAGCTTCTTTATAAATTACACTCGTATATATGCTCTCGGCATTGCTCTTGGTTGATTGTATGTCATGTCAACCTGTCAGAAAAGTAGTTGCAGTGTTTTGTGACGCTGAGGGTTGGCCTTGCAGAATTTGGAAAACTTTAACAAATTTAGCCGTACAAAATTTGAACTTCTTGAATGCTGCGTCTGACCAAAAATAAACCAAAAGGACAAAGCATCAGAGCTTAAAAAGAGGGTTCAAGAATCCGATTAGAAAAAACATGAAACTGATAATCATTTCATGTCCAATCTAGTTTCCTCATTTTATATTTCAACTGGTTTCTATTAACCTTTTCTTTTACATACATTAAGTTGAAAGTTGTTAATTTTGAGTTGACACACGTGACACTAGGAAAATTGATCTCGGGCACTAAACCAATAATTGTGCAAAAAAGTTGTAAGAAACTCAAAACTCTCTTCTGCACACTCGACAGAGGACTACGACACCATTATAGAACTGTAAGAGCTATGTACTGTTTTACTAGGTCAGTGATTTACCTAGCACTGTTTGCTCACATCGCAAAAGTCACATATTTAGCGTGTAGACACATGACATATCTCGAAAAATCAGTTTATCCCTTTTATAACTTTATGATTGATTTTAGCTCACGACCTCCAGCTCAATATTATACTGAACGGCAAAAGTAAGTTAGCACCCCCTATTTTCACGAAGTAAAAATTCAATTTTTGAGGCAATTTTACTTCGATTTAAAATGACATTTTGAGAACAATTTTTACAACATAGATCTACTGCTACACTAGTACTCTCGCCTACCTATCAAACTCCCAATGTAAATTTGATGAACTCCATCAAAGTTTCGGAGCAAATAGAAAGTTGTCACAACATGTTTTCAGGCTTGTTCAACTATGGCTACGTTTGCACTTTTGTTGCACATTAGAGAAAAATGTGGACAAATTGAATCTTGTGACAACTTTCTGTTTACTCTTAAACTTTGATGATATTCATCAACTTCATATTGGGATTTCTGGTAAGAGAACGTTGCGTTTCATCTGAATTTCAAAGGTAGGCGAGAGTACTAAGGGATCAATGGTGTAAAAATTGCTTTCAAAGTAATATTGCCTCAAAAACTGAATTTTTCCTTCGTAAATCTAGGGAGTGCTAACTTACTTTTGCCGTTCAGTATAACAATGAACCAAACTGATGCCATTATGAACCAACGAGCTACAAGATTTTAGTTAACATATTATTGAAAACGGCTCTCACCAGTGTACTGAGTCGGGCACTTTGAATGGATCGACGAACTGGTTGGCAAACTTGTTGTCCCAGAGGATGACTGCGGATGCCTTTGGTTCCTGAGACCCATGCACGATGGCCACCACAGGCAGAGACATGGAAGTCAGTCGGAATGTTATCGAGTCGTTCTCCTTCAACAGCTGGCTGCCTAAAACACACACCAATCTTTCAAAACAAGTAATAGGGGTTAAATTGGCTTTTATACAAAATTGGCTCTGAATAGCCTATTCGAATACTGCTCGGGTTTCACATATTTATTACGTACTATGGCCATACTTTTGGGGCAATTTAGGTAAACGAAAAGGCCTCCGATCTAACAGGTTACTATATCATGACACGAAACTCTTTCACAGGCAGTATTTATTTTTGGTGAGGAAACTGATTTTTACAGCCCTTTGAGGTTTCTTCAGTCTGTGCAATTGCCGTACTCGTAGGCTGATCTTCCATTGTTTTTTTTCTTTAAAAATCAAACAAATTAATTATAAAACGCTTTGTCTTATCGTGACTATTTGACCATTTACAAATATCTTATCTCTTCACAAAAACGAAAAAGAATTATACGATCTTGACTAGTTAATGCTGATATTTTATAACAATTTTAATTATGTTTCAAAAATAAAATGAAAAATGCAAATCCGATAGCTAATGTCGATAAAATTATCAGTAATTAAATATCGAGTTTTTTAAAGCAATTGCAGGAATTTTAGTTTGTCTAATCGAGTTTATTGCAGTTTTTCTCATAAAATAAATAAATCAAAATTCAATTTCTCTCAGACAAAGTTTTCAGCAATTACATCAGTCCAGCCATCTTTTTTTGATGCGATTTTTCGCTTGACCCATTTTAAGTCTCACGCTTTCAACTTTTCGGCCTTAAAAACGGGATAAACAAATAAAATCCTCAGAAAAATTAGTCTCTAAATTTGTCACGAAGTTGTTGAGGAGACATGAATTCACTGTGTCAAGGGCTGTAGAATTTGACAACCCTCGCCTTTTTTGTTTGAGAGCAATCAGCCAGACGGAAATCCGTTAGGCTCAAACGCATTCACGATAGAACGGCCCAAATAAAGTTCTGTTAGAAAAAACTGAATTTCTTGAAAAGAAGTAACTGTAATGTTCATCAATTATGTATTAAAATTTTTCCACAAGTTTTTGCCTTGAGAAAAAGTTTACTTGAATTTCAGAGGAGACCATGTGACAATCTAGTTAGTATTTTGGGAGATACTGTCATCAAACTAATTGGGAAAATTTTATTCTAATAAAACCAATGACCCTCCAGATATTTTTGCCATGTCAAGCGCGTATTTGAAGTACTTTAAAGATGTGAATCCATCTTATATTTTACGCTAGAATCAAAGTTTTCACAATGGACATAATTAACAATAAATGTTATGATAGACTTGTACCTTAGCATAGAATTTTTTAAAGTTGAAGGCTTGACTTCAATTCATCTCCTTTCAATCCTGTCATAAATACTTGGCCATGTGAGCATGCCAATAAAATTTTCTTATTTCAGCATAACTTGATCTACTCTCCCCAGCCGAAAACAATTTCATACAGATTTGGTTACATATATTGGGAGTTTTGCGTGCGTGAACTGCTCGACCCAATTAGGATAAAAAAATATTACCGACAAACTAGCGGTGTGAAAATCGAAACTCCTATCGAAAAACAAAAAGGGCTGCAATAATACTAAAAATGACCTCAATTCAGCTGTGGTGCTTAACCTTGGTCTATTTCACTATTCAACAAGCAACAAAATTTATAAATTTCGGACAGTCTTGTTACATCTTTATTTCAAAAACTGAGAATTTTTAAAAGCAAAACATTGATTGATAAAACATCGCTGGAACATACCTGGCAGAATGCCAGAAAATAGCCACAATAGCTTTGTAGATCTGCAGTCTGAAAAAAAGAGTAAACAAGACAGACCAAAAAAATTTGTCTTCTCATTGAAGGCTAATATGTTATATTTTGATTAAAAATCTGTATAAGTTTTTGTTGCCTCTATTAGCGGCTCTCAAACAATCTTCATTTAGAGTGACACACACACAAATTTGACCGTATCTCTTTGAATTAAAGCAAATAAAAGTCAGTTTCAAAGTGAGGAAGTCATTTTTGAGAGTGAGGTAAGTCAAGTGTGACCAAAAATTTAATCACGCGACTGAAAAAACACGCTCCACTAAAGGAAAAAAATGACGTTACGAACGCACTTCAGTTGATATTGCATGAATGAATGAAAGAAAGTAGATTTGAAGTGGTTGTGACGCCATATGGTCGTAACAAAAATCTTGACGACGAAATAAAAAAACATAGCAGAACAAGTCATGAAATACAATTCAAAGAATTGAAATAATTTATGACCAACTGACAATCATTAACTCCTCTATAAAAGGCAAATGATGATAGCTGTTAGTAATGAGACCAAGCAATAAAACAACACCAGAACAACAAAAACAAGCAAGCCTAAAAAATCAATTTTAATTTTTGAAAAGACAGGATCAACATCAGAAAACAACTGCTATGAACTCAAACTGCAAACTATATACCTCTATTTCTCATTAGCAACCTAAATAACGATGAGTCCTCTTTCTACTATTATTATTAAAAAATAAGACAAAAAAAAAACAAAAAATAGCAACAAAACTCGCGGAAACTTTTTGAAATCGCTTGTATAAAAGTCACAGAACGCAACCGCTACTGACAGATACAATTAATCAATTTTTTGATTCCCTAATAATCACAGTTTAGACCTGTTATCAATGAGATTAGGTGATAAGACAGCAAAAAGTACAAATACTATAACATTAAAAAATTCAGGAAGATTTAAAAAAAACAAGCGTTTAAGTCACAAAAAGCAATAGCTATGAACTGAAATGACTGACATTAATCTAAGCCTTTTTAGCAACTAATGAGACCTGACGATAATGAGATCAAGTTAAGACGACAAAATTAAAGTTAAGACGACATAAGAAAAACTCGCAAAACTCAACAAAGTCGATAATTATTATTGAAAATAATTAGTGTCAAAACCATAGAAAGCACTAGCTTTTAGCAGAAATGATTAAATGGATAAAAATAAGTCCTACTAGCAGCATCAGAAACCTGTCCCCAATGATATTAAATGATAAGACATCAAAAAGTACAATAAATACTTGCAGAACTCAAAAATTAACTCAAAATTTTTGAAAAAAGCAATGTCAAAGTCATGAAAACCACTGGCTATTAACACGAACCCTTAATTAGGTCCTTTTATGCCTCATTAGCAACCAAACAGTCCTGTCATTGACGATACTAAATTGTAAGACACCAGATAATTTTTGAAAAAAGTGGCCAAAATCTAAAATTCCCCAATATTTTATGACAACAAATAATGGCAAAGTCATAAAAAGTTTTAGCTGCGCCCTAAAGAATTCAAGCAAAGGCAAATAGACACAATTAGAACACAAATATACCGTCTTAAAATTACTGAAGGAGAGGAAACTCTGAAAACAGAAGTCAAATTGACGCACCTGAAAAAAAATCCGTCTCAAAAACCGCCAAATTGTTCAAACACCAATTTCTCACTTCACTTTGAAGGCATTTTGAAAAAAGTCACGCATCAAACCAACTCGATTTTTTGCTCTGTTTTTTGTTTCAGTGTGACCAAAATCACCACTCTAATTTGACTTCTCACTAACGTGAAAGCCGAAAAAAGCGTGCCAGATCTTAAAAAAGACAGCGCACCAATACAATTCAAATTCTTTGAATTGTAAAAAACTAAGAGATGTCCAATAATAGCCCCAGCTATCGCAGTGCGGCTATTAATAAAACATTGGTGGATAAAATAGCACTAATTTTTAATAATGTTATGAATAGCCCTATGTTTTAATAAATTGCTCAGAACCAAAACATGAAAACTTCGGGAAACAATAGATCACTGAGAGCTGAAACAATATTCACTTTCTAAACAAACAAGCAGAACAGCATGCATATGAAAAGACAGAACCATCGCTTCGTTTAAACACGTTTGTACAACCATGGCCAAGAACTAGTTCGTAAACTAGCTAAACTAGTAGAGCGCAGTTTCATAACCGATTACTTAATTGTACAGACACAAACCTTTATAACAGTCTTAGAATAATGAAAAATAGCCAGCAGATTGCCTGAATTGCTGCAAAACAGACTTAAATGCCGTAGAAAATAGATATCAACGGTTATTGAGTTGAATTAAATTGAAATCCGAAAGTTTTTAAAAAAAATGCAATGTTTCCATTTCGTGAAACTAAAATTCCTTATTTCATTTCATCTATGTTCCTGTAATAGAAAGTTATTTAGAGAATGAGGTGAGTAATTTATGAATATAGCTATTAGATTGCCTGAAAATAGCCGCAATAGCTTTGTAGATCCGTAGTCTCAAAAAATTGTAAAAGAAACAGACCAAAAAAGAAATCCCTTTTATTAAATGCTGATTTCGATTAAGAAACTGTACAAACTATTGATGCTTCTATTAGCTGCTCTCAAATAACCTTCAATTAAGAGTTACACACAATCACTTGACCTCATCTCTTTGAATTAACGTAAAGAAAAGTCAATTTCATAGTGAGAGTTATTTCTGAGTGAGGTACGTCACGTGTGACCCAAAAGTTAATCACGAGAATGAAGAAAAACTCGCTCCACTAAGCGCGAAAAATGACGTCACGCACGCAATTCAGTTTAAATTGCATGAACGAATGAACAAAAAGCAGATTTGAAGTGATTGCGACGTCATATCGTCGTAACAAAAATCTTGACGACGAAATTAAAAGAACCAAGAGAAAGCCAATAATAGCCTCAGCTAGAGCTTCGCGGCTATTTATACAAGAACTAATCACGCAATTCAGCAAAAATACTACTAAAGAGCATAAGAATGACATCACGTACATAAAGGCAACTGATGAGCAGCATGAACACGTGAAAACAAAACAGATTTGAGGGGTGCAAAATATGAAAAAACGTCAGAGGACGAAACAAAAAGAAAAACGGTTCCCCAAAATACAGTCGTTAACAGAAAAAAAAACACTCAAATAGCAAAATCATAGAAAACAGCCGGTTTTTGAATGATATAATCAGAAATTCGCCGGTTTTCCATAAAGAGCAGTAAGCTGAGAAATCTGTTCAGATTGATCATGCCTCCGTCGTTTTAATTGAAGTTTTTAAAAAAATTGAACTTTTTACAAAAAATTCAATGATCAACATCAATTTCGAGTCGATCGATACAAAATTTACAGAAAAACAAAATCAGAAAGTTACTAAAAATGCTCTTATAGTTACTAAAAAGGCTATAAAAGTTACTAAAATACAGGCAAAGAACCATGTAATTTTGCGATTTGAACGTTTACTTTTGTTAACAAGCGTAGCTTTGCATTATAAATATATTTAACATAGCTGACTAATCCAAACATAACCAACTAACGTCGGACAATCAAATGACTGGCGGGCAGCCAACTTTGCCAGTAGCCAACTGGTGCTTAAGGAGGCTAGCCTTAAGATACGCCATTCACAACATGTAATCAAGTCTCTTCAACAGATTCCTTGAATCACATGCTTAGAGAGTAGAAAGTCATATGGCTAAGAGAACTGCTCAGCACCTTAGTATCCTCCAGACGTTACCTGTTTATCCTTCTTGAGGACGAAAAGTGGTCAGACGAAAACACTGACGAATTGGTAGCACGACGAATAGCATAATAAAGACCAACAGGACAAAAATAATTGCTGAGCAATTAGCTATGATCGACAGAAAGTCTTATTTGCATCTGAAAACTTAAAAAAACTGTTCTTCGCGGAAGGTTACAACAAAACAGACAATCTTAACAATTTTAAAGCAAGACCTTTAAGGACGAGTTCAAAATTTGACTAATATAAAGAAAGCTATGAGAGATTAAACTGCACAACAATTCTGCAGACTTTATGGTACATTTTTGGCTCTTTTGCTGAAGATAAATGGAACTCAATTGCGAACAAAAAAATCAATTTTGACAGAATTCTCATGTTGAACTGATTAAAACTGCTTTAAAAGGAACGGCAAATTCCTAAATACTTAAATTTCAGAGAAGAAGCCTATTATTAGCGAACAAAGGCCGAAATAAAAGAGAGGACCAACTGTAGATTGCTCCCATTGAACCGACTTAATTTTCCTCTAACTTGAAAAACGAAATTGCGTGTTGAAGCGTCTTTCAAATGAGCTAAATTTATTTCGAATAACCATGAACTCATCTATGAGCTCTTTTCACTTCTATCAACTGAACATTATCAACGAACTGAGTACTCTAAATGTAAAGGCCCAAAGTTCAAAAACAGAAGACAATGTTCGAAAAGAAAGACTCCTTAGTTTTGTCACAGATATCCGTCAGCTTACCTTAAGAACCTATATAATACCAGTAATCCTCATCGACTAGTAAAGAAGACAACTGCACGAATTTCTTCAAACTTTTTTGAGAGCAATTGCATAATTTTCTATGAAGTAAAGTACACCTTAAAGATTCGAGTCAACAGATGAGAAGGTAATGACTGTGTTCGATAACAACTAAATTTTGGATCTGATAAGCAACGAGATAGAATCACCATGAGATCTGAAGGCTAATAATTCTATTTTTAGCATCGAAATCTTATTTCCAAGGACCAACGCAGTACTGAAATTGAAAAGATTTTTCCCGACCTTTCGGTTTTTCGAAAGAACTTTTATCAATTGGAATGTCGCGAAAAACAAAAGAACCGGATAATTGTTTTCACTTACTTCCAAAGTAAGTACTCACAAGTAAAGAAAAATTTGATTACACTGTTGTGAAAAACTCGATAGAGAAATGGGACGTCTCGTATGGATAAATACATGGAAGAACCCTGCCAATGTCCCTACCAAAATTAGATCTGAGGAAGTGGGTTTTAAGTGTATAATACGTCTTTTGAAGTCAAAAGAAAAGGCATGGGAATTTGGGCGTCCGTAATGAATTCTAACAGCAATTGAGTGTAAATTTCACAGAAAACTATCAGTACTAATTCGCATCACGTTTTGCTCTCAATTCATTGTATTTAGAGTCTGAATCAGGGTTAGAATCACCATAGTAACTTATACTCATACTTTGGTACATCGACTTTGGTACAGACTCAATAAGCACTCAGTACTGATTCATGTTATATTTTCGACTGAATTTGTCTGAATCAGAGTCTGGATCATGGACTTACTTCCAAGCACAGTTGAGAGTCCCTGGACCAGCATGTCACTCCTGGAGGTCATGGTGATTTCTGTGTGTAGGATGAACCTGAGTTTCTCCTCCATGACACTCTCCGTGTAGTGAGCATTTCTCTTCTCTGTTCTCTTCAGCTTAGTCAGCACTAAGTTTTTGAACACTGTGCAAGACTGTTTACCCAGTAAATTTGTCTCATTCTTAACCTGTACAAAAACTTAACGTTCAAATAACTGGAATCTAATTTGAAACGGTTCTACCGCTGGGGCCAGAAACGGAAAGCGGTCAGTTAAAGCACAATTAAGAAAAAATTGCACCTTAATACTTAAAAAATATACCGAGGTTAATTACCTTTCTTAAAAGCTTAGTGGGTACCTGGTTATTTGTGAGAACAGCAGCTGTCGCTGATGTCTTGGGTGATGCCTCTCCGTTGACTATATTCTTAGCCACGTAGTCGTAGTACAGGTCTATGTTCACATTGCTCACACTAATCGCATTCCCATGCGACTCACTGTTGATGTAACTCAACAATTTGTGTCCCACTAAAACAAGAGTATCAATTGATAAACATACCCGGCAGATTGCCGGAAAATAGCGGCCGTTGATTCCAATAAGCATGATTGGGATTGAACGAATAGAAGATTTTGAAAAAAAAAAGATTTTTGTACAAAAAAAATTTTTTAAGTCCAATTTATTTTGATGGCATTTCGTAGTTGAAAATACTTCTGTTTTTTAGAGAGAGGCTACAGGGTCTACTATCAACGCCAATAAGCATAAGAGATGGTACCTAAGACTTATAGGAACGACGTTCAAATAGCGGGCATCTAAAATTGGGCTTTATGGGTTTATCCCGTTTCTATTTCTGACTTCAATTTTTTATACTGACTCTGTTCATTTTGAATTGCTTTGCTGAGCAACTGATGTTCAAATTCACTTTTTGCAGAATGAGAGAAGAGAGAAACTAGTCTAGAGAAGTCAAAAAGATTTCACGCAAAATGTCGAAAAAGCGGCAAAATGGTAAAGCGAAAAAAAGTTCGACGAAGTAACAAAAACAACATAGCCGGAAAAATTCCGGAAACGACTCGAAGGATATAATTGCCCATACTTATGACTTAATAAATAGAACAACTATTGTGAACCCTGAACTTCCACAAATGCCATAAAAAATAAAGAAGAATAGAAACAACATTCGAACACAAATTGAACAAAAAAAACTAGAAAAACTTAATGAGTTTTTTTTTAATAGTACAAGGAAGCATAAAACCGAATAAATTTCCTTTGCACTCATAGCAATGAAAAGTTCGCAAAACTATGGGCAAGTCATAATAGGCTTGGAAACTTCTCAGATTTAAAAAAAGAGAAAAACTCCCAAAAAATATGAAAAAATTGTTTAAAATTTCTCAATTTTTCTACCAAATTTCCCAAGAAAACTAAATTGATACCAAGAGAGCTTTAGTCAATTGGTAACCGAAAATATCGTAAGTAACAAGCTTCTATTCGATTCCCACTTAAAGCATTAAAACAAAAAAAAACAGGCAAAAAACCATTAAATTAGCAATAAACTCCAAATTAGCAACAAACTCAAATTAACTACTTGAACACTTCAATCCCTATCAAAACAAGCCTAAAACTAATACAATGTCCTAATCAAACTTCATAACCATCAAAAGTTGGAAAAAACTGCATTTAAAAGCCGCAAGTGAAAAAAAAAATTCGCTCGCTTAGAGAAAATTTTTTCAGACATCAGTTTCTCGCTCTCTCAAAAACATCTGAATGAAAAAAACCACTCCCTTTTCACTCGACTCTTCAGATTTTTCCAGCGCCAAAATCACTTCAAATTTTTTTACGCGTTTCATTTCCCGCTTCAAAATTCACTCCAATAAATTTGATTAAAAAAAAGTAAAAAGATTAAGAAAAGTTAGTAATATCTGTCATTGAAAAGTGCTCTAAATATATTCCATTAAAAGCTCTAGAAAAGTTCCTATCAAAAGCTCAAAAACTAGAATACTAAAAAGTAGCAAAAAGCAGAATCAGAAGATTTCAGCAAAAATTCAAAAAAAATCTCAAAAATTCGCGGAAATCTTCATAAAAATTACTCAATTATCTTTAATAAAACGACTCAAAACTGAAATCAAAATCATCAACAAGCATCAAAAACAACTAAATTCGACTATAAGCATCCCCAAATGCTATAAAAACTTGAACACAAAGAGCATATAAAAACAACTTGAAAGAAATCTTAGAAAAAAAAGCTTTTTTGATAACACAAGAGCACATAGAGCCAAAAAAAGTTAAATGGAGCAAAAAAAAAACTTAAAAACTTCCAAAACAATAGGAAAACCGAATAGGCTAAGAAACTTCTCTAAGTTTAGAAAAAAGGCGAAAAACCGCAAAAAAATTAAGAAGAAGAAGAATTAAAAATGTTTCAGTTTATTGTCATTTTTTTTTAACAAAAAAATCGTTTAAAACCTAAGAAAATGTAATCACTTGGTATCTAAAGACTCAGTAGCTAACATGCGTCTATTCAAAGCCCATACAAAGCAATATAACAAGACAACGCAAAAAATTGCTAAAAATTGCCTAAAATTCAGCAAAATAGCTGAAAAACCAGCAAAATGGTATAAAATTCTTATTAATGACCAAAAACCTACAAACCACTATTAAAGCAACCTTTAAAATCACACAATATCATAATAAGACTCCTAAACCAAAAAAATTAACAAAAAAACGGTTTTAAAAAGCCGCACGTGAACACAAAATTTCGCTCGCTCACAGAAATTGTTTCACATCTCAATTTCTCGCTCTCTCGAAAACAGCGGAATGAACAAAAAACCACTCTCTTTTCGCTCCCCTCTTCACTTTTGTTCAGCACCCAAACCACTCTAAAATTTTTCACGCGTTTCATTTCCATCTTCAAAATTCACTCCAACTAAAGTGATTAAAAAAAAGGACTTCTCCAATACTCCTCTTCGAGTCGTAAAAATAGGAGCGGAATAATAGCCGGCTGAGAAGATGAGGGCGGCTATTAAACGTAACAGACTAACTTCTAACTACCAGCGAGCGATGAAGGCTAGTTTTAGCTTAATTTGGCGTGTGGGTTGAGCGTTGCGGGGGGGGGGGCTCAGCGAATCAGTAATTTAATACCCTCCGGGATTTACCCGTTTCTGCCGTTTTTGAGGACAAAAAGTCAAATGCTCAGACAAAAAAAAAACGATCAGACGACGAGTCGGTAGTTCAAAAAATTGCAATGAAGAAAGAACAGCAGGACTAATACAATTGCTACAAACTTCGTTTGAAAGCAGCGAACAAGTTATCGCTATTCAAGATCTGACATTCTAGAGATAGCGGTCGTAAAGGAATTTGACCACGCATAAACCAGAGCTTACCCAGATGTCTGGCGCTGACACTGAACTTGGAGTCCTTCTTGAGAATCTGAGGTGGCTGTTTGTTAACAAGGAACGTCTTCTCAACAAGATCTTTGAGGAGGAGGTTGACCTTAGAGAGTAATGTTTGCATTGAGGTATCGTCACTAGCTTGGAGTGGAACTGTCTCTTTCAGGAGCACAAACTCCCGACACTGAAACAAACTCAGTTGATGTTGGAAGATGAAGTTCTAACATTGGCTGATGTTACTCAAAATTGTGCTTCTCCATTAAATACAATTAATTTGCGAATTTATTGAACGAAAGAGTAACTGGATCACATAAGCTTGGTTATGTCAAAGAATTTATGTATACAAAAATCAATTTAAAACTTGATCACTTTCCCCTAGTGTGGTGACATAATGTAGAAAAATTATCTTATGTCACCTCTCTTCGGGGACAAATAAAATGTCATTCCCTATATTCGAAGATATTGTTTTCAATAAAAAAAGAGGAAAAATTCGTGTGTAGGTAAAGATCATTGGCTATCACCAAAAATTCTAAGACATCGGCAATAATTCGACCCAAGAAAAGCTATTGACAATTGATAAGATCTTCAACGCTAATGTTTTCAACGACTGCTGATAATGACCTGATGTCTGGTTCTGAGGACACTGTCACACAAGCTTTCACACCACGACTGCAATTTGTCCAAGTCCCGGTTCAGGTTCTGTTCCAGGAGCTCTGGCATTGTGTGGAAACCATCGACAGTGCCAACAGCTGTGGCTCCTGAGGTTGAGGCACTCGAGGTAGACAGGGTAGATGAGTCACGTGGAAGCAGGGGAACTCCAACTGCACCCTGCACTGATGATGCAGGTGTTGAGGGGTTTGAGGAGGCGGTGGAAGGGGTGGCATTGGCTCCACATGCCGAAAATGTGAGTGGCAAAGCGTAGCTCTGTTGCTTGGAACACCACTCGACCACTTGGACAAGAATGTGTTTCTTCAGAACCTCCATCATGCCAACAGTGTCTACAACACAACGCCACCAACTATTTCAAAATACGGAGCGCTAACCGGATGCCAGTTTAGCCTAATTCGCTATGAGGGAGGGTGAATTTGTCCCCCATTTAGGTCTAACATTCTAGCACCTTAACAATTAATTTATTCCATTTATTTCCACCCCAAATGGCAAGCCAGTTATCCAGAAAAATCCATTTATGTCTGCAACAAACAGAATTCTTTTATTCGAATCTAGAGATGATGTCAGATAAAGGTATCGAATTAAGCGACAAAAAAACGAAAAAAAATCGATTTCCTAAAATGTTAGTAGAAACAACCACAAACAGTTAGAGGGAGTGTAAGAAGTTAACAATTATATAGAGCAAAGTAATACATCAATGAATGTCAAACAGGAAAGATGCTAATTAACGAACAGACTCAGAAAATTCTGAACTCATAATAGAGAAAGTTAATTTTACATTATTTTCAAGCTTAAAAAATTTATGTATAATTGGAAAAAAAATTACAAACTACTGGCATAATTATAAAAAGCTCCTCGCAACTAATCTTAGAAATCCAATCATAAGCTAGCTTCAGGGTTGTTTGAAAAAGCACTTCACGAGTGCTGACCTGATAGACTGTTGTAGACAGCCTCTCTGTTGCTCTGGATTGTCTTTGCAGCCAGAATCACATCCGTGTGAGCCTGCGCCTCAGCAGCCAATACACTACCCAGGGGGTCCGAGGGACTGTGGGGTCCTGACAACTGTCCATCTTGCCCAACCATTGGAGAGGTTGCACTGTTGGGGTTCGACGAGTTACCGCCTAAATATTGGTCACATTGAAACAACTTGCAGTAATTTTGTTGCTATATTTTGTGGGATTACCAATTCCTTGATGCGACTGGTGGAATAGAACAATTGTAATCGACATTTTGAGAATTTATAGTGGTGTACATTAACTGGATCTTTCGCGGATAACGTACTAGGAGGGTGGGAGGTGCACAAACGAAAAAGATCCCAATAACTATCAAATGTGGTAGTACCTATTACTGTAGTACCTATTATTATTATAATTGATCTGGGTCGAGCAATTCAAAGAAATTTTTGAACAGGTATTGCTTGCTCATAGAGAACTCAATTTAATGAGCGGCAAAATATTTTCAAACATTTCGCTTAGAATAGTATTTTCCCAACTCAATTAGTCATGACAAATTTTCACAAACAAATGAGATGAGACTAGCCCGTCATTTCACTTAAGGCAAATTAGCGATTGTCATAATTCGAACAAAGCATATCCTGAAAACTAACAGAGGTTAAGCACCCAGTAAACAGATCATAAGGAATAAATCCAGGAAAATTTACCCGTGAGCAATGCAATGCCATCAGTTGCAGATGTAGCCACAGCCGCAGCTGTGGTGTCGCCATAGCGTGATCTGAACAACTTAGCCTCAGCCTCTCTCTGCTTGTAGTTCTCCACTGTTGAGAAGAAGTGGTCTTGCGTCTCTTGGATTATGGAGATATTTGCATCCTCATTCACAACTCTCGCACTAAGCATCACAAACTTTGCATTGAAGCGCAACATACTAGGATTAAAAACCAAATGAAAACATAACCGACTAACATCGGGCCAATTGCTCTCAAACGACCGGCGAGCGGTTGGCTTCAGTAGTAGCCAGCTGGGGCTTAGGGATGTTAGCATTGGGGAGGGGCGGTGGGGGTAGGGTTGTGGGAGAGCTGGCCGAGAGGGGGTCCAAATCGCCAAGTTGGAGGAGAGTGGAGACGGGGGAGTGTTGAGGGGGTAAGTGGGGGGAAGAATCGCCCTTCCCGCCATGAAATTGTCTCCTCAAAACAGTTTCGGTGAATGGCATACTAGTAAGGTGTAGGGCTCTAAGATAGCTTAATGTCTACTTAATGTCCTCCGAGCTCTGCCTGTTTATCCCGTTTTTGAGAAGTCAAATGGGTCAGACCAAAAATTGGTCAAGCAAAATATCGCACTAGAAAAGACCACAGGACTAATATTATTAATTGCTCTTGAACGAAGTTCATAGCAGTTATTGTAAACGTGTGTCTTTTTTATGCAAAATTTTCGCTTGACTGTTTTGACTTTTCGAGTGAATTTTTGCGTTTCGCGTGACCTAAAATTCTTTCTCAATCACAATTTCAAGCAACTGAACTCAATTGGCGGCAATTTAATACTAAAAGTCAATTGAAAAGTGCGCCGAAACTGGTGCCATTTTTTACTTTAAATCTTAATAGTGCTATGTTAACCTCTAATGTGGTTATTTGAAGCCCGCTATTGAACTTCTTAGTCCCATTTAGGCTCCCCCTCCCTCCCTCCCCCCGACTGGAGCAGGCTGCAATTGGTTAGAGCTCCCACTAGTCGTTCAAGAGCAATTCTTCCGACGTTTAGTCGGTTATATTTGCTACAAAGTTCGTTAGAGAGCAATAAATGGAATCCGGATTTTCTGCAATTAGTCAGAATCACTGTGGCAGTGCACAAATGTATAAATGTAACCGTCAAATTCGTTGCTATTTGAGAGAATGAGGAGTCGGGACCTTAAGAAAAAATAATTAAGAAAGAAACCTTCAATTTTTCAATTTGCTGAGAGGCATAACTGATCAATTTGATGAACAAAAATTCCCATAAAACTTTAAACAACAAGAGCAAAACTAATCACTTCAAAAAAATTGCAGCAGTATTCTCGGGAATATGTTTCGAACAAAGCCGCCAGATTGTCGGAAAACAGCCGCCGTTGACGCGCTTGATGCATTTCGGGATTTAAACAGAAAAAGAAAAGAAGAGATGAATTGGCCTAATTTTTTTCTCAGTGTCAAAAAGTGTTCTGATTTGGCGTGCAGTTTCAGTTGAATTCTTAAGCTATACTTAATTGAGCTCTCAACTGAAAGCTAACAAGCTGAATACCAATGTCAGCTAGCAAACACTTTATTGAACTTTGATAACCTAATTCTAAACGACTTAATGACCAGACTATCGGTTTATCCCATCTCTTTTGATTTTGATCTTTTGACTTTGACAGTATTAACCACATCGCGCAAAGGAATGCGTTAAAAAATTAAAATCCATTCAGTTGAAACAGTGAGTGAAGTAAGTCAGAAGTCAAACGTGGAAATCGTGACATGTAAAACGAAAAACGTGATCAAAAGGTAAACCGAATATAAAAAAACAAAGCAGGACAAATCCTGACATACAATTCAAAGAATTTTTATTGACTACACAAAAAACTAGACCTAGAATGGACTATGACTAGATTGGAGAAACTATTTTAAAAAATCTTAAAAATGAATGCGAAAATGCCGCATGTGAACAAAAAAAAACCCAATTGTGAGATAGCGAACTTTTGTTCAAACCCACTTTTCTCACTCTACTTTGAAATAAGAGTGGCACAATTTCACAACGCAAAACTAATCACTTTTTCGCTCCGTTCCCTGTTTCGACGTGACCAAAAACACTACTGCAATTTTACTTCAAAAATCATGAAAATGTGTGAACAAATCTTTAAAAAAGACAGCACCCCAATACAATTCTAATTCTGTGAATTGTAAAAAAAAACCACGATGTCCCCAATAATAGCCGCTATCGCTTCGCTTACAATTTAAGGTCTTCGAATTGTAAAAAAAAACAGCAGGAAAAGTCCAGGATTGAGTAAACGATAACTAGATCTAAAACGGACTATGAGTGAAATGAGAAAACCATTACCAAAAAAAATCAGATAAAAAACAGAAAACCACTGTTAAATTGCCGCATGTAAACAAAAAACCCCTAGCGAGAAAGAGAAATTTGGTTTAAAAAATCGGCCCAGAATGAACTATGAATGGAGTGGGAAGACCATTTAGAAAATCAAACCGATGCAAAATTAAAAAAAAAAACAGTGAAAATAGTTACTAGTTAATTATTAGTTTCGTTACAATTTGTATTCTCGGTTGTCAAAAAATATGATCACCTCGATTGCCTGTCACGAGAAAAACTATTCTAGAAACTACTCTAGATAAATTATTTAGATTTTCAATAAATCATAAAAACCAAAGAAAAATGAAGCTCTACTTCCTATGCAGCTTGCGTAAAGTTTTAACTTAGAAAATACGAAGGCTCCAAGAGAGCTACAGAGAAACAATGCCAGTGGGCTTTGTGAGTTATGCAGTTTCTCGAGACCAATAGTCAAACAGCTAGTCAAACTAAAAAGAACAAAAACTGCAATAAAAAACGCAAACCTTTGTTCAAACGCCGTTTTCTCAATTTACAATATAATAGGAGTGATTAAATTTTAGGCCGCAAAACCACTCGTTCTTTGATGACACTTAATGCTTCTCCGTGACCCAAATCATCACTCCAAAATTTCACTTCGCATCATCGCATCAAAATTTCAGAACAGTTCAAAAAAACTAAGCAAAAAGAATTCTAAACAGACTTGAATGCGTCTTCCGCGAACAAAACTAGCTTTTTTAATAACTAGTATCTACTGGCAGAGCGATTAAAGGCAGAAAGAAATAACAAGCTTACGTCAGAAGAAAGCTAGGGCAAAAAGTAAATTAACCTACAAAAATAATAAAATTCAAATCCTTTTCATATACGACAAGTACACATACAAATGGAGAAAATGGTTTCATCCCAAAAAGACAAAAATTGCTCAAGCAATAAACAACATCAGGCAAGACATAAGACGCTCACGCACATCTCTCACTTCTAAAAAAACAAAAATAGCCTTTTTGAAAAAATTTCATTGAATTTCGAAGAATTAATGCAAAAATAAATTGATTTCTTTAAAACGGAATTTAAAGATTTGACGATGCACGAAAAAGACTCATTCTATAAAATCAAACCGAAATAAAAAACAGAATAATTCTCCCCAAATTCAAAAGCAAAAACGTAGAAAAGAAATTGTTTTCGCATAAAGTAAAAATGATACAGAAAACTCCACGTTAAAAACCAAAAAACTCAACACCTGGATATTGAAAAACCGTTATCATTCAGAGTTATTACAAAAAAGACTGTTCGCAGAACAATAAAAAAACAGTTATTATCGAAAAGTCAAACAAAACAAGAAAATTGAGAGCCATTTTGCCCTCACAATAATAAATTACTGGGTTCGCAAAAACACTATTACTAATTGCAGAAAGTTAGATATTATAACAGCTTTGATCCAAAAATGATAAAAACCTAACTACAATCAACAGAAATGAGCCAAATCGACAAAAAACTGTAAAAGCGGCTAGCTATATGCACAATTCTGTAAAAAAAACTTTCAAAGTCAAAAATCAATTCATTCAATACAACGCATGAACAAAAAACTTCTCTGACTCAGCAAAACGTAGTTCGCACGGCAATTTTGGTCACTTTCGCTTCTAGGTCACAATGGCGCCTGAACACATAGTACTTCCGGTTACAAAAACCTCAAGGAAAACCAATACTCCTCTTCGAGTCGTAAAAATACTACGATCAGCCCAATAATATCCTCACTGTAGCTTCGCAGCTAGTAATGAGCACACATGATATCGCAAGTTTCGGGATGGCTTGAACACTTTCTATAAAATCTACACTTACGCAATTCTGGTCAGTAATTCTGTGATATGTAAACTGATTGAATTTTTCTGCTGTTCGTCAATCTGGCCGACCAACTCTGTTGCATTGCCATTCATGAATGAGGGCTCTTCATTTGAGGCGCCAGCAATCGCCACCATTCTCAACTCCTCGTTAAGACACGCTTGCATGCGAGCCTTGAATATTTCAGGGTCCTGCTCGGCGTATGTTTTGAGTCTGTCAAGAATTCCTTGAAGATTCATTGTAGACATTATTGCCTCGTCTGTATCTAAAAGGTGAGGACAAAGTTACCTTGGGGCTTCTCAAAATAGTCGATCAGAGATTACAAATATATAGTTTTTGTTTCTAATTGGCCAAGGGTTGGATATAATTCGCTCATAATAATTTCCATGTTTCAAGATACAAGGTGCAAGATAACTCATATATACTTTAAAATCACGCAGAGCCGAAAAGAAATATAAATGGATAATGTTTTTGCTAATCACACGTTCGGCTGTGATTGATTCGCGTCAAAGCGAACGGATCACAGAGGCATGGCAATGCAATACAATTCTTTCGAAAAGTTAGATTATGTTGATTGTCGGCTAAATGAGCGCATAATATTACAATGTTGGCCATTTCTCAGCCAATCAGATTGGTTTAAAAGCATGTTTTGACACTTGTGCTTGATGACACGACACCTCCATTCGGGGCCTTCCTGTCATAGCTAAAATTTTCAAACTCTGTACTATAACTTGCACGATTTAAACTTTATGATATAAAATTTTATATGAGCGCATGAAGATTTTATTGAAATAACACGCACGCATCATGGTCAACCTTGTTTCATCATGATTCATACAGCTTGATTCGATTTTACATTTGATAACTTGTTTCCATTTGGTCTGAACAAAAACATTTCAATTAGATATTGTAGTGGGAGTCTAATACTACATTCTTGTTAGTCAATAACTAGATTTGCCTTGAAAGTGTAGCTCAAATAGAAAACGGGTTTGCATGAGTCAAACACGAACAGCTTTCACATCGAATTATAGGCTGAAAATTGAAATGTTGAATCGTCTCAAAGTCCGTTTTCTCAATGGCAAATAAAATTAAATCATTAAATGATTCATTGGAAGAAAATGGAATGCGGTTCTTCACTGTTTAATTACAGTCTATTAAAAGGGCGGAAAATTTCTGCTCGACTTAAAGAAAGTTAACATTAGAAATTCAACCATTGTATCAGCATTTGAAAGAGAAAAATGGCGACGAGAAGGGATACAAATTAAAACTAGAAACCTTCACCGGACATCATAATTGCCTTCACAGTCAATATTTACCGTTCAGATTTCTCAGGCAATTTTTTTAATGAATCCTCAATTAACAAACCATGCTTTTTTCCTACAATTTTTGTAGATCAGATTTTTCCAACTAATTTTGAGGGCTTCCTGGCCAATCTGGGGTATCATTTTTTAAGCTCTCTGAGCCTAGAATCAACAACAAGGAATTTCAAATACTAAAGAAACCTAAAAGAATTAAACTTAGAAAACTTTTTGACAATTTTTGATCATATTTTCTCAATTTTGACCGAGATTTATTTGACCCAGATTTATTTGACTCCGGTATCATGGCTGTTTATAAAGGCAAGTTTGAAAGGAACTTCGAGCTAGAAACACCTTACGCAAAAAATTTTTCTCAAAATTGTTATTTTTTAATTCGCCAAAACTTGAACATAGCCGGCAGATTGCCGGAATAAATGCGAAAGAATAGACTTGCGTGCCGTATAATAGAGATAGAAACCGATACAGATATAAGTTGAAAACGTTATCGTCGCCGGTCAAAAACCTACGAAAAAAATTAAACGATAAATTAATAAAGCTTGTTAAAATTCATTGCGCAGAAGCCTTTTCATTAGGGACCCTTATTACACATATGAGTTCCTTGGACCTTAACCAAATTTAAATTTAACTTAAGTTTTAAAGTACAGAAGCCCTTTTATTGAGTGAGCTAAGTCACATGACCAAAATCTAATCACGCAAAAAACTTTTGCTAGAGAGTGAGAAATGACGTCACGCGCGCAAACGCTGTTAGTGAGAGGAAGAAGTCATTCAGAAAATTTGACTTTACAGCTTTGCTGTGTGAACAAACGTAAAACAAAAAAAGAGCGTCAGACGACGAAACAAAAAACAAAAACATAGCAGGACAAGTCCTGACGTACAATTCAAAGAATTTTCATTGACTAGACAGAAAACTAGACCTAGAACGAACTATGAATGGATTGGGAAAACCATTTAGAAAAAAAACAATCCAAAAAATCGAAAAAAGTAAAAATCAATGTAAAATTGCCGCATGTGAACAAAAAAACCACTAGCGAGAAAGCGAATTTTTGTTCAAACACAGTTTTCTCACTCTACTTTAAATTTAGAGCGAAAAAATTTCACGCCGCAAAACCACTTCCTGTTTCGGCGTGACCAAAATCACTACTCCAATTTGACTTCAAAAATCAAGAAAATGTGTGAACAGATATTAAAAGACAGCGCCTCAATACAATTCAAATTCTTTGAATTGTAAAAAAACCAAGAGCACCGCAATATAGCTCCGCTCAGCTTACAGCTTCGCAGCTATAATAAAACTATTTTTGTGCTCTAAAGCTTTGCTTAGATCGTCATTTAATCCTGTAAGCATTCCATTTTTGCTATTGTAAATGTAAAGGTGCTAGAAAAAAGATCGGCGGGAGGTTCTGAAAGGTACCTCGTTGGCATCTTCGGAACTTTCTTGAGCTTTCCGAAAAATTGAATTCGTGTGGCTTCAGACCTTGGAGAGCTAATAAAACTTCTCATAAACAATTTGTCTTCAATTTGAAAACCTCTACGGCAGCCAGCAACTTGTACTTCAGATGTCAAATATAACTCAAACATTGATTAGTATATCTTACCTTATTATCCATGTTAGCATACCCCTTATTATCTATGATGCTTGAACATCCAGTAATGCTGCAGTAAATTTTTTTTCCAACTTTTGTTGTTTTTTGCTGTTCTGAAGCAAATTCTAAAGTGTCAAAATCTAGAGTGTCAAAATTTAATAGCAACGTAACTTAAAATAACTTAATATGTAGTTTCCTCAAACAACTTTTCGAAAAGCTCCGCTTGTGCGAATCACAAAGTAAATTGATACTTTGTTTTGCAATGTTTTGACAAGACTAGACATATCTACTGTGAAAAAATTTTTGTTCTATTCACTAAGACTTTTTCAAGCGACATCTTCGAATCTGTTTCAAATTTACAACTTTGCCAAATGTGAAAAAAAATAGCGAAGACGAATGATTAAACACAGCCAGTTTTCAAACTATTGGAAAATTAATACAAGCGCAGCATTCATCAGTAAAACCCAATTTTCAACCTTGACTCTGAAACAATTGACTAAACTTGGGCCGAAGTTTTCGTTTTCTTAACAATGTGAAGAAAATATTTTCACCTGTGCGCTAATAATGGTTTGCTAAACCGAAAATAGAGGTGCGGTTACACTCATTGACATAAAAAAAAGCTCACATTGGAATTCAACATTGTATGCCTCCTGTCTTTGAGGAGCATTTTAAGTACCACCCCGATCTCCATTTTTTTATTTCTATATAAATCGACTGTAAATAGCTCATCTTAAGTGAACAATGACATGACTAATTGCGGAAAAAATCTAGATTGAAGATTGTCAGTTCACTGTTATCAGCAGTATGCTGTTCCACGTGAAATCTGTTCAAATTGATAATGCCTCCAATATTTGAAGTAAATTTTGCATCGTGTATTCAGATGTCAAATACAACTCAAACTTTGAAAAGTGTATATTAAAGGATAAATTTCGTACGTCCAATCGTCTGATTTGATCGTTTAGTTTTATCAATGAATGTAGCCATTAAAATGAACGTACCTCCTTCTAAAGCTTCAAAAATTTGTGATAATCCACCGGTGTTTTGACGGTATCAGTTCAATTTCCCATCAAAGGGGGGGTTGGAATGGGGTGCGGGGAGGGGGTATTTTCGTTTTGCGAACTAACTTTGTGACGTAGAATTAAGTTCCTCGTTGATACTGGCAACCATGAACTCTAGCAATCTCTGTACATTGTCATTGTCCACAATGGACGATTGACAAGGAGCCAATTCTCCAGGGATATCTTCCACAGTCGGCAGGAACACCTCCTCTATAAAAGAAGGAAAACGCTCCCTGATTTCAATCGGGATGTTGTAATTGCTGTAGACGTCTTGGAGCAGTTTCTGGTTATCACGACTGGCAACCAAAACTGACTTGACCCGCGACCACAGTGCCACGGTATCTGTCATGACTGTGCGTCAGTGTCAATTGAGACACGAATCACATTCACATCAATATTCGATTCTGAAGATACAAAAAATTGAGTCAGTTTAACTTAACTTGCACATAAGAACATAGTAGCTATATGACTACCGTAATGAGAAGTTGAGTTCTAAAGTTCTGCTAGATTTAACGTTTCAAAAGACTCATAGAAGTCTAATCGCAAATAATAGGGTATCTTTAGAGGGTTCTTATGATCATGAATTCGCAAATATTGCAACAGAAATAGAATAAAATTGAACCAAAAGTCTTGAACATTGGAAACTGTATTTCTGACTAACTAATGATAGGTTTAACACGCTTCATTTAAGACTACATGTATAGATTAAACTACTGAATATTGAGATCGGAGAAGACAAACAAGAAATAGGAAAGTTGGCGCATTATTCAAATCGAAATACGACTCCGCTTGTCAACGCCGATCAATTTTTTGTAGATATGATTGTAAAATTGAGAAATTAGAAAAATACAATAACACAACACTCAACATAAACACATTGAACATTATATAACATAATTTGTGTGAATTGGCACATCAGCCGTGATTTTAACATCAGAAAAATTACCTTCTATAAAGACAAAGAAGCACCGATACATTTCATGTAAACATTGATCTTAACATTCCAAACACTTTACAGCTTAATATACAATTTCATATAACATTTCGGTGAAACAAAATCAATAACGAATATCAAATATGTGTATGAAAATAGATAATTTGTGGGAACTGCCCCCCCCCCCCTACCCCTTGCCTCCTTCATCCCCCATGAACACTGATATTACATCTTTGTAGGGTTATATATAAATTGCACCTAATTTACATCTATTAGGCTAAACAATTTTCAATGCAAAAAACACATTGGTTTGTTCACACAGTCAATTAAAAACAAAATTTTGTTCAAGGGGTGGGAAAGGACACAGTACCCATTTGCTCCCCGAGAAACATGAAATGATGAAAGTTTCTATGATACCACGGAACGGCGCGACAGAGAGATAGTTCTAGCTTTGTACATCTCAACCGGCTCCTCAGCGTCAGGAGCAACAAACGAATAGAATCGATGACGTAATGCGGTCGCGTCGCGAGGCTGAGTTAAAACGTCATAGTTGATTTCACCATGTACCGACTCGCTTTGTGATGACGCTTCGGAGTGACTTGCCATTATCTCGGCTCGATCCCGTTCTTCGGCTTCAATTCTTGCCCTGGCCTTGGCTGTAAGATTTAACCCAACACCATAATAGTCATCGACTAGGTACAGTACAACACAGGCAATCAGTGCTATGAACAGGCAGCAAATGAAAAACACTTCTAGCATCAAATAACCACTGGCTTCGACGATGGCGCCACAAATCAACGTTGCCAGAGCCAAGCCAAGGTTCTGAATGCTTTGCATCATGCCATAAGCTGTGCCCAGTTGATTTGAGGGTATAATAAGAGCTGCCATGGGCCATAACGCGCATGCGCAAAGCGAGTAACAAACTCCCATTATAATCATGGCAAGCCAGGGTGTGATCCAGGTGTACGCCAGCAACAAATGAGAAATCAAGGTTCCAATTGTTGATATCAACAAGTACATAACGTTCATTCCTGTTCTATCGACAAGGATTCCACAAATAGGCGAAGCACCGGCTGATATGAAATAAACTATGCTATTCAGCAACGAAGCAGCCGAGTCTGAAAACGCGAATTTACCCATGAAAAAGATTTTCCCAACCGCAATGAAAGGGAATACCGCTGAGTAATACATAACGCAAATGATTGACAGCACCCAAAACGATACGGGAAAGTACCTGACGTCGGTAATCCTAATATTTTCCCCGGTTTCTTCCTTTTTCCGCTTCAAGACCCTTGCCGCCCTCGCATCTAAAATCCACATTGCAACACCACACATGAACGAGAAAATGCAAAGCAGGAACCCAACGTATAGAGCAGCTCCCAGTACTTGGTAGTCTTCGAAACTTTTGAAGGAACTTCTGAAGCTGTTGTAAATCGGGGTCATAATATTCATATTAAGAGTGGATCCTAATCGCGAGAAACTCAGTTGCAACCCAAACACCATGTTCAGCTCTGCGCCTTTGAACCACGAAACACTGTATGCGTTCTGGGCCACTGCAAGGGACTCGCCGCCCAGGCCAAACACAAATCGCCCCGCCTCCATCATCCAGTAATAATCGGGTCCGAACAAGGCGCCGGTTGATACTATGAAATGTCCAACAATACAGAACCCGCTGAAGATTAACGTCCCAGCTCTGAGCCCAAACACGCGATCGATAAGGAATCCTCCGAAGAAACAAAGTACAGTATTTGGCCAAGAATAGAGCGAGTATAGTAATGTATACTGACTAGCTGAGACATGCATGTCTTTTTGAATCTGATCGGCTAAAGCAGCAGGCATGTCGTAGCAGAAGTAGGATCCGAAAGACAGAAAGCAAATGAACGCTAGCACAAAGAACCTGTGCATTCTATTGTGAGGGTTGAACAGCGCCCACGCACCACACCCCGTGGGTTCACTTTGTGAAATTGTGAGCCCAACGGGCTCTACTGTGGAGTCTACACTCCTTTCCATTATCTGAAAAGGGGAAAGAGAAATAACTAAATATTTGTTATGTCTCTAAAGCACCTGATTTGGGCAAAATTTGTGAACCATGCAATTATCTTTTTTTTAAAAACAAAAACGCCGTATGGAAACCTTGCACATGGCAAAAATTTCAATTTTGCATTAGTATACATTTTAAACTTTTTAGCTTCTATTTCTAAAACTACCAATTTTTTGTAACAAAAAATGCAAGCAAAACAACTAAGTATAAAATTGATAGCAATAAGCAGCATATGCGTTTTTTTCGTTCTCTTCAGCCTGCTTCTCTGATCGCTGTTTTGCCGATAAATTGAGTTCCAATCGATAGAAATAATCACATAGCAATAAGAAAGATGCCGCAACTAAAGCCACCCATAAGCAGCAAATGAAAAACACTTCGAGCATTAAATAGCCTTGATTTTCAACCAGCATACCGCAAATGATAGCAGCGACTGCTTGACCAAGGTTCTGTAAGCTCTCCATAATACCATAAGCAGTTGCGAGTCGGTTTTGAGGAATAATGCGCGCTACCATTGCCCATAATGTACTAACCGAAAGGCAGTAACACAAACCCATCAGAATCATACAGATCCAAGGAGGAACCCAAGAAAAAGCTAACAGACAGTGAGAAATTAAAGATCCAGTCAACAGAACGAACAAGAAATTAAGGTTCCGTCCGATTAAGTCTACTACAATGCCAACAATTGGAGACAAGAAGGTTGTAATATATACAATACTTACGGTTAATGACGCTTGATTGTTACCGGTGCCATACTTTGCCATAAAAAACAGTTTTGCTAAAGCAATGAATGAAAATAAAGCAGAATAGTAGCACACACAGATAACAACTAAAAGCCAATACGCTATTGGAAATTTTTTAACCGTCGATATTTGCATTATGGTCTTTCCCCTAAACCGTGTAGCTACAATTTTAGAAGATCTGTAATCGAGGTACCACATAACAATTGCAAATACCAGACAGACAATACAAATTAATAAACCCACAAATAATGTCAAGCCAAGATCCCGCGTTTCACTACTAACTTTTTTACTGAAACCATCGTATATCTGGTTCGAAATAATAAAATTCACAGACGTTCCAAGACGAGAAAGGCACAATTCAATCCCAAAGACCAGGCTCAACTCGGCCTCCTTAAACCAAACAGCCATGAATCCGTACTGCGCAACGCTAAGTAGCTCTCTTCCAATTCCAAAAACAAAGCGTCCGCACAACATTAGCCAGAACTGGACAAAAAAGGCTCCAAGTACTACTAAAAGCTGTCCGATGACACAACAGCCGCTGAAAAGCACGGCAGCTCGGCGAATGCCAAGAATTCGATCAATCAAGAATCCACCAAAAAGACAGAAAATTACATTTGGCCAAGAATAGATTGAATAGAGGAGAGTGTATTGGCTGGTTGAAATTCCCATGTCTGACTGCATCTGATTGGCGAGAGCAGCAGGCATATCATAACAAAAGAAAGAACCAAATGACAGAGAGCAAATGAATAACATGGCGAAATACCGATGCCATTTACAACGAGGATTAAATAAAGGCCAGGCTCCGCACCCAGAAGGCTCACACTCGGGCCTCATTTCAATAGGAAGGGATGCAGAGTCTACAGTGTTCCTCATATTCTGAAATGCAGCAAAATCAAAGCAAGATACAATTACTTTTAAAAGAAAATAGGTAAATTAAGAAATGCCCCTCCCCAACACTGGGTGAATATTGGCTAGTCCCAGCACTACGTCTTCATAAAGCATTTCGTATTGTTTAAAATCTATCAATAAAATGATAAAATCCACAAACAGCTTAGTGGGTGCATATTATTTGCACCCACGGACGCATGTGCACTATTTTTTACATTAAGATTTCCTATGTAATGGCACGTGCTATGTAACTGGGGTGCGCATAACGTATGGTAGGCACAAACGGGAAAAGATCCAAAATTTGTTCTTCAATGCTTATTCCTGATATTTTAATTAAAGCGTTGTTCTGAGCTGTTGAAGAGCTAGCTTCTGGTTGTTCATTGTTATTATGGCTTTTTACCGAAATTTTTGTGGCGAACTTCGACAGCCCCACGCGCAAAGCGCTAGCGTTTTCAGAGCGTATAAAGGACACTTCGCTATTTTTCTCCCTGAGGCTTGCTCCTCTTATTTTTGTCCATGAAGCTTGCTGCTCTTTCAGCCTGAGTTCCAAACGTTGCAAGATCACTGTTGCCGACGGTCGCATCAACCTTGATTGGTTTCCGTGATTTAGATGTATAAGCTTATGTTTTGATGACGACAGATCAAAGAACCGGCATATCGTAAATTCTGTACAACTTCCTTTTTAAACATTTGTGGTACCTTTTTTGCGGTCTAAAAAATCACATACATTTCTTCGAATTGTTTTCTTTCGAAATACAAACAAATCTTTTAAAATCTCCTATATTACTATTCAAAGGAAACTTTTCATACTCTGAGACCCAAAAAATCATTCAGCGTTTTCTTAAATATTTCAATTCTTGCTAACCGAAGCCATTTGTGCTAACCAAAGCCAGTTAAATATTGCAATTCTTGCTAACCAAAGCCATCATGATAAAACAATCCATTCATGTACGCATTGGCGAACAATCGGATTCATTCCTAAGTTGCTATTGACATTTTGTCTAGATATAATTTGTTTTGTTCGACAATTTTGTTGAAGACTCACATACCCGTGAATATTTCAACATCTTCTGGTTTGACTAGGTCTTAATGAAAATTGATCAGACATTTTCCCTATTTTTATTATAGACAATTTTGCATTTTGGATGTCAAAAGCTGCAAAACAAAAGCAAGTCTAAACACCCCAGAGGCAACATTTTTAAGACATGGACGCAACTGATGAGATGCAGATATCACAAGCTGATAGAGAAACCTTATCTGAACCCAGCAGCTATTGACTTAACCACGAGCCAAAAGAGGCTTTAAACCTTCAAAACAAATACTGTCTGCCACTTTAAATGCTATTTAAGCGGAAACGGCTTTGTACTGCGCAATGCTGCTATCTCATCTAACTCTTGCAAGAACAAGAACAAAGCATGAAATCTCAAACAACAAAATCGTTGCAAGACGTATAGATCGAAGGATAGAGGAGGAAATCGAAATCCTTTTTAACGAAGCAAAAGCTGAGTAGAACTAAACGAAAACAATCTGTTTTTGAATAGAGAGAATTTGACAAATAAATGTCAACAAGAAAACTTACAAACGAAGAGACAGTTTGTGTCTTTCTTGAAATTGACAAAGTTGACAAGAAAACAGTGCTTAATGTCTTAACTATGAAACGTCCAGAACCACTAAAAGGAAACATGAGTTACAGAACCACTCGAAAGAAATATGAGTTACATTTTTAGCAATGAAAATTTAAAAACTTTGCCATGCTGTCAGTCCATGTTTGAATAACTCTTATGTCTCAAGGGGTAGACAACCTGCCATGAAGACTCAATGAAGCCATTGCCTTTCCCGCCTCAACAAACAAAATTGGCACAGCTTTCAGAATTCTTTCAATATATCCTCGATTGATCTTACCAGAACCAAAGCCCAACGGGCAGCACGCTTTTTTTAATTTGCAATCTTCCTTCCGCATAATTCATGTGCGGTGATGGCTCTTCATGAACGTCTCTGTGTACGATCGACTAGAATTGGTGAAGTCCAAAGGCCAAAAATCAGAAGAATTATTGTAAATTGTGTTGAACCAGACCCTAAGATATTAAATGGTAATCAACTACTAATTGCGTGTCAAAATGAGGAAAAAAACATTTAAGTTTATTCGAACTTGGTTTCAAAAAAAACAGATTCGCCATCGATTTTGCATACTGAAGCTAAAAGTGCTTTTATTTGTCTCAACCGCGACCTTGCCACAAAAAGCATTTGCAAATTATGCCACTCCCTCTTTGTTCTTGCTTAGACTTCATATTGTGAATCATAAACATTTCGTTGAGAAAGAAACTATCCTCTCTCAGTGCACTACAACACAAGGTGAACACGTTGCAAGTTCGTCGTATGGGATTGCCAAAGTTCCCTTAATTGAATTTTCGGATTATTGCCTCTTAGTATAAAAAAGGTATTTCGATGATTGTAACGTTGCTTGCCCTCTTGATAACCTGAAAAACTTTTTCGACTCTTTGATTTTACGAACTCTTGCTTACGATTATCATCTTGCCGATTATTTTCTAATTAAAACAACCTCTTTCTGGAAAAACCAAGCATCTTTTGTTCAAAACAATGTGGAAAAAGCCGATAGCGATAAAGCATTTGGTAGTATAGAAGAGTTTTACAATGACAACAACAATTGCAGAGAGATCACTAAGACAGCGGAAAACTTTGTTAAAAAAGATGGTCTGTTGTGCCAGTATTTCACGTGAAAACATTAACAAATCTTCAACCTCATCGGTTTAGAATAATTAAGACTTGTTAAAAAGAATGTGAGAAATCAATCAACAATGAGCCTTGATACATCTGAAGAGAAACCCGCCTGATATCAACAGATTGCAAAGTCTTCTGGCATAGCAACGTCTCAATTGATATTCCTTCGTCATTATCAATCTTCTCGGCGGATAGCTTTTGATAAGAGCCCTGGTGTTCAAAGTTCAAAATTGGTATCCGGACAATGATAACTGATGATAGAAGCGGGCGATAAACTTATCTAAACTTATCAATTTATTCTCATGTCTAATAAAAAACACGCCTATAACCAAATTGGGGGTTTCCTAATTGTCCTTATACCTGAAGACTGTTTTAAAGATCACGAACAAGCAATTCAATTCTATACATACTTCATTACTAGTCAAGCCCCGAGTGAAACAAAAACAACAATAAATTGTATCTGAAGCAAAAGTAGAAGGACGCTGATGTCAAATGGAAAAGGACGACAATTGAAAGCAAATGAAGTAGGAACGGGTTTCACCAACGTGAGTTAGCCAGTAACATTTAAGCATCAAGCTGGCTGAACGCTATTCCATTGAAGCAATATCGCTGTGCGCTAACAAAAAGCAAGATTCGTGATGGCTTTGTTCTTGGCTATGTTTGGGAAGCTGTAAAGATGAACAATATGCGGATGCAATGAAGATTTCACCCTGGCACCTGCGCCTCAGCGTACGAAAAAAAAAGAAACATCCATTTTTTTTACTTCGAAGTCACATCTTTATATCTTAGATAATCTGTCCATTAATGCGTTGCAAAATATAAGAGTGCAAGTACAAGAGATTTCAGTAGAAGAATACACATCTTCACGGAAAATCGATGTCTCAATAGCGATATTGATCGTATTGTGTCGGCAATCTTATCTAAACATTTCTTCAACCGCTCGTCAAAAAGTTGTTTCCTGTTAATTTGAATATCAAGTTATCTGAAACAATTTTGTGCTGTGACAACTTTTTCTATATAAAAAAATCCCAAATCGCTGTTTGGTGTAAAAAAGAATTCGTTTTTTCGTGTATGAGGTAAATTTGTTCACCTCTACTGATACATATCCTTTTTTCCCACAAGATATAAAATACTTTTTTTATGTACATAACTATTTTTTCCACAACAAACAATACTTGTATCATCTGCGAACTGAAAAAATTAATCCCGTGAACAATTCTCTGTGGCAGACCATAAATTATCTGGCAATCGGTGAGAAAGCGGTTAACTTTTCCTTTGTCCGTGGTTAGCAGGAAGCGCAGATATTGTTTTTTTCCTATTAAAAACCTATTAATTTGAAATTTTGAAGCAAAAACCATGCAAAATTGAATTGGAAGTCCTCACAAGAGCCAACAAAATACCAACAGTTGCCTTACTTTGGTCCCAATTAGCCAATACAGTAACATCATTTTTTGCAGAATTTTTCTAAAATCAACACTTCTCTTTATGAACAATTTAATGCTTTTGCAAGAAATCCGTCAAAAGGCGGCACTGAAAAGTTTATGCTAAAATGGGGGTTCCATTATTTAGTCGATTAATTTTTACTATCCATTTTATCAATATTTAATAAATTTTTTAGGACACACTGATCTTTTGTTAAATGAAGCTGTGTCTTTTTTAGTTGATGGTAGCTTTTTAAAAAAAATGTTACAAAAATTGTTATTTGCTTGCCTTAGTCTCTTAATTACTAAGTTTTTTAAATGCTTAAATAGTTTGTACGTCTCACTGTCAGGATTTTTTTGTAAGCAAAACAAGTTTAGGGCTACTTTGGCAATCAAGTTTGTAAATTCGTGTGTTAGCCCAGATTTAGTAATGATTAATGTTTGTGATCGTATTTTATTGATGTGAACTGAAACGCGACTTTCAACAATTTCTTTTCAAAAATGTTGATGATTGAATCAAACAAATGACAGCAATTCTCGAATTGGTAGCTTTGCCACACTTCTGCAGGAGCATGATCTCTTTTAATTTTAGAGGGTAAAAAAGGTTCACTTTTTTTATTATTGTGTGATTACTCTAATATACCAACGAAAGAAGTGATCCAAAGGTTTAAACAAAAAGTTAGGGGAAGTAAAGTGTTGTTGTGACATTCCGACCGGTTATTTGATACCTCAAAATGAAAGTTTCATCAATTAGCATAAATTTTTCATTCTGACTTCTGGTCTCAAATCCGAAATTAACAAACGCTAAACTCGAATTTAATGCATAATTATCTAGCTAAATTTTCTGTGTTCAAGTTGTAATCTCCTAGCAAAATAAGGCTGTCTTTTATACTAAATGTCTCAGATACCTCCATACTTATGTCATACAGAAAGTAGTTCCCAAAATGTTTGTTCGAGCGAAAGGAAACGTTGACAAATAGTTCTTCAATAGAAGGTTTTTTTTCAACGTAAACGGGTTCGAAAAAATGTTCATCAACCGTTTCAACATTTGAGTTGATGCTGGCTGGCTGTTTCCTCTTCTGAAGCCCCTGTTGTGTCTTTTCTCAAATTCTCAAGAGAAATTATTTGAGGCCGTTAAAAAATGTTTTTAGTTCTAATTTTTTCGTTCAGTCATGTTTCAATTACAGTGACATATGCATTTAGAGATTTTTTTTGCAAAAGAATTTAAATTGTTTTTAAGTTTTAAGTGTTAAAATGATTCTAAATTGCTTGCTCCTCTGGTTTTCAAGTAAATGGAATACTCAATCAATTTATCCAGTTGTGGACAACGGTTCAATCAGTGTCACCTGATAGCATCAGGAGAAGAAACAAAAAAAATTAACAAGTTTAGGAGGAAAAGAAAAATGTTCCAAAGAAATTAATACAAACAAACTACAAACATAATTTTTTGTTAATATGTTTTTCTCTATTTTCGGTAATTTCACAAATTTTATTGTGATTGCTTCTCCATCAGTATAACAAAAACTAAAAAAATTGGAACGCTGTGTAAAATAAAAACAAAATTGTGGAGAAATTTACGAAAATTCTGTGCGTTGGCTATAGTGAATATTTAGGCTGCAAGAAATTTTGGAAAGCACTAAATGCATGCTAGGAAGTATATCGTTTTCGTTGTATGTCAGTCCTGAACAATCCTTTTGAATTTCTTCATTGGGATCTCCAGAAATTTGATGCAAAGATTGCACTTAAAAGTGTCTTCAGGAATAATTTCCATGCAAGTAGGGTTACAATCTTTCTTCGTTCTCGGGAGGAATGCAATCGCCGAATTCTCTAATATTTGCGTCTTTTGACGTCCATTAAACCTCGTCTGCATTTATCTTATTTCACACCTGTTTTTAAGACTAGGTTGAGGAGTTTGTTCTCAGTAGTTTCAAGTTTTTTTGTTCATAAATTGTTGTTTAATGTCTCGTAAATGTTTTCCTGTTCATCACTCCAGATGAGTCAGGAATATCTCTTTGGTTGTGGTCTCTGTGGATGATAAATTGAGGATAGATTAGGGATAAATTTTCCAAAAAAATCAACGGCTCCCATGATCGATCTCAATTTTTCAGGTTGCTAGGGGCTTTGATTAACTGAACAGCATTCGTTTGCCAGAAGTGTAAGTCGTGTTCGGGTAATTTTGCGAGTCAACCATATGGCCTCCAGTTTTGCAATATGGCATTGTGATAATTTTATGCCAAGGTTTTTGTTATTTAGTTTCTTTAAACATTCTTTTGCTAGTGTGAGATGATGCTAAGTTTTTCCCCTATTGGCTGTCAGAATGTCGTCTAAGTAGCACTGAGCATTTTCAGGGCCCGTAAGCATAGAGTTTATTGCTTTTTGGAATTCAGCAAGCACATCTCTCACATCGTTAAACCCCGTTTTAAATCAGTAAGTGACTGTCATATCAACGCTCACTATTTTGAAAAAACAAAGGCGTGTCGTATCAGGATGTCGAGGAAGTTTTAAGCGTACGGTGAATCAATTGTTGTGTGAAACAGACCGTCTCTTGCAGTTCATTCGAGCTTAAACTTTTGTGAAAAGAAACGACTCAATATTTGGCTTTTGCTACTTGTTTTTATGCAGTGATTTTTTTGAGATTTTTTAAAGCTCGCTGTATTATGATTGATTTACACCTTTTAAATGTTTCTATAATCAGTGAGATGAAGTATTGAACACAGCCACTTGAATGTTTTTGAATATGAGCCTCTTTCATTATTTTTCCCTCTTCAATTTTATATTTATGCTGGACATGAACTTCGCCAAATTGATTATTTTGATTTTCCGATTCGACTTCTAAGTTCTGCAAACTCTCGGACAATTTCCCTTTAAACATTGATAACTAATCCAATTATATTCATTGTATTGAATTGGCTGTCGAGTTAGTAAAAACCAAATTGGTAAAATAACCCGTTCAATTACGACTATTATCGCACGCTTTATTTTCCAGTCATTGTAATTTCATGTTCACTAAGATTTTTGCGTATGTTGTTCGAAAACAATCTTTGTTCTAACTTTTTTTCTCCCAACTTTGGCTTCACTGAAATTGTACATTATTCGTTTGGCCAGTAATAAACTGCTTGTGAACATCCATTCCCGGAGTCAAGTCACAGTGTGTAATCGATGTTTCCGATAATTAGATTTAAGTTTTGCGGTGCGATTTCATAAAAATGTTTTTGTTATCAACCGTAGCTTTCTAGTTGTCCTCAGATGAATTATAATGTGAAACAAATTTTATAATTGTATGCACAGTTGACGTTCGACTCCTGTTGAGTCTTGTTATTTTTGAGATTGTTAACTCTAGTGTTTTATGTATTCTTTCTGTTTTGATTTTTTTCCGATACACAATAGCGAACTGCTTTTTAAGTCCACAATCAGTACATTTCCTAACAACTGCCCCAGAGGATTGCTTATGGTTGGGGGTCCAAATCTTTCCACAGTTTTTGCATGTGCTGTTCGTGTCTAAATTGAATCCATTTCGCAGACGTTGTAATAGCTGTCCTTTCCCTCCGCAAAGTTGATTGTACAGTTGGATCAGGTTTACGCTGCTCCATTAGCTAGATGAAATTCGGTGTTGGTGCTGTTAGCCCATTTCCATGTTGACTGCTTTGCACAAAGTTCTATCTGGTTTTACTGTTTCGCGTGGCAATCCTCTTTGTATATCGACCAATATTGTTGTTCCCTGATAAGATGAATGCCAGTTCGAGCATGCCCCACATGTTTTGTGCTGTCATGTTGTAGATGTCATCTTGACGGAATTTCTATGAGAAGGGAACTTTTTAATGCGTCGCCCTTTTGTCCCTACACTGATGATGTATAGTAACGAAACGCGTTTTTGAACGCACAATGACCAGGTTAGTTCAGCACATAGCATTCCGATTTCAGTCAATTTTCTGACATCTGAGGTCCTATTGAGGTTCCATTTGGTAAATTCGAATTTGTCGTCCCCCTCTCAGAGTTATCCGTTGGATCTTCGAGTGGTTCCCCATGTCTGCGTTTTGTGGGATTTTTGACTGCGGTGGGTTTGTGGTCGAGTAGGGCATCAAGAGTCATGTTTGTTTTCAAGGGCCAATGTTGCTAATTCGAGTTGAGTTCACTACTATGTTTACAGTACTGCATGGCAAACACGGTTTTGCTGTGTTACAATTGATCGGTGGTTTTCGCCCCGCAAAACCACACCAATATCTGCTATGGTGTTTTGTGAAAGTTCGATGCACTTTTCTCGCTGTATTCGCGTCGCAGTTGACAGCTCTTGGATTGAGCTAGTGAAATCAACGTTTTGGGAGTTTTAATTGAAATTTAAATTGAGAAAGAAAAGATTGAAATTACAGTATCACAAAATAATGATAAACAAATTCATCATGAATCAATTCACAGAAAAAAAATGAACAAGGTACAATTATTATAGCAAAGCCGAAACTACATTCACAGACCGGATTCATATAGGATCTTTTCTGCTAGCGCACTTTTAGAATAGTTTCCTTAAAAAAGTTTTAAAAATTCAAGCCCTTATCGTAGCCGATGACACCAAAAATGATCGAATACAGAAATTTTTTTGATGCTTACGTTATATGCAACAAATTTTGGTTGAATGCGTAATACTTTCAAACCATAGCTATGTTAGCTTTTAGTAAATGCATATTGCTCATATATGTTCACGTATAAGATTACTTAGCTTTAACAATATGCTTACACATTTATAAATGGGGGTGCCTAACTAAGCGGGGGGGGGGGGGCGCTAGCAGAAAAGATCCTTCATATAAACAAAACGCGCGAAATACTCAATATAAACTTGAACAAAAAGGATAGGGCTAAGGAGCACCAAATAAGGACACTGAAATTATCATCAAATTAGAGAGCAAATGAAATGAACTAAATAAATTACGAAATTATGATAAATGAGCTCCGAAATTTAAGGAAATTTCAATTGTAGACGATTGTGTTCACCAGGAAGATACACACCCGGGTCGAGGTTTCAGGGTAATTTTTTGTAAGAAATGCGGTGATTGCGGTGAAAAAAAGTAATTCACAGCATTTCACCGCATTTCTTACAAAAATTCACCGGAAAATTCACCGCATTTCTTACAAAAACTCACCGCATCAACGTTCGTGGCAAAATAATGTAAGAAATGCGGTGAAAGCGGTGAATGCGGTGAAAAAAAATTCACCACATTTCACCGCATTTCTTACAAAAATTCACCGCATATGATTTCCAAAGTTTACTCAATCTGATTTAAATTCACAAGAGATTTCAAAGACGTAAGTGAAAGCTGGCGCAGTGGACTAAACAGTTGAAGGCGTGCAGGAGGTCAGAGGTTCGAACCCGGGTGGGGACGATTCTTTTTTGTAAGAATACTGAGAACGCGGTGAAAATAAATAATTCACCGCGATTCACCGCATTCACCGCAAAAAAATGTAAGAATTACGCGGTGAAAATTATTTTTTGTCACCGCATTTCTTACGACAATTCACCGCAAAACCTCGACCCGGGCAGAGGGAAGCGAGTGCACTTTTGACTTTTTATGGTGCTGCGAATATCAGCTGAAAGGTTCTACTTCTTTTCACCCCTATTCATTTAACCCCCTATCATTTAACCCCGATTTATTCACCCCTCTATCATTTAACCCGTCTACCATTTAACCCCTCTATCATTTCATCCCCCCACTTAACAGTCGACATTAAAGGCATGTTTTGTCATAACTAAGTGGATAAATTAATCCCACGTTCGGTTGTGATAGTTTCATATCAAGTCCCACGGGCCGCTGAGGCATGGCCATGGCACGCGAGGCATGGCCAAATGATTATATTGCTAATTTAATAACCCTAATTTTATAGAAAGATTAAAATCGGGGTGAAATGATAGAGGGGTTAAATGATACAGGGGTGAATAAATCGGGGTTAAATAATAGGGAGTTAAATGAATAGGGTTGAAGAAGCGGGACACCCAGCAAAAAAGAGTGCTAGCCAAGAAGAGATGCACGGTAAGAGAACGAGCAAGCAGTTAGGACTGTCAAAGGGAAATTTCTAGATTTTTTCTAGAAGAATATACAAGGACAAAATTGTTCGCAAATCACAAAATGGTTGTTTTAAACACACAAATGAGCATATTTTTTTAAAATTTTGCATGGTGAATTTGTTTTAACTGTGAGAAGAACCATATTTTCAGAGGAAGACTTGTGGCCAAAAAAGCAGATACAACACTCTTTTTTGTTTCATGGTCAAACAAGAACTACAAATTTTTCACAAAAACCTTCATAAATATCTGAGACAGAATAAATAAAGTCCTGTATCAATGGACGGAGACGAACAATTTTTTCGTAACCATCAAAAGAAAATGAAATCAGTTCAGACATCTCAAAATCAACAATTGGTCGCTTCACAAATCTTTCTAAGCCTTTGCAACATCCGAAATCAATGGTTGATCTTCGCGTGAACACAAATATCTGAATCATGCTCTACTTCTGTAAAATATTTAATTTGGGCCTCTTGAACTAGGTTCAACAACTACACTGTATTTAGGATAAAATCAGGATTCTTCCAAGATTTACCAAAAAAGACATTTTTTATGTTTGGATATCTGCCGGATTCAATTTTTGCTTGTGCTCTCATCTTAACATTAAATTCAGTGGATTCTTTCATCACATATTTTTCTATGAACCTAATTAATCCTTCATAAAACATTATTGTTCCGACCCACTTGTGGGGGGAGGAACTATATACTCAAATGGGTTTTTTTGTTCAGTCAATTTTGGCCGACCGATATATTCATCGTAGAGAAATGTGAGTGGCATCATTAAAAAGCTCATCTAGCGTAGAATTCAAAATTAAAAAGATTTTTTTGAATTTCTTTTTTTCGAAGAGTTATCGAGGATTGAAGTTTTGTGTGAACACGGGATATTTGGTTCACTTTTGTTCACTTTCACCGTAATTTTTGTTCGAACTAACATTTTTTCTACGAAAAATTTAATTCAAAATTAGATTTCACGCCACAAAATAAATCAACTTTTGGTTCTTAATAGACGAAAGGCGATAAAAAGACCAGTTCTAATCTCAGAGGGAAGTTTAATATCGAAAAAAAATCGAATAGTATTTGGGAGGTCCTTTTTTCGAAAGTAATGCATTTTTTTGTCTTTTCAAGTCACCTAGCGACTAGTAACTTTTAATATAAAGGTTCCGTTAGTGGCAAACCTTATTTACAATTAAATGAAGCCCAATGAACAAAAACTTCGTTTCCAAGGGATCGCCCATGTTTTTTTTGGATTGCAAGACATTTTTTATATGTTTGGATATCTGCCGCATTCAATTTTTGCTTGTGCTCTCATATTAACATTAAATTCAGTGGATTTTTTTATCAATTAAACATTATTGTTCCGACCCACTTGTGGGGGGAGGAACTATATACTCAAATGGGTTTTTTTGTTCAGTCAATTTTGGCCGACCGATATATTCATCGTAGAGAAATGTGAGTGGCATCATTAAAAAGCTCATCTAGCGTAAAATTCAAAATCAAAAAGATTTTTTGAATTTCTTTTTTTTTCGAAGAGTTATCGAGGATTGAAGGTTTGTGTGAACACGGGATATTTGGTTCACTTTTGTTCACTTTCACCGTAATTTTTGTTAGAATTAACATTTTTTCTACGAAAAATTTAATTCAAAATTAGATTTCACGCCACAAAATAAATCAACTTTTGGTTCTTAATAGACGAAAGGCGATAAAAAGACCAGTTCTAATCTCAGAGGGAAGTTTAATATCGAAAAAAAATCGAATAGTATTTGGGAGGTCCTTTTTTCGAAAGTAATGCATTTTTTTGTCTTTTCAAGTCACCTAGCGACTAGTAACTTTTAATATAAAGGTTCCGTTAGTGGCAAACCTTATTTACAATTAAATGAAGCCCAATGAACAAAAACTTCGTTTCCAAGGGATCGCCCATGTTTTTTTTGGATTGCAAGACATTTTTTATATGTTTGGATATCTGCCGCATTCAATTTTTGCTTGTGCTCTCATATTAACATTAAATTCAGTGGATTTTTTTATCAATTAAACATTATTGTTCCGACCCACTTGTGGGGGGAGGAACTATATACTCAAATGGGTTTTTTTGTTCAGTCAATTTTGGCCGACCGATATATTCATCGTAGAGAAATGTGAGTGGCATCATTAAAAAGCTCATCTAGCGTAAAATTCAAAATCAAAAAGATTTTTTGAATTTCTTTTTTTTTCGAAGAGTTATCGAGGATTGAAGGTTTGTGTGAACACGGGATATTTGGTTCACTTTTGTTCACTTTCACAGTAATTTTTGTTAGAATTAACATTTTTTCTACGAAAAAATTAATTCAAAATTAGATTTCACGCCACAAAATAAATCATTTTTTGGTTCTTAACAGACGAAAGGCGATAAAAAGACCAGTTCTAATCTCAGAGGGAAGTTTAATAACGAAAAAAAACTTGAATTCTATTTGGGAGCTCTTTTTTTGGAAAATATTGCATTTTTTTGTCTTTCCAAGTCACCTAGCGACTAGTAACTTTTAATATAAAGGCTCCGTTAATGGAAAACTTTATTTACAATCAAATGAAGCCCAATGAACAAAAACTTCGTTTCCAAGGGATCGCCCATGTTTTTTTTGGATTCCAAGACATTTTTTTATATGTTTGGATATCTGCCGGATTCAATTTTTGCTTGTGCTCTCATCTTAACATTAAATTCAGTGGATTCTTTTATCACATATTTTTTTATGAACCTAATTAATCCTTCATAAAACATTATTGTTCCGACCCACTTGTGGGGGGAGGAACTATATACTCAAATGGGTTTTTTTTGTTCAGTCAATTTTGGCCGACCGATATATTCATCGTAGAGAAATGTGAGTGGCATCATTAAAAAGCTAATCTAGCGTAGAATTCAAATTTAAAAAGATTTTTTTGAATTTCTTTTTTTCCAAGAGTTATCGAGGATTGAAGTTTTGTGTGAACACGGGATATTTGGTTCACCTTTGTTCACTTTCCCCGTAATTTTTGTTCGAATTAACATTTTTTCTAAGAAAAATTTAATTCAAAATTAGATTTCACGCCACAAAGTAAATCAGTTTTTGGTTCTTAATAGACGAAAGGCGATAAAAAGACCAGTTCTAATCTCAGAGGGAAGTTTAATATCGAAAAAGAAATCGAATTCTATTTGGGAGCTCTTTTTTTTCGAAAATATTGCATTTTTTTTGTCTTTTCAAGTCACCTAGCGACTAGTAACTTTTAATATAAAGGCTCCGTTAATGGAAAACTTTATTTACAATCAAATGAAGCCCAATGAACAAAAACTTCATTTCCAAGGGATCGCCCATGTTTTTTTTGGATTCCAAGACATTTTTTTGTATGTTTGGATATCTGCCGGATTCAATATTTGCTTGTGCTCTCATCTTAACATTAAATTCAGTGGATTCTTTCATCACATATTTTTCTATGAACCTAATTAATCCTTCATAAAACATTATTGTTCCGACCCACTTGTGGGGGGAGGAACTATATACTCAAATGGGTTTTTTTGTTCAGTCAATTTTGGCCGACCGATATATTCATCGTAGAGAAATGTGAGTGGCATCATTAAAAAGCTCATCTAGCGTAAAATTCAAAATCAAAAAGATTTTTTTGAATTTCTTTTTTTTTCGAAGAGTTATCGAGGATTGAAGGTTTGTGTGAACACGGGATATTTGGTTCACTTTTGTTCACTTTCACCGTAATTTTTGTTAGAATTAACATTTTTTCTACGAAAAAATTAATTCAAAATTAGATTTCACGCCACAAAATAAATCATTTTTTGGTTCTTAACAGACGAAAGGCGATAAAAAGACCAGTTCTAATCTCAGAGGGAAGTTTAATAACGAAAAAAAAATTGAATTCTATTTGGGAGCTCTTTTTTTGGAAAATATTGCATTTTTTTGTCTTTCCAAGTCACCTAGCGACTAGTAACTTTTAATATAAAGGCTCCGTTAATGGCAAACCTTTTTTAGAATCAAATGAAGCCCAATGAACAAAAACTTCGTTTTCAAGGGATCGCTCATTTTTTTGGATTCCAAGACATTTTTTATATGTTTGGATATCTGCCGGATTCAATTTTTGCTTGTGCTCTCATCTTAACATTAAATTCAGTGGATTCTTTTATCACATATTTTTTATGAACCTAATTAATCCTTCATAAAACATTATTGTTCCGACCCACTTGTGGGGGGAGGAACTATATACTTAAATGGGTTTTTTTTGTTCAGTCAATTTTGGCCGACCGATATATTCATCGTAGAGAAATGTGAGTGGCATCATTAAAAAGCTAATCTAGCGTAGAATTCAAATTTAAAAAGATTTTTTTGAATTTCTTTTTTTCCAAGAGTTATCGAGGATTGAAGTTTTGTGTGAACACGGGATATTTGGTTCACCTTTGTTCACTTTCCCCGTAATTTTTGTTCGAATTAACATTTTTTCTAAGAAAAATTTAATTCAAAATTAGATTTCACGCCACAAAGTAAATCAGTTTTTGGTTCTTAATAGACGAAAGGCGATAAAAAGACCAGTTCTAATCTCAGAGGGAAGTTTAATATCGAAAAAGAAATCGAATTCTATTTTGGAGCTCTTTTTTTTCGAAAATATTGCATTTTTTTTGTCTTTTCAAGTCACCTAGCGACTAGTAACTTTTAATATAAAGGCTCCGTTAATGGAAAACTTTATTTACAATCAAATGAAGCCCAATGAACAAAAACTTCGTTTCCAAGGGATCGCCCATGTTTTTTTGGATTCCAAGACATTTTTTTATATGTTTGGATATCTGCCGGATTCAATTTTTGCTTGTGCTCTCATCTTAACATTAAATTCAGTGGATTCTTTCATCACATATTTTTCTATGAACCTAATTAATCCTTCATAAAACATTATTGTTCCGACCCACTTGTGGGGGGAGGAACTATATACTCAAATGTGTTTTTTTGTTCAGTCAATTTTGGCCGACCGATATATTCATCGTAGAGAAATGTGAGTGGCATCATTAAAAAGCTCATCTAGCGTAGAATTCAAAATTAAGAAGATTTTTTTGAATTTCTTTTTTTTCCAAGAGTTATCGAGGATTGAAGTTTTGTGTGAACACGGGATATTTGGTTCACCTTTGTTCACTTTCCCCGTAATTTTTGTTCGAATTAACATTTTTTCTAAGAAAAATTTAATTCAAAATTAGATTTCACGCCACAATATAAATCAGTTTTTGGTTCTTAATAGACGAAAGGCGATAAAAAGACCAGTTCTAATCTCAGAGGGAAGTTTAATATCGAACAAAAAATCGAATTCTATTGGGGAGCTCTTTTTTTTCGAAAATATTGCATTTTTTTTGTCTTTTCAAGTCACCTAGCGACTAGTAACTTTTAATATAAAGGCTCCGTTAATGGCAATCTTTATTTACAATCAAATGAAGCCCAATGAACAAAAACTTCGTTTCCAAGGGATCGCCCATGTTTTTTTTGGATTCCAAGACATTTTTTTATATGTTTGGATATCTGCCGGATTCAATTTTTGCTTGTGCTCTCATCTTAACATTAAATTCAGTGGATTCTTTTATCACATATTTTTTTATGAACCTAATTAATCCTTCATAAAACATTATTGTTCCGACCCACTTGTGGGGGGAGGAACTATATACTCAAATGGGTTTTTTTTTTGTTCTGTCAATTTTGGCCGACCGATATATTCATCGTAGAGAAATGTGAGTGGCATCATTAAAATGCTCATCTAGCGTAGAATTCAAATTATTTAAAAAGATTTTTTTGAATTTCTTTTTTTCGAAGAGTTATCGAGGATTGAAGTTTTGTGTGAACACGGGATATTTGGTTCACCTTTGTTCACTTTCCCCGTAATTTTTGTTCGAAATAACATTTTTTCTAAGAAAAATTTAATTCAAAATTAGATTTCACGCCACAAAATAAATCAATTTTTGGTTCTTAATAGACGAAAGGCGATAAAAAGACCAGTTCTAATCTCAGAGGGAAGTTTAATATCGAAAAAAAATCGAATTCTATTTGGGAGCTCTTTTTTTTCGAAAATATTGCATTTTTTTGTCTTTTCAAGTCACCTAGCGACCAGTAACTTTTTAAAAAAAGGCTCCGTTAATGGCAAACTTTACTTACAATCAAACGAAGCCCAATGAACAAAAACTTCGTTTCCGTTTCCAAGGGATCGCTCATCTTTTTTTTTGGATTCGTATCTCAGTTTTCGTAATTTCAAATGAAATTTTGATTTTCTTTTTCAGGTTTTACTAAAGTTTTAGAATCCTATGGCATATACTCGTTGCCTAAAGGTGTAATAGATTTCGTAATGAGCATTAAATGAACCTATCTAGTGCTGTGAGTGGAGAGCTAACGGCTGTTAAGGCTTCGAAAACAAATTTCGAAGTTTTTTTTTTAATATTAGTAAATCATAAACCTATTTTTGTGAACTGTAAGTTCGCCTCAGTAAAAACAGGAACCCCACTCCTTCCTACTGCGACCAATGTTAATCTTATTAGCAGTTTTAGCAAATAACTATTGGTTATACGACTTCAATGCCACAAGATATCAATTTTTTTTTCATTTTTGGACATTTCGTTTTATTGGTTACTTTTGAAATCTTATCACGTCATCCTAATATTGATGGCTACAATTGTTTTAGCAAAGACGTTAAAAAGATCATAGAAAAAATTTTCAGGGAAAAAAGGATGGTTTAAATGGCGTCAACACTTTCTTCTCGCATTTTTCTACAGAATTTTTGGTTTTTGAGTGTAATTGTTTTTTCGATAGTCATAAGACATATTGTGATGTCTTATTGATTAGATAGGCATGAAAAACATCCTTGCAACCACATTTTGGCATAGCTGAGCGTATTCATTGACTTCTGTTGAAAGCTATTGAATTTAAGGGCTGTTAAGTCTTCAAAAATTAGTTTTTTTAATTCTTTTGTGAACATTAATCAATCTTAAACTTTTTTCCGTGAACTTTAAGTCGGTCTCAGTAATGACAGAACCGCTTTTCTTTCTACTTCACAACATTTTATCTGTTTAGCGGTGTTGTATTGCTTATAACTATTGGTTTTTTGACTTCGGTGCACGAGTTTTCATAATTTTTTTTCTTATTTTTGGTTATTTTTTTTAGTAATTTTGGTTAGTTTTGAAATCATTTTACATTATCCTAACATTGACAGCTCCCATTGGCGTAGAGAAGACGTTCAATGGATCGTAGAAAATTTTTCAGAGAAAAAAGCTTATGGTTTAAATGGCGTCGACACTTTCTTCTTGCACTTTTCAACTGAACTTTTGGATTTGCCTGTATTTGTTGTTGTTTTCATAGTCAATGACATGTTGTAATGTCTAATTGATAACTTTTTATTGACAAATATCTTTGTTACTACATCATATAGGCATAATTTAGCGTATTAAATGCCTTCCGTTGAAAGCTATTGAATTTTATGACGTTGATACTCTGGGTTTTCTCAGAAGTTTCGTGGTTTTGATGTATTTTTCATTGCCATACGACTTATTGCGATTAGTTATCGATGAGCAATGATTGAAACGTACGACTGCTAATCCATCACTGCAGAACTTATTTATTTAATTCCGTTGAAAACTATTGAACTTAATGTCTTTGATACTAGGGTTTTTCTTAAAAACGTCGTGGTTTTAATATATTTGTTTATATTTGTTATTTTTCAAGTCTTTTTGTAACAATAAAAACAATCACCCTGCTGTTAAAAATTTAATTGAAAATAGAAGAGATTATACTGAAAAGTTCATTGTCTGATGGCGTTGACACTTTTCTCGGTAAATTTTTTTGAGTTTGTTTTTGCCTTTTTTTTTATTTTTAGGTAGCCGTAAAATTCTGACCGGTCTCATAAAATTTTAATTGACGATTATATGAATTTTGTCACCCGAAACAGTCAGTTTACAGCCAATAGTCTGAAAATTTATGATACTTATTGTCAACTTGTAACTTATTCTCATCATTGAGAGGTCCCATCCAATTCCTTGAATTTCAAAAAATAACATGTCTACTGATATTATGTCGTAACTGATGTTTTGTTTGTGGACAATATGTGTTTTCATTAAAAAAAGTTGTGAGTGGTGTATCTGTATTTCTTTTTCTCTTCTTTTAGCTTATTCAGGTAATAACAGATCCCAATGATTTGCATATGTAGCCCATATGAACGAACTTATTTACTCTTTCAGTATAATTTTAGCTGAATTAGTATAAATGAAAACTCAAATAAAATTACCTAAAATTCAGGTAATAGCTAATGATTTTAATGGTTTCGATAATTTGTGTTTTTGTTTGTACTTTTTTGAGATTTTTTGCGTCTTTGTGTAAATTGTTCAAAATTTTTTGAGATTTTCTTCGTATTTAGTCCGTTCCAATGGCTTAGTCTAAGCAAAGACAGGTCTCATTTTTTTCATAATGATTTTTAGTAAATTTATCAAGAATTATTTTGTTATAAGCTAAAGGATTTTTTGACTTTTGAAATTAATTGGTTTAAGAAATATTGATTGATCTGTGACTTTAACCTCATTTTTCTTCTCCATGTCGACTTTTTACCTAGTCTCATTATGGAAAACATCCATCTGCTGTATAGTTATGAAAAACTAATTTTGTGTAGTTAAGGTTTTATCTGATTGCATTTTGACGTTGTTACTGGGTGCTTTTAAATTTATATATTGGGTTTCTGCCGTGAAATGTTTGTGTTTGCTTTTTTGCTGTTTGTTGTTTTTTTCTCGTAGTCTTTATATTGGCAGATCTCATGAGCGCTGTAATGAGGCATGGCTTTATGTAATTCAATTAGTATTTAGGTTTTGTAACAATTTTTTAAAACTCAAACATCTATTTTTGTTATCTCTTCATTTGGTTGACAGTTAAGTCAAACATGCAGATGAGCTCGGGTCGCAACATCATGGGCGAACGCACATTAACGAGCCGCCTTGTTTACTTTTATACCCATGTGCACGAAAAGTTAAAACATTTTATAACGTATTAGATACTCATTTTTGTCATTTAAATCTGCCCCTTCAAGTCTGGCTTACAGTCTTCATACTGTTTTTCCTATTAAAACCAGTCTTTACTTTTGACCTCGTAACGCTCAGATGTTTGATATATGGCACATAAACGTGCCGGTGTTAATAATCTGGTAAGATTTGATTGCAAGGACATTTATATTTCTAGTGGTGGAAACTAAAAATGAAGTTTTTGATAATTGTAACAATATTGGATAAGGGATGTTGAAGTTTAATAGGATTTATGATACCTATAGAGTAAGGGATATAAATACCCTAGTCGGGACCTGTAAATATTAAAAGACCGTCATCGACAGATTTAAGGTATGAAAAGACTGTCCTCGACAGATATTGGGAAGAATTTGGGAAGAATTTGGGAAGAATTGAAAAGAATTTGTCTGGACTTATGGAAAGAATTAGCCTCGAATTTAACTAGGGTCCTCCACCGTGTAATTTAATTCAATATTCCCCCCCCGTCCCGCACACTTCTGGGGTTAATAGGTCTTTTCATAAATTCCAGGTCTCGACTAGGGTAGGGAACTAATTTGTAATTCAAGCTTAGATAGGTTTTCTTTTTATCAATATAAGTATAAAGAAATATATTACAATGATGAGATAACTAAGTTGATTATATATTTAAAGTTATAAATGATTGGTAACCCGGGTCGAGGTGTCAACGCTAAAAAACTCAAATTTATGTAAGATTGGCGTTGAATGCGTAGAATTTATGTAAGATCTACGCTTAAGCGTAGATCTTACATAAATTCAACGCATTCAACGCTATACTTACATAATTTTGCGTTGAATTTTGGCGTAGATCTTACATATTTAGCGTTGAATTTTAGCGTAGATCTTACATATTTAGCGTTGAATTTAGCGTAGATCTTACATAAATTCAACGCATTCAACGCTAATCTTACATAATTTTGCGTTGAATTTTGGTGTAGATCTTACATATTTAGCGTTGAATATTAGCGTAGATCTTACATAAATTCAACGCATTCAACGCCAATCTTACATAATTTTGCGTTGAATTTTGGCGTAGATCTTACATATTTAGCGTTGAATATTAGCGTTGATCTTACATTTTTAGCGTTGAATTTAGCGTAGATCTTACATAAATTCAACGCATTCAACGCTAATCTTACATAATTTTGCGTTGAATTTTGGCGGAGATCTTACATATTTAGCGTTGAATTTAGCGTAGATCTTACATAAATTCAACGCATTCAACGCTAATCTTACATAATTTAGCGTTGAATTTTAGCCTAGATCTTACATGTTTAGCGTTGAATTTAGCGTAGATCTTACATAAATTCAACGCATTCAACGCCAATCTTACACATTTTGCGTTGAAATTTGGCGTAGATCTTACATATTTAGCGTTGATTTTTAGCGTAGATGTTACATATTTAGCGTTGAATTTAGCGTAGATCTTACATAAATTCAACGCATTCAACGCCAATCTTACATATTTTGCGTTGAAATTTGGCGTAGATCTTACATATTTAGCGTTGATTTTTAGCGTAGATGTTACATATTTAGCGTTGAATTTAGCGTAGATCTTACATAAATTCAACGCATTCAACGCCAATCTTACATATTTTTGCGTTGAATTTTGTTGTAGATCTTACATATTTAGCGTTAAATTTTAGCGTAGATCTTACATATTTAGCGTTGAATTTTAGCGTAGATCTTACATAATTTTGCGTTGAATTATTGCGTAGATCTTACATATTTAGCGTTGAATTTTAGCGTAGATCTTATATATTTAGCGTTGAATTTAGCGTAGCTCTTACATATTTAGCGTTGAATTTAGCGTACATCTTACATAAATTCAACGCATTCCACGCCAATCTTATATATTTTGCGTTGAAAATTGGCGTAGATCTTACATATTTAGCGTTGAATTTTAGCGTAGATCTTACATATTTAGCGTTGAATAGCGTAGATCTTACATAAATTCAACGCATTCAACGCCAATCTTACATAATTTTGCGTTGAATTTTGGCGTAGATCTTACATATTTAGCGTTGAATTTTAGCGTAGATCTTACATATTTAGCGTTGAATTTAGCGTAGGTCTTACATAATTTCAACGCATTCAACGCCAATCTTACATATTTTGGATTGAATTTTTGCGTAGATCTTACATATTTAGCGTTGAATTTAGCGTAGATTTTACATAAATTCAACGCATTCAACGCCAATCTTACATGTTTTTGCGTAGAGTTTTGGCGTAGATCTTACAAAATTAAGGTTGAATTTTTTGAATTCCGTTTCAGACCACTTTATGATTTCAAAAGTTTTTCAAGTTTTTTTTTCAAAAAATCAATTTTTTTCACTGTTTCGATACCTATACTTCACAGGTGAGAAAAGCAAAGTCAGCAAAAAACCACTTTTTTGTGCTCTTTTATAGTGCAAAATCCATTTGAGATCATTTTACGATTCCAAAATTTTTCCAAGTTTTTTTTTCGAAAAATCAATTTTTTTTTACTGTTTCGACCCCTATGCTGAAAAGGTGAGAAACGTGAAGTCAGAGAAAAATCATTTTTAATGCTCTTTTATAGTGAAAAATTCAATTGAGAGCATTTTACGATTTCAAATTTTTCAAGTTTTTTTTTCAAAAAGTCAATTTTTTAACTGTTTCGTGTTTCGACCCTATACTGCACAGGTGAGAAAAATCACCTTTTAGTGCTCTTTCAAAGTGCAAAATCCGTTTCAGACCATTTTACGATTTCAAAACTTTTGCAAGTTTTTTTTTCGAAAAATTAATTTTTTCACTATTTCGAACCCTATACTCCTAAGGTGAGAAACAAGAAGTCAGAAAAAAACTTTTTTAGTGCTCTTATATAGGCTAAATTCAACGAAATATATGCAAGTTCTACGCTTAATTCAATGCAATATATGTAAGATCTACGCTAAAATCAACGCAAAATATGTAAGATCTACGCTAATTTCAACGCAAAATATGTAAGATTTACGCTTTATAAGGATTGCGGCTCTTAAGGAAACCAAGGTACGGTGGCGCAATGGTAGAAGAGGCGACAAGTAAACAGGAGGTCATTGGTTCGAGTCCCATACCCAGAGTTCTACGCGTTGATTTTTTGTAAGATCAACGCTAAATTCAACGCAAAAATATGTAAGATCTACGCTAAATTCAACGCTAATTATGTAAGATCTACGCTAAATTCTACGCTAAATATGTAAGATCAACGCTAAATTCAACGCAAAAATATGTAAGATCTACGCTAAATTCAACGCTAATTATGTAAGATCTACGCTAAATTCTACGCTAAATAAGTAAGATCTACGCTAAATTCAACGCTAAATATGTAAGATCAGCGGCAACTAGCGTTGACAAGTTGGAAAAATCACCGCCATTTCTTACATAATTTTGCGTTGAATGCGTTGAATTTTTGTCTTCAAATTCAACGCATTCAACGCAAAATTATGTAAGAAAATTGCGGTGAATTTTCCGACTTGTCAACGCTAGTTGCCGCTGATCTTACATAATTTTGGCCAAATTCCTCGGCCCGGGAAGGACGTTAGAAGGATTTTAAATGACGGAAACAAAAAGTTCTGTTTAAAAAAGTTTGTAAACTTGGCTGGCATGGGTGAATTTAATCCCGCACTTAACGCCAAGTCAATATCAGCACTGTCAGGTCTCATTCCAAGTCTAGGTATCAGTACTGATTCGAGCTATGATCATAACAAATTTAGGGCTTGTCAGACTTGGCCAAGACTTGGCAAGACTAAGCCGAGTGCGAAAATTAAATTCCGTACGCATAGCGAACCCACGATCTCAAACTCCCGAGATGATCGTTCTTACTGTGCCACCAAGACTAGTGCATCATTTTCTTATGCGCCGTTAAATTACACTTGAAAAAAGCAAATTTCAAGCGAGAAAGCGAGCAAATTATATTACATGGGAGACTTGCATTTACAATTGCCCAGCACTGATTTACACTTTGAGCTCGGTACGGAATATGTTCAGGAATGGAAAATTAGATTTCATTTCTTAACTTGAAGGCGATTATGGAACGTATATCAACTTTAGCATGTTTTTGCTATATTTAGAAAAAATTTTGCTATAACGAAATATATAATGATGAAATCACTAAGTTGATTGTTTATTTGAAGTTATTAATGATTGGTAACGAAGATAGAGTGATTTTTAATAGTGAAAACCATTTTAAAATTTCGTAAAATTCGACTGACATGCTGGCATGGTTGAATTTATTATGTAAAGGAATGAAAATTTAGATTTTCAATTACTAAGTAGAGTGGTTTCACTGATGAACCAGGCTACTTTGGAATCCAGAATCAAGGAGGCTCGGCAATGAGCGTTTGCACATAATGTTCCGACCACACTCATCCAAATATTTTCATATTTGTCTACAAAGTGAAAAGATGTTCGGTTTTTGAGACCTGTCAAAAATAAGACTAGACAAAATACAAACAAAAATAAGAAACAAAGACTCATTACGTCAATTTTAAGTCAAAGACTCACTATCTATTTTAAATGAATCTAGTAAAAATGTCAAATATCGTCAGATAAACCTCAAATAAACAAAATAGCTCGACTTTGTAGAAATCAGATATGACCTGTCCTTAAAGAGACGAAAAATCAAGCTGAAAAAAGGATGGATTTTGGATAGATTAGCTTGCAAATTCTGAAGGAAAAAAAACAACTGTCATTGGTGAAAATAGGTCAAGGTACAGGACTACAAAATAACAACAGACAAAGCGAAACTAAAAAAATCATTACAATAAACAAAAACACAAAGTACTGAGGCCATTAACTTCTTAGCTATCAACTGAAAAGTATATGAAAATATTTCAGTTATTAGTTTTTACATCGGCTAATATATAACAGAAAGATTCAGTGGTAGCTTTTCTTAAAGGGTGTTTGTTAGCATACAATTGAAAGAAAACTGCACATTGACAATATTAAAATTTTATGGAAACG